>NW_020897740.1:984740-1520256 GCF_003984885.1 Neopelma chrysocephalum | reverse complement strand
TCTCTTCTCTTCTCTTCTCTTCTCTTCTCTTCTCTTCTCTTCTCTTCTCTTTTTTCTTTTCTTTCTGTTTAGTCTTTGGACAACATTGTCTTTGGTTTCATTTATCGATAATCAATTGAACACTTACCATTCCTTCATTTGGTCTTGATGAAGATCAAATGTGCATGTCAAAAGCCATCTTAACCCCTGAATTAACAAAATATTGCAAGATCTCAACATACACAGCAGGCTCATTCTTCACATTTCATGCATATTGGGACTTCTTGAACTTGGAGGTGTATAAACATGTTTTTGTTCTTTCACAAATTAAAAAACACAAGAAAGTAAGTGGATTTCATTAGGAAGTTCATTAAAAGTGATGTATACTGCAACAAGCTGAGTAACAAACTAAATTTTGCCTTAGGCAACAAGCAGAATTTATTTACTTTTTGCCCCTTTATCTTCCAACCCTCTTAAGTCAGACTGTGACGGATGAAGTGAAAAGAGTTTCCATGCCAAAATCTGAATTCTCAGCAAATTGCCAACAGCTGGTATCATTCCAAATTAGAGATAGGCTATTACTAGTGATCAGTTTATGCCATGAATTTAATCTTTTTGACTGCTCGCAAATTATTTGTGAATTGGTTTTGATTTTTCGCATGCATTTGTTTGCAGTTGTTTTGTTTGAGATACTATTAGTTGAGAGAAATGTTAATCATGTGGAAAACTTGTTTATCCCTGTAAGGGCTTTGTAGTATTTTTTAGATAACTCATCTTACTATTTTCATTCTAAACAAGAGGTTATTTTCTACTTAGCATTTATTAAGGCATTTTCTGGGAATCTGCGTTGTGAAAAATGTAAATGATGACAGAGAGATCTGCAGTATAAACCATTCAGAAAGTTTTTTTGAGCAAATATGCTCAACTCTGCTCCTGTAAAAATATTTCTGCAAATGACAATCAAATGTCTATCAAATGCTTTATGACTGGACATTAGATAAAGGTCACTGGTCACATCAAGTAATACAGTAAAAACACATTTTCCTTACAAGAACATATAACGTGTAATTCTAATTCAATTATCTCTTTGTTTTATCGGTTTCTTTCAGATTTGTCAGCTTCCTAGATACTACCTGACAGTATCAGTAAAAGGGAGAAATTAGTAGATATGTAAAAACAAAGTAGCACACCTGTTTCTTCTTTGTATTGTTCCTTTCTGATGGGATGTAGACTGTATTTCCCTTTATTTTTTCCAACAGAGAACATTTCAAGAAGCACATAAGGAGTAAAAATCTTCATGTTATCTTTTTATAACTTGCAGACTATTCACTCCCTGTCTCCTCTTGGCTCTTTTTCTAAGGAGTAAAAATCCCTCACATTTGATTTTATATTCTACATCTTGTGCTTATCATTTCCAACCAAAAAAAATGAAAAGAAAGGCTGAACAAAATTAAGTTGTTCTATACTGTTTAGGTGATTATATACACAAAAGGAACCTTGCTGCAGTGCCAGGAAAATTGACTTGATCTCCTGGAAAATTTTGTTAGGGAGGAGAGACTTCCTTCTATCTCTACACGTTGCTTGAACCACTTATTTTTCTTATTTATTGTAGGATATTTTGTTGAATGGAGTCTTTAAATGCTTGTATGGTGTCTTTACTTCATATTTTTCACAGCATATAATTCATATTCATCATTCCTGACCACGTTTATTAGGAGAAATAGTCCCAGACTAAGTCTTTACTCTCTGACCTTTATTTTTTAGTTGATGATAAAGTCTTGGGACATTCTTTTTTTTAGTCTTTCTTCTCCCCCTTCTGTCTTAATCTAGAATCAAAAGATCTGTTCTATCTAGCTCACTAGAGGTAAAACATGTCAGAAATCTCAGGAGACATTTCTCTCACAAGAAGAGACAGGTCTGTATCAAAAGTGAATTCTATTTAAAATAGATTTTAGTTTGTGGAGATCTCACTAGCACATCTCTAATCAAAATGGAGTAATTGCTGCACCAAAGCACCATTCATGCAGAATATACATTTCAACACAGCTGAGCTTGAGAGGGAACATTAAAATGATTTCAGGAAGGGATATGCAGGATTCAACAATGAGTAAAGGAATAATCTTTAGAGAACATGGAAAAGTGGCTCTTCTCAGAAGTATCATTTTGGCTGCATGAGAAATGCATTAACATGAGAAAAGAGTGTTGTGATAAAGTTCCATAATACTGAAGCTCCATTTGTTTGTTCCAAAGCTCTCTGTGTGACATCAGTATTTGCTGCCTTCCTGATTTGCATTACATGTCAATATGCCTGCATCGTCCTGAGGCTTCCATGGATCTCATTGCACCTTTCACTTTTCAGGTGCCACAACATTAACTGACCTATTCTGCCTCCATTCAAAGTTGACAAATTCAGGATAAAATCATCCATTTTTTTCATTATATATCCAAAATGTCTTTGCTAGTTAAAATTTATCTATCATTCTGAAGGTGCTTAGGACACTTATGTACTTTTCATCCCTGTGGAAACTGCATCCCTTACAACACCCCACTGATAGAGAAGTACTACTATTATTTTCATTTTACAGACACAGGATTGCAATAGACAGACAAAATGACTTCTCCAAGGTTATACAGCAAAGCATGGAATTATCTGAGATTTCAAAGCTTCAGGCTAGTACTATAACTACTGGACCAAATATTTGTCTTCTTTTCAAGAATATACTGTATCCTAAATAGAGAAGTGACACAAATCCTTAGAGGAAAGAAAATTAATCCTAAATCACACATTTCAATCTGTATGTAATATTATACCAACCATACATTTTTTTCCCACTACATTTCTGAGACTTTAAGTGTATCAAGTATCAGACAAGCTTAGATTCAGGTGCTAGTCTTCTTTTTTTTTCCCCTTCCAAATGAAAAAAAAAAAAAGAAGAAAGACATAAAAACAAAGTAGGTGTCCAGCAAACTAGAGAGCTACCCGAGTTTTCAAAACTTCAGACTCGAATTACAGCTATTGGACTGTATATTCATCTTCTTTTCAAGAAATTCAACACCCTGAACAGAGAAGTGATAATAAGGTACTGAAAATATGAAAAGAAGTGGGACTGTTGCTTGATTACTTCACTGCACAGTAAATAGAAACATTAAAGCATGAAATGTTCATATTTTTAAACCAAGGTTGATCAGGGTTCAATGTAGGTGATATTCAGGTAGGAACATGAGAAAGAAAAAGGAGAAACAATATTACATAATGTTTTTATTCATTCTCTGTTTTATTCATCTCTGCTTAAAGAGGATGATTGAACTTATTTCACTTTGTCCAAGAAGACTGGTTCTTAAACATAGGGTTGAAAACTCTTTCTATCAATCTTATAAAATTTTTTTTCAACAGTTTTATAAATGGAAAGGGAACAGAAGAAGAAAAAGGCAACATGTGCTTTAAAGCATGTTCGGATACTACTTGAAAAAGCCATCTAACACACCCACACCCTCTAACAGGTCAGTTTTGTTTCTTCTTCAGTTTAGTAGGAGTACTTGGGTCCTTCCTTTCAGCATGACTGGTCTTATTGAAGTAATGAAAGATTGCTAAGCTGGAATCAAGAAAAAGAGGGTGGATAAAATACAAAGTTCTTTTTCAAACTCTAGGAGGGCTGTAACATAAGTGGCAGAGAAAAAGAAATTAAAAAGAAATAGACAAATTGTTATGATACAAATGTTTACAGACCAATTGCAGAGGCAGTCTAGTTTTGGGCCTCCTTCTTTCTCAGATCTTTGACAGTCACATTTTTTAATGTGACAGTCACATTTGCACATCAAGGTAAAATGTTTGCTTTACACATTTAGTTCACTACTACATTTTATTGATGTTCGTGTTTTAGTGAAATCCTTAACATTATGTTAATGTAAATGTATGTAGGAGTCTATCCTTTAGAAGACAGAAGTGAAGCAATATGTGAGTAAGATAGTTTTCTAGGATATTTATATTCAGTGTTTCTGGCAAAATAATTAAAAAACACCTTGTACTACTAGAAAACAAAAATGTTGTCTTTAAAAAAAGTATAAAAGATAAAAAAATATAAAATATAAAAATAAAAGATATATGACTGTTACTAAGCTGCCCTACTGACTGGACACTTTCCACATACTCACTCAATGGCTATATAATTATTTACATCAGAATGAAATTTGCTTTACTGTCTTCTGCTGAAATTATCTATCTATTTTGGGAACTTCCCGAAAGAGTATGATATAGGAAGTCAGTCTCCATGGTCAACATAGCTTTGTCTGTCTTTATAATCAATTAATCAAACTTGATTTTAACAATTACAGAGAACCCCTCCAGGACAACCACTGTACTGCAGAGCACTCCTCAGAGATAGAAGAAAATGATGTTCAAGTCCCTGCTGCACATCAGACAGGTGGATTGCTTTGAAATGGTATCTCCCACTGTGCTGGGTTGACCCTGGTTGGATGCTGGGTGCTCACCAAAGCTGCTCTATCACTCCTTTCTTCAGCTGGACAGGGGAGAGAAAATACAACGAAAAGCTCATGGGTTGAGATAAGGACAGGGAGAGGTCACTCACCAATTACTGCCATGGGCAAAACATTACCAATCACACCAGAGCAGGATAATGAGAAATAAACCCAAATTTTAAAACACCTTCCCCTCAGCCCTCCCTTCTTCCTGGGCCTGACTTTACTCCTGGTTTCTGTACCTCCTTTCCCCAAGCAGTGCAGAGGGACAGGGAATGGGGGTGTGGTCGGTTGTCTCTTCTGTTCCTTACTCCACAGGAAAAAGACTCCTCACCCTGCTCCAGCCTGAGGTCCCTCCCATGGGAGACAGCCCTCTACAAAGGTTTTGTTTCCCCTTCTTAATACATTATCCAGGAGGCGCTACCACCGTTGATGGGTTTGGCCTTGGCCAGTGTTGGAGTCGCTGGCATTGGCTCCGTCGGACACAGGGGAAGCTTCTGGCAGCTTCTCACAAAAGCCACCCCTGTGGCCCCCCCGCTACTGAAACCTTGCCACACAACCCCAATACACCCACACTGCAGGAAGTGTTCTAGACACTGTTATTTGAGTACTACTTTTTTCTGTCTGCACAAGTAAAGTGGTACCTATGGGGAGAATGAATGGCTGACATCCTTGTGCAGGAGGCAGCTCCCTGGCCAGAACTGCTGCCTGTGTTACACAGACTAACCACAGACTGACTGCTCAGGTGCCATGAAAAGCATCATGATCCTTTCTTTTTTATTTTCTGTCTTAAAGGATTATTTCTACAGTCCTTTAATTCTCATCTTGTACAAGCTAAATTTTGGAACACTGAACTGGAAAGCAACCAGAAGTCACAGATTGGAACAGTGAGAAATCTTTGAATTTATCCTTTCTTAAAGGACTACCATCAAGAAGATTAAAATACACTCTTTTTTTTCCCTCATCCATTCCACTCACTTCTTAGTAGATTAATGCAACTAAGTGATATGGATAACTGCATTCATACAAAACATCTTCTGTGAATACTTTCTTTACTACCTAATTTCAGGTTGTCACAGATAAAATTTGTGGACCTCAAAGTTACAGTCACCTGAGCAAATGACAGCAAATTTAACTTTGTTGTCTCTCTTGTTGTGGTGTGTTGTTAATTAATTAAGAAACAAACAAGGCTATTTTTCAAGTGTGGCTTTGTTTTTCTACTTCAGAAAACATCCATAAAGAATTTCAGAAGGGGTATCGATATTGCAGACTAAGACTAGACCTTTTCCAGACCTTTGCCATGACTTAAAAGCAAAGCATGGGGTTCAGGTTGTAGCAGTGTATCAGAAAGATTTGAACTAGGTTTTTCTGATACTCTAAGTGATTGTTTCAGCCACATGGCAGTTTGTGATCACTGCTTCAGGTGAGATGATTCCTTCAACAAGTTCAGTTCCTAAGCCTGTTGTAATGCATTGTGTGTCTTTTATTGAAAAAGCTATTTTCACTAGGGGAAAATGGGTTTTGCTAATAGCAAACTTTGCAAAACTGAACTCAGCTAGGTTATGCTATATATAATTGAAACTGTGTTCTTCCTTTCAGTTTTCCTTAGGGCAGCAGAGACATATCTAATCACTGTAATTAAGTCATTATAAATATACATTGATTATTCTGAAACCTGTGGTCTGTTATAAAATCCCAGCATTACTGTGCTCGAAAACATCACTTTGACATATTACTTGCTATTACAGTATTGTACTCCAGCAAGATGGTAAACTATTCAGTATAGTACTCTCAAGAGAATGGGGGATGGAAGGGATATAAAACCAAAAACCTGGTACTGTATTCTCTAGTATTGATTTTAGAAAAATGGTTTAGTGCTTTCTGTAAAGGGCTTTGTTTTGACTGTGAGAGTCAGACTTTTCATCTATCTAAACTACTGAGGCTAAATCTAAAATACTATTTAAATAGAGTTTGCAATCCAGCCTTTTTTAAAACAGTTTTTCTGTGGATTGATGGAAATTGAAAGATGTAAAAGGCAAAGATGTGAATGGCAGGCAACAAAATTAATAGTATAGGTAAATTTATAATGTATATCATAATTTTGTATACCACAATTTGTGTGTTTCATCTGAAAGTTTTGTCAGACTATTACCAACTTAACATAAACTGGGTAAGAGAAACTTTTTTCTTTTTGATAACTAGTGAACAAATGGATTCTAATCTTTTTTATTTCCTTAATCCAACCTTACTGATTTTGCAAAATTACGTTGTTTTCTTGGCAACAAGAGAAATTTCTTTAATTTAAAATTCATCTCCTATAAGAAGAGGCCTAGAGCCCCAATGCTAAGCAACCATGCAGAGACAGAGCTTATTTTATTATTTCTATTTTATTATTATTCTTTCTTGCTATGCTTGTTCTATGTATTTAGAGTCTGACTCTCACTTCAGAGTCCTTAGCTCATTGTGAAGCTGGTGATTTAGCTATTTTTTGGTGCCATGTATATTAGCACACAACTGCTCCATAACTTCATAGCCTCACCTGCCAGTGACTCTCAGTTATCTCTAACAACACAGTCCATTAAAAATACTAAACTTATCACTCAAGCTCATTTGCTTTCAAAGAGTATCATGCAGACAAGAAAACTTAGTGGATTACTTATCTCAGGGGCCACTGTGCTGTGCAGTCACCATTACATATTAGTAATGGTGCTTGCCAATAATGCTTTTGTTTATCTGAACTTGAACAAGAGTTAATTTTGCTCTTCAGATTTGTGAAAACTTCTATAACGTACAAGTAAAGTGTAAATGTTCCTCAGGAGGATGCAGTGGATCACCTGCTGGGAAATCAGTAAAGTCTCATTTTGAAAATGGCTAGTACTGCTTGATGCCATCCTGTCATCATCCAGAGGACAAAGCAGGTTGACTGATTGCTTTGTTTCAGCTCTGTGAAACAACACTTGGCAAGGAGGCACAGGGAAGTGAATTTTGTATCTTTTAGACTCCACTCACCACAGCAAGCTTGAATTGCTTCTTTTCCTGCTCTGTCCTCTGATGGAACTGGTCATTGCTTGGGGACATGAGTTCCTTCGACAGTGATATCTAATGATACAGTCCTGTATCATTAAAAAAAGGGTTGGCCATTTGATAGGCAGGGACACATGCTAGGATCACAGAAAGGATGTGGTCCACTAAAGCAGAAATCTCAGGATGTTTCATCCTATGTATATTTGAGAGAGGGATAGAGATGTAGGAAGGGGTAGCTTCAGCTTTGTCTAGCTCAGTCTTGGAAAACTCCAGGGGTAGGAAGCCCACAACATTTGAGGCAATGTGGTCTCCTCAGCTTTTCAGGATAGAAGTTGTATCACTCTCCTAGTAAAGAAGGTTTTACTGATATCCAGACTAAATGTTCACTGTCTATTGCCATTGTCCCTCGTTTTACAGTTGGACTTAATGATCTTAAAGGTCTTTTCCAACTTAAATTCTTCTATGAATCTCTGATTTTACCTCCTGCCACTAATAAGAAGTATTTATCATCTGCAGTTTCTATGAGTTAAATATTTGGGGCCAATCTGTGGAGACTTCTTATCAAGCCTATATACAAATTTTATTGTCTCTATTTTGGTAATCTGGACTCAGCAAACTTGAATAACAGCATTAAATGTGATTCACTGAACCATGTTTGGTTATAATATTGGCTTTGGTTTGCAGCAAAGGGGAAGTTTAAATGTTTCAAACCATACATTTTACAGGTCAGTAGAGGAGGACTGATCCTCTCTATGCCCCCAAACTTTTTCAATTTTTCACTTGTAATCTGCAATTCTGTGGTGGGGGGTTAAAAAAAACCCAAACATTAAAGTCATTGCTAACTAGGTAATTCCACTGAAGAAGTTTAATTCTGTGCTTTTAAAGCTGTGAGTTATTTTGCCTAAAAGCTAGGACAACAATTGCTTGAAATGCTCTTTATAAAGAAATAGGGTTATTTTCTGGCTTTAGCTGAGGGACAGCCAAAGACACATTTAAACACCAAAAAAATGAGTCTAATGTAGTAAAACAGTTAAGTGTGACCTTAATTCTAGTGATTAATTTTATTCATAGTAATATCTAAAGAGTACTTAAACTTATTCCTTTGATCCAGAGTACTAGTTTTATTTTCCTTTTTTTTTTTTTTAGTACTTGATGTCTATTTAAAAGTGCTGTTCTCATGTTAACTTCAAATTTCACAACTTTTCACTGAAGATCTCACCACTCAGCATTCACTTATTATATGCAGTAATAATGTCAGTAATATATGCTAACTTAAAAGCTGATCTGTATTGGACAATTCTATATGTACAGCTGCTTTTTTAGCCAGGTCATTTACAGTTTTGGTACTACTCCACAGAGCTGAAGATGGTGATATCTTTGTAGCTGACAATAAAAAGAGCAGAAACAAGAGTCATCAGAGAACTAGACAGCTTAAAAGAACTGGGATAGATAAGATTTTAAGTATAATACTGACATTGTTCTTACATTAGTATGAATACTGAGAGAGTTAATTTAATAGAGTGGAATTGCATTTATACAACTAAATACTATGTCTTATCTCCAGACTTTCTGGAACTCCGGACAAACTTGACTGGCACTTTAATCCTTCAAAGGTAAATCAATTGAATACCATATAAACAAATTGGAGTTCTTACGGGAAGAAATAATAGACTTGTTTCTTTAGCAAGGACAGGAAAACTTTTACTTCATTTTTTCTAGTAGTGCAGTAAAACAGTAAAAACTTTGTAAAAAGTATTTCATCTAAATAAACCATTACTACCATTCCCATATACTGGCAACCTGTTGGTAAGTGTTTCGCAAACCATCCCAGCAGCAATTTATGTTTAAGTCTGTTAAAGGCATGTAGTTTCTGAAACTTATTGAAATCCTTTAGGTTAAAGGGTGTTATATAAATCTAGTATGCTTTAAAATATTTTTCCCTGTCAATGGATGCACATACATATTTTCAGACATAAAGCAAAGAGTGCACTGCGAGTTTTGCAATCCTGGTGGGATATTGTCACCAACATCACAGTGGTTATTGAATAATACCCATACTAAGGAAGACAACTGAGACCAGAGGCAACCCCAAAGTGAAATTCCAAAGAGTTCATTGCAGCTCTTTCTGGGAACAGCAGAGATCCCATTATTTTGATCCATATGTCATTTGCAATACAAGTCTTTGTGTTTTTTATTGAACTATATGTGTTTCCCTTCCTTTTTTATTTCTTTTGGCTAAACTAATAATTTGGTGATAGGAGCTCTTATTGCAGTAGAAGAACAGCCATGCTCTTTGTAGAGTTCAGACATAGAATAATGAAGGGAAAAGGAATGATAAAAAAAGGTTTTGGTAAATATTTTCTAATAATTTCTATGCTTTATGAAAACTTCACAGTTCTTGAAAACCAAAGAAATGTCAATGTATTCATTCCTGTCTTTATGTTTGTGAAGAAAATGGTGAACTTAACAAATCTATTTTCTTCCTCTTCTTTCCCCCATGAAAATAAAATACATTATCTGTTCACCTGAAATAAGATGTGTCTATTCTTCTGGAAAAATACCTAAGGAAATTTTCAGTTCCTAATCTATTTTTTCCTTTTTATTCTGCAGCAGATAGGCACCTTCAAAAGTTATGAGAAAGTGCTTTAAACTCGTATTTTAAAAGATAAAAAGTTAGCTATTGTGGGGATCTGTGCAGAAAGCTGCGAGATTCTGCTTCTGGTAAGTCCTTCAGCATCACTTCCAGTCTTTGCAGGGTTGTATTTTTTAGCAGAAATAAATTAGGTGATGTACTGACAATCTCAGTTTACCATAGGTTCTCAGACGATAACTATAACAGCTATCCTTCTCTTAACTCATCACTGAGTGGAGATGCTTTTCATGTAGCATTTTGATGCTGAAACCATTGCCAAACACAAATACAAAGACATCATTCTGACGTCTGATGCCTGAGACCTCTTAATCCCGTTTATCCCAACTGTCCAGAGAACCCTAATTATGGTAAGCTATAGCACAGAGGGAAGCATCCTGCCTTTATTTTGTTGAAATTATTCCATTTTACTTAAAAGGATTCAAGACTTGTCAGGCAAAGACTACCAGCATTAGCTTGGCTGTGTAACCAGCAAGAGCTGTCTTGGTACCCAGGCCTTATCTAGTCACATTATGTCTATTTCATGTAAAAATACATTAAGTTATTAAATTTAGGTTTCTCTTAAATCAAAACTTTCTCACGAGGCAAGAGTTACATCTGAAAGCAGCACTTTCTAAATCATGCAGATTACACAGGTGGCCTTGAGGCATTCTGGAATTCAGGAATACAGCACCAGATTATCCTCTTCTTGAAGTATTAATTCACTTACATTATCTTTCTAGGGATCATTGATTCATGATTTCCCTGTTAGGCCTGTGATTTTTTATGAAGATAAAAAGAACAAAAATCTTAGTAATCTTATACTAAGCCTTAGGAGGAACAGTGTGGGACTAGTTTTATCATACTCCAAGATCTTGGGAAACAGACTAGCTGTTTTTGTTTGTTGTTAGTGGTGTGGTTTTTTTATCACTGGAATTGCCATTATTCTAACTCACAGTACTAGAAAGTCCCTTGTGGTTATGAATTGGGAGTAAAAATCTATAGTCACACACTGACAGTGCATATTTTTAGGCAGGAATAGAAAAAACCCAACTGGTTTATATATAAACCTCTAAATATATTTCACACAAAATAAGCTTTTACAGCTTTTACCACACAACTTCTCTTTAATTTGATTTAAGGTTTTATATTTCACTTGATAGTCACCGAAATGTATTGCATTGTCCCAAAGTGGTACTAAATTCTGAGTTGCCATCACCAACATGGCAGTCTTAATTTATCCATCTGCAGTATGAGAAGAGGGAAAAACATTTAAAAAATGGAGAAAGACTACTTTGTGGAGCTAGGTCTTCAAGAAGACAATTAATTTTTTTACTCTCACTGTTTAGTCAACACTTTGCAACCTGGAGGAGTGAGAAGTCAGTCCTTGAATAGTGTGTCAACACATGTATCTCATCTTTTACTGTGGCATTATCTTGCTGTTTTTACAATCTCAGGAGTGGACCTGCTACTGAAACTTACCATTATATGAAAATTAAGATGATTTAATAACAGCAGTTTGATTCAAAATGTAATTGTGTAACTGGTTATTTGTTTTCTGTACATCCTTATGCAAATTGGAAATGCTCAGACTTAACTTGTAGCATGTTTTTGGTGTTTTTTTGGTTCATTGGGGGCATTTCATTTATTTTTTTGTTAGGGTTTTTTTTTCAAAATGTGTGGTCATCACATGTCTTCGTTTTAGGAATTAGAGAGTTCTCTAAATACAGATAACACAGAGGCAGATCCCTTCCTACATAGTGATGAGATAAATTATGGATTATTTAGAAACTTTTCTTTTTTAACTTTTTGTAGAGCAGTAACAAAATTAAACATAATTGACTTCCTGGGTCTCTCTTTGAAGTCTATGAGAGTGTTTATAGTGACTTCAATGGGCCAAAGTCCCTTCCCCTAAAATTTACCTTGGAATAGGAATCAGAGGCCACATTAAGAGCTAAACCATAAGCTTCCCTACTGTGGTGAATTGTGGCACCTTCGTGATATCCCCAGATGCATTGTGAGCAAAAAAAAAACTTGATTATTGAAAGAATTGGGCCTTCAGGCAGCACTGACAGCAGTGATACTGTGGTCATTGGCATGGAAGATGAATGCAGTGAATTCAGGTGAGTGCTCAAATTTAAAGCAAATGGGTATAAAAATCCCACCAAGCATGCTATTTTTGTAGAACGCAGAGCCAACAGACTATTCTTCATTTTCTTAAAGCAAGTGAGCTCTATCCACAGGCAGCACTGACAGTCAGAAACTCAGAGATTTTAATCCCAGTTTACATGCAAATTCTACCTGTGATCATCACAGGTGACTCACATTGCTTATTGTACTTAAATTCTCATTTCCTTAAAGGAGAATGTCAGAATGTTATTTAATGAAGAGAATTTTACATCTGAATCAATTGCCTCCAGAGCAACATATTGAGGGAATACATATTGAGAGATTATCATCTCACACAGCAGCAGTGCATGTTTTAAACTCGTGAGTGGTCGAGGCAGTGCCTGGTGACCCCTGGCTCCTCACATTTCCCAAGACAGTGTTGAACATCCCTGTTGAACATTCTCTCACCTGGAGAATACTAGTGACTTTGGCCAGTACCCACTCTTCTCCCTGCTAATATTGCCTCTGCTGTGAGGGATTAACTTCTTCAGGCAGTCCTATCAGGATTGCAAAGTTCTGGGCATAAAAAAGCTACCAAAATGGCATGTTTGGCCTTGCCTGAACTCAGACTATTGTTTTGTAATAAAAGTTATAAATTGAACTTCAGCAAATAGTCTCAGTGAATAAATGGTGAAGCTGATGCAAGAGTCTTTGATCAGAGGCCTTATAGTTTCTCACTCAAAAACGTCAGCTAAGTCATAACCTGCGGTCTGCACCTTTATTCCCATTTTGTCCAGTCTTTTCATCTGTTGACTGCTGTTTGTGTTGGCCTGTGACTAGGAGAGCGTTTTCATTACTGAATAGGGGAGGTCCGGGAATGCAGACACCTTCTTCAGAATATAACAAGATTATAAGAGGAGTCACGAGACTGTTACCCCTGTTCATTGTTTGCATTAATTTAGACTTAGTAACAATGAAAATCCCTTTTCTCTGTTCAGTTACTGGGTTCTTAAAGCTGTCAGTTTGTCCTGGTTTGAAACAGAATTTCAATAAAATCCTTCTTGAAAGACTGTAAGAAATGTTCCTAAGCCAACTTATTGTCATTAAACATTTAGTAAGAAGATTCAGTTTAAAACACTGTAAGTTGGCCACCACTTCATTTAATTAACACTGATTCTGAAAGCACAATATAAATTTTAGTGCTTTTTTTAATCACTCTACATTCCAGTTGCACTGATTTTAAAGCTTATATGATTATAATCATCATGCTCACAGTAAAAGGATTTCTCCCATGCCTTCCATTCCTTAAATTGTTTTTAGATTTCCCAAGGGGCACATATTGTGTAAGATTATGATGATAAAGATTTTAAGGCAATTACGTTTCTTTAGTTGGAAGCTGAAGTTAATGTTTTTGAAGACTGCATTCCCCAGAGCCCTGATAAAAACAGAAGCCATGAAGCCCCTCCTTTACATCTTAGTCCACCAGTCATCAAAAATAAGGAAGAAAGGGTAGCCTATCTTTGTGAACCACAAGTCAATTTTTCACTTAATATATCTGCTTTTGGTTGACTAGAAGATATCTGTAAGAGAACATTAACAAACACTGTAATTTGCTGGGGTCAGCCAGGTCTGCAGCTTTGTGACTCTGAGCCCTCTTAAATTACGCTATCAGCTTTCAAAACCTTATTAGGTTTAACCCATTTCGGCGCCACTGGCTTCTCGGAATCACCAATACACCTCTAATCAGGAAACCTCAGAGAAGCCAATCTGCTGCTATCAGAAACCTCAGTACAATTTTGTGTATTAATATTTCAGAAAGCATGTAGGAACACATGCTCCCTGCTGAGCATTACAACCAAGCAGGCTACAAAAACAGCAGAGATTGATCACCAGTAAACCTGGCCAGAGAAACTGCTGTCTCTTGTCTGGCTGTGGGTTTGGTAACCAAAGGAAGGAAAATGAAATGGGTTATTTGGCTTACGATTAATAAATTCCCATAACTGTCACACGAGATGATGCACAGAAATTGCATCTCTTACAGGAATAGAAAATACCCAAAATCATGTCTAAGGGCTGACATTTTTGCATCATTAACCTCTTTCTGATGTTACTGATCTGTTCTTTCTTTCTCATCCCATCTCTGGTGGAAAGACACACAGCATCTCCTCGGACATGAGCAGGAATCAGGTTGTGACAGGCCTGGATGCACAAGCCACCCGTAAGATAAAAAGGGAATGTGTTCCCAGGGATGAGAAATCTGACGTCTCGTTGACCCCACATTTGAAAGTTCTTTTTTCAAATACAAAAGTACACAACACCTTGGTGTCTTTTTTGCAGTGTGGCCCCACTTAGCAAAGGGTGACAAACGTGAGGTGGCTGCTGTGGGAATGGCACATCCCTGTTCCCTCAGCTATTGCGAAGGGCTTCATGTCCTCCTGCTTCCCTCAGCTGGGCTCTGCTGAGGTATGAGGAGTTACTGCCTGGCCACCTGCTCCTCTTCCCTTTCTCGGAGCCACAGGGTTGTCCCTCTGTCCTTCCTTGCGCTCCTTGGTGGGAGGAGAAAAGGAAAGGCCACCATATCCTGGTAGAAGCTGCATGCCAATGCTGGGTCCTCCCTTTTGAGTGCACATGGATTTTTAACTTTATTGGCTCAGCTTCCCTGGTTTCCCTGCTGTCCTTGTAAGGAGTGAGGCCACTGCTGAACCTAGTACTTCTAAACCCTCATCTCTCCCGCTGTTAAGAAAAATGAGATCTACTGGGAATATCATCGTGGCAGAACTTGAGTCTGATTTATATTTAAAAACAGCCCCATAAAATACTTACAAAAGCGGTGTTTTGTTAACTCCTGTGATATCAGGTGACGTGTTATTCACGAGAAGCAGGTAATTGAAATAAAGCATCAGCATTTATTTGGCCCAGCTTTGACTTGTTTACAAATTATCTACATGAAAGCTTCCAAAGTAAGGAGTGAATTTATAAACTAAAAAAAAAAAAAAAAATTCACTGGGAAAAAGTACTTCTGTACATAATGCTTTAATTTTTATCAGTCTCTTTTCTTACCTGCTTTTTTTTTTTTTTTGTGCTACACTGTAGAAGTTAATGATAATTTGGTTTGCTGTTATGAAATCAGCTTAAGGGGCCCTTCAGGACTTTCTCATCTCTTCAGGTTTTATTTTATTTTTTTTTAACTTCCTCTAGGCTACTGCACAAAATTTGCTTTTGTTCCTTGGGATCTTTGTAAATAAACTATGAAGAAAAAATAACTGAGTTTCAAACAGAGACATACCTGTTGGACTCTGTAGGTTATGAAAGTGTACAGACCAAAGAAAAATACTCAAGCTATGATTTACATTATAATCTAAAATCTTGCAGATATTTCCTAACTCTAGGGAATTCAAATTTGGGATGTCATCAAAAGTCACTAAAGCTTATAAAGCCAACAAAGTTCTACTTCCCCCCCCACCCCCTAGTGATGTTAATGATATTTTAAAGGCATTGACCCTGGCAGATCAGAAATACATGTGGTATTGCAAGAGGAAATCTTAATGATTCTCCATACTTTATAATCACACTACCTGCTGGAGCAGTTGATGCTTTACCATATAACAACCTAGATTTGTTTATTTATTAGTATTCTTCTGGATTTATAAGGTTTTTTGAGACACATTTTTCTCAGCAGCAACAACTTCCTCCATGCTTTCATATCCTGTTTTACCACTGTTCACATCAAGGTAGTGTAGAGTGCTCACTCTTTGAGTTAAATCTTTTCTACTTTGTGTGACGTATTATTAATATTAGCAAGACTGACAGATTTACCCTGATCTAGTACGATAGCTGGGAAGTTGAACTGTTCCTGCAGAATGTGAGATTTCTAGTTCTCAATCATATCTCTAACATGTTTTAACCTATTACATACAATAAAGTATTTGCACTTCTCTGCTTTTAAAAACAAGTGTCTAGAATTATTGAGGGATCTCAACAGACAAAAAAGCCCTTAACAAACTACACTAAGTAGTTTAGATTGATCCATTTTGAGCAATCAATAATCTTCTGGGGATTTTTAGACCCCTTTTTACCTTCTGATCAGTATGTTCATCAGTAGAGGTATTTCATTTCACTTTTTAGAGGTAAGCACTGTCTTTGACCTTGCCCAGTCATTTGATAGCTCATGCATGTTCTGTATGCTCCTAAAGCACTGCCAACAGCTCCGAGCTGGTGCCAGCCAATTCTTTGCATATCCTAGAATGGCATCCAAGATCAGATTATTTGAAAACATATTCTTGCTGTCTAATTTCCTTTGTAGTTTCCAGAGTGACTGACAGTTTTAATGATCCCAGAAAACCACTAATGCATAAGCAGGTCATTAAGAATGGCATAGAAGTAAAACAGGGACATTTGACAGCAGGAACCAATGTGGAGGAAACCTAAGGAGGTGACAAACAGCACAGGCCAGAATATAGAGAGAAGTTTTGTCATATGTTCTTCTTCTGTAGCATACTTATAACAAGTTTTATGCTGTCCACAATTCACTTTTTTATATTATAAATCTTCTTCATCTGAGGAAAGGAAATTTTAAGAATTAAACATCTTACAAATAATTTTGAAGATGAGTGCTCAAGGTTTAATATTTTTTATACATTTATTGATCCGTGTAGCACTCAGTTGGATAGTTGCTAAAGGAGGAAGCTTTTAGACACTAGTTTATAATGTCAAAATGCAGAAATAATGCAAAAGTTCTCATGAAGAGTGGTAGCACCAAGAAGAAAAAAGAAAATGTGCCTACCAGTAGCTAACTTCACATTGGTACCATTTTGTTAGTTATAGGTAAAAAAGTATACATGAACACAGAAATGGAGCTTACCCAAATGGATCTCCTGATTTCAGGGTAGCAACACGTATCTAGTGATACTTTTTTTTTTTCATGGAGCGAGGAAGAGGAGGAAGACACAAATATCTGATAAAACATTTTTAGAAAAATTTGCTAAGTAAAGGAGCCAAACAGCTTCTGGGAATAAACGGAGAAAGCTGAACAAAGGGAACTTATCTTAATATTTAGGAATATCAAATTGTTCTTGTTGCTGATATTACTTTAAAAGATAGAGTTGTATCTTGTAGTGCCATCCTCCTGATGAGCTGGAAAAGTAAGATTTCTGTAAAGGAAAAGAGAAAGTTAATCTTTAATTCCAAAATTATTCCACAGCATTATGAAGATAGCCATCCTAATGCCAATCTGACAAGAGAAAGAGATAAAGCTGTCTTATGGTATTATGATTTTTTTGTTCTCTAGAATGATGCTGGAACAGGGGTGGTGGACTACAGCTTCTCACTGATCAAAGCTGAGCCATCTCCTAATTTTTTATGCATAGATTTTTATGACAAGATTATGGAAATCCCTAGCTCATCCAGTTGTCCAAGGCTGGATCATAGAAATTCTCAAGCACACAGGGAACATTACTAGCTATGATTATAATCATGGAACTCATTTCTTGAGTGAGTAATCCTAATACAAGCAAGTAAACCATTTTTTAATATTTTTTTACCCACCTAAGCACTCTGATCTCATTCTCTGTAGTGGGACTGTTGGCATGAATATGGATTAAAAGATCAGAGAAATGATGAAATGTATGAAGTCTCTCATACCTGTTTTCTGGACAAGGCTTAACATGTCAAATTATCTTCGGAAAAATCCATGTCTATTTCTAATCTGATCAGTGTAACTAAAATAATCTTTCTTATGGTGTTGATTGCTTGTGGGTCCTCCAGGAAAGGTCTTACACCACCCCCCCCTTCCTTTTCTGCAACTTAAAAGGCTTTGAAGTAGCAAATATATAGTTAAGGAGAAAAATATTTAAATATAAGAAAGATCAGTACACATGCATGCACTTGATTACAGAAATGTTGAGGAAATATGATCTCCTGAAGGGGGGATTGGATAAGGGGGGTACAGATGTCACTGGTGCTTGCCTTCTATTAATTTCGTATTTTCATACTCAAAAATTATCCTGATTAAGTAGCAAGCTAGAAATTAAACCAATTCTTAAAATAGTCTTGAGGCAGAAATCTTCATGCCATGTAATAAGATATATTTTTCTCAATTAAGGAAAACATCTGCATTACTTTTTTCCTAGCCAAAGAAGTTGTCTTGGAGAAGAACAGTTTTGTTATGCTTCCACTAGGATTCAAATAAAATTTATTTTGCTGAATTAAAAACCTAGGCAAGCTTGCCTTTTGTTACAGCAAGAGGTAAACACTTTCTTCCAAATCTTGTTGGATCCTGGAGGTCAGCATGGCCTCATTCAGGAACTCCAGTTTACTTCTAACAAGGTTTTCTTGATGTGCTGCTTGCTTTCATCTTCCCCAGAACCAGGGTCAACAGTATAGTCTCTTCCATCAAAATTTCTAAGCCATGTTTTTTAATGCACATCTCAATTAATTCAATTTTTTTTCTTGCTCTCCACCTCCTACAGTTTTATTTTGACTCCATTTGCTTCCCCAAATATCCTGTTAAAGAATGACAGAGATTTCTTTCCCTACTGATTGGATACCCTCACTGTCTCACTACCTTGCTTCCAGCAATGCAACTGATGAAAATCAATGATGATCTGGCACAGTTTTACATAACAATGTTTTTCTGTCACCCTTGTGGAAACCACATCTTACCTTTACAATTTCATAATAACATATAGCAGGTTCAGAGTGAGCCTGGATTTGACTGGAGGAGCGCGGAGAAACTGGTGTCAGTGAACTAATGTTTTGCTGTGGCTTAGTGTAATGCAGGTATTACTTAAAATATAAAAGCTTGTGTGGTGGTTGCATACTTCCTTCTGAGTTATTAGTATCTCATGTACTTTTTACAGGCTGAGTTATGATTCAGGGAAAAAACCTCTGATATACTGAAAAATCCCCCACGTGTGTGGGGCAGTACAGGTGCACACACACAATCCTAATGAAACACGTGCTTTCTCACTGCACATCACCAATCCAGACTTTTTTTGCCAAGTGTCAGCATAAATAAGCACTTCTTGCAAAATTGCTTAATTTCATCATATGACTGCAAGCTTTGGGGCCTCCAGCTGGCTTTTCTGCACCTTGTTCACACATCTCCCCTAATCACAAGTCTGTAAAGTTAACTCTTGTTTACAGAATTTCTTGCCAACTGTTGTTCACAAATCATTCCTGATAACCTGTAGTGAAGTAAACATCCTGATGAAAGTGCATTTGTTGTGAAGCTTCAGATACACTTGACTGTTGTTAACTCTACTTGGAAATTACTCTTATTTGGATGTCAGAATTATGTTGGTGTTTAGCTATTGGGACAGAAGTTGGGAGATTAAAGGTGTAGTTGGCTGTAAACCAGCCTTTTTAGATTTATTAGAATTAAAAGAGCTGAAAAATAGTCGGGTAGTTGCATGGGGCTTTTGATTCTTACAAACTTTAATAGCTAATAACCTGATAGTGCATTGCTGGAGTCTTATTATTGGTGTCAACAGCTGATCAACAGCCTCTGTGCATTTGGGAGGATGGAAACACTTATGTGTGCATATAAATCAGTACAAAAGCCCCCAATTTAATGTGTTGCAAAGACAGTGCATATGGACAGAGACTAAAAAGATTTGTGGGCTGTACCAGTTCTTTCATTAAACCCATTTCTGATTAAGAGACATTTGTGTTCCTTGCTTAAAAGAAAGCAATTGTTTTGAGGTAATGCATTCACAACTTTAGACAGGTATGATATTATCAGTTATTGTTTATATGAACAGGTTTAGTTACTCTTCAAAAATTGTCTTTTATATGATCTGGAAGTCAGGAGTACTCCAGAAATCTATCTAATTTATGTTAATTTATGTGAACCCAGGATATTTCTGTGTGATAAGTAAATGCAATTACAGGTAACAGAGAAGCATCCTTTTTTTCTTTTTATTTTTTTTCCAGAATTATCAACAAGTTATCAAGAAAATTGTTTGGGGTTTTAGGGGGTTGGAATTGGCACAAATTTCCAAGCCTTGTTATTTATTATATTGTGTACCTCAGTGCCTAAAGCACTTTCCTGGCTTTTTTTGATCCTGCATCTTACTTCTAAACTACAGTCTTTTAAATTCTTTAAAAAATATGTCAGTACTCAGAGGTAGATTGGGCCTTTTGAAATTCATTGTATTTAAATATGTATATAGTTGTCTATAGTCAGTTCCTATTGTTACAAGCTAACCTTAGGAGGATGCCAAAAGTTACAAAGACCATTCTTTTGGGGATTTTTTTTCTCCTTAAAGCACTCCACCCTTTTTCTTCTGTAACTGCAAAACCTCCTGACAGTGCAGAGATTAAGGTTCTTGCTTTGTAATGTTATGTTGTGAAACAGTTGTTTTTTGATGTAATACGATATTTAGGATATTGTAACAATTATTTTCACTTGCAGTACATATGAGTTCTGTGTCTGTTAGGATGTTTTTGCTTTGTTGATTACATGACCAAATTTTTTTCCTATTGTTGAATGTTTTCAATTGGATATGGTGCTTAAGGAGCTTGAACCCTCACCCCCCTCCCAATCAACAAAGGAAAATCTTTATAGATATTTTTATTAGTGTTGATCCTCTTAGTTGATTAAGTAACGCAGGCAACTGTTAATTACTATTTTGAAATGGATTTTTTTCCTGTATAAATATTGTTACTGCAGAACAGAACTTTATGTCTTGTTGAGGCTTCTTGCACACTGTTGACTTGCATTCATATCAGAGGAAATTGAGTTGCATGTAATACTCAACAAAATTGTTCAGCATTATTCAGTATTACCTTAAAAGATAATATAACGAAATTTAGTATCCAGCCAAAGTCTGAATAACTGCTAATGGTATCTTGTCAGAGTGAATCAGAAACTCAACGCTGGACAGAGCAGTAAGTGTTACTCATTTTCAACATTGCCAGCAGAAATAAGAGAACAAATGGGCAGACACAGCACTGTGAGTTATCTGTGTAATTGGCACCACCTAAAGCTGACCTTTAGGTTTCCAAAGCATAATGTATGTCTTGGGTGCACAGCAAGAAGAGAAATAATGAAACTGGCAGACTGGACTCATAATTGAAAAAAATATATAATCCATTTTACATCGACACATAATTCTTTGAGACTCTGGAAGCCATCCAGAATCCATTTTAGTATTTTCAGACAAATGGCTGACACTTTAATGATCGGCTATTTAAGGTCAACAATTTAAAACAGAGTGGTGCACTTGTTCCAAATGAAATTTAATGTTTGAAAAGGAGTTTAATGTTCAGCTATATGTACAGCATCTGAAAACATAAACTGACCTCCTAGAAGGAACATATCTGCATATATATCCATTTACATGCACATCTCATGATGTTAATACCATTGTAAAGGTTGATCAGTTTGATTAAACACATTTATCATTCTCTAGTAATGTACACAGGGGCGCATGCATTGGTTATAAAATGTTCTGTCTGCTGTGACATATTGACAGACACATGGCATGTATACCCAAATCACATATCAGACCTCACTTTTCTAATTAATAAACATTGTGGCAAAATTTTGCTCTGGGCATGTTTTGACTTTTACTGCATATGTTTTTAAAAGCAAGTTCCAAATGCTGGTCTGTCATGTTGCATCATTCTTTATTTCATAACTTAGTAATCACAACAGACTTCTGTAGGTGCGCTGCCTACTGAAAGACAGCGTTGTGGTCAATGCAATTTATTTAAATGAAAAGAAAGCATTAACTGTGTTAAATATCATTCTCAGAATTGCACTTAACTGAACCAATGCTTTATTATGCTCCAGCAGTGATATACAAAATAATACCTACAGCAGCATGAGGTATAGTTCACAGAATTACACAGTGCTTTTAACATGAATAAAGCTAGAGCTTAAGAGAATTAATTGCGACATTGGATGTAGAGCACTTTGGATTATCTTTCTTGATCATTTGATGGAAAAAACACTTCCTCCACATGCTTTCTCAATACAAGATTAGAATAATTACATCTAAGTAAATACCTCAAAAAAACCCTCGTGTGTTTACAGTGAGTAAAACAATATGCTAAATTGCCCTTGCCTGTGCTTATACTTTCCCCCTGCTTGCCCCAGCTGTTTTAGTGAATGGTTTAATGTGAAAAATATGTGCAGAGAAAGCTGCTTTCTCTAAGACTTTTCAGTCACTGTTTTTAAAGTTATCAGTCTCAAAAGACAGTTTTAATTGCTCAAGAAATACCATTATAAAAGGATTCTTGTACCAGTCATACCACAGATCACACTGTGTGTGTCCAGTCCTAATTAGAGATCATTGGATACTAGTTTAGATGATTTGACAAGTATTACTCAAGTATGCAAGCTAAAACTGCTACCACACACTTGGACAACATGAAGTGAGAAGAAAAGGTGGACAGTTCCTTCGCCTGCTTCCTTGGAGATGGTGGATGGTGCCAGAATTTCACTCAGAGCCTGGAGAAAAGTTACAATGTGGGCCTGTGATTGATATTCCCATAGTATGCCAGTCTAATGCTCACTCAGCTTGAAGTGATGGTGCTTTGAGCAGAGGGCTGAACCAGGGGACTTCCAGAAGTCCTTTATAAACCATATTAATCTCTGCATTTGTCATGACCAGGTTTCCACCCCCATAAAGCAAAATTGTATTGGTGAATTTGCTTCATTCTTCTGAATCCGCCTTTTTCCTCAGCTGCCGTCCCATTAGCTCAGAAATAAATACCCCTGCTCAGCTCTGCTGCTGGTGGGACTTGGAAAAGCAGTTGAGCTGGGTTTGTCTTTGTGGAAGCTGCTCGTTTGAGCCACAGTGATTATCAATCTTTTGTTTCCAGTTGTTGAATAGCACATTAGTTTTCTTAGTATTTGATGTACTTAATTTTTATCCTTCTGCTGCTTGCTGAGAGGAGTAATCCCTTCTTTTTTATTCTTCTAATTTAATTGCCCAAGGCAGGATCTTGACTGCACCCTGGAGCTGATGGTATGTCAGGACCCTTGATCCTGCCTGTGCTAGAAATGGGGAGCATAGACCTGGCAATCGGAAGCTCCCACAAATGCGTAGTGATCATGGTGCCTTCTGATGGTAACTCAGCTATTTGGAAGTTAAGCTCTGCAAATGTATCCTTCTCAAAAACTAGCTGTGCTGGTTTTGGCTGATGGCTGGTATGGGGCAGTGTTTTGGATTTGTGGTGAGCACAAGATTGATAATAGAGAGATGTTTTTGTTATTGCTGAGCAGGGCTTACACAGAGCCAAGGTCTTTTGTATAGCCATGTTGGCAAGGAGACTGGAGATGCATGGGAAGTCAGGGGGGAAATAGAGCTGTGACAGGTGACCCTCGCTGACCAAAGGAGGTCATCATCTGTAGGAGCCCAAACCCAGCCTTCAGCAAAGGAAAGCTCGGTTGACAAACATCTCGTGATTCAAGAAGTTTACACCCTTGTCCTGAGACCTGTTAATGTGCAACCCGGAGATATAAACCTGGCTCCAAGAAGAATTAAGAAAGGACTTTTTGAGATGATTGTTAAAACCATGTCTAAACCCCTGTAATCCCTCTATCTCCCATGTAATCCTGCTAGGAGGAAAATTAACTATTTGGAAACTGCAGTAAAAACTTGTGTAACTCCCCAATTAACATAGGTTGTCCCCTTCATTAACATGTCCAGCCCCAGATGCCTTTAAATTGTGTTCTTTTGTTCAATAAAGCATTCCGGTTTCCCCACACTGGGATCGTGTCCAGCTTTTATTTTTCAGACCGCCACTATCATCATCAAGGACTTCATTGACTTTCAAAGTATTCTTCATTCTTGTGACTTTATTGGCAAACTGTAAGATTATGGTATGTCATCTTTCATACCATGTGACATCATGCTCAGTATATAAAGTGGGGGGGATAAATTAAACTAGTTTTGTTTTAAAACAGGTTTCCACAAAGCTATCAGTACTAAGGATAGATTAATTTTAGTAAGTTTATTATATACTTCCTCTAGCTGCTTTTAGAAATCCAGAATTTCTTTGCATTGTCTCTTCAGGAGGTCATCATCATCAAAGTTCTTCATTGACTTTTGGAGCATTCCTCGTTCTTGTGGCTTTATTGGCAAACTGGAAGTATATTCTCTCATGGGCAATAATTTGAGAACAAACATCTCAAAAAAAACTTATTCTATGTCATATTTCCCAACAGAATTAAACTGACAAAAAGGATAGTTCCTGACCATATGACATCACATTCAATATATAAAATGTGAGGAAGAAGGAGGAAGGGAAGGAAATTTGGAGTGATTGTGTTTGTCTTCCCAAGTCACCGTTGTGTGTGATGGGACCCTTCTCTCCTGAAGATGACCAAACACCTGCCTGCCCATGGGAAGTAGTGAAAGAATTCCTTCTTTTGCTTTGCTTCTGTGTGCTACTTTACCTTTCAAACCTGTTTAACCCACAGGTTTTCTACCTTTTGTCCTTCTAATACTCTTGCTGATCCTGCTGGTGAGGGAGTGACTGAGTGAGTGGCTGTGTGGGGCTGAGATGAAACCCTGACACATGGTCAAAATGCAAATAAAATGCTTCAGCAGACAAATCCATCTGTTTAGGCCCAGTTCTGCATGACTTCCCATTTTACAGGGAGTTGTATTCAAAGACCTTGTCTGGGTTAGGAGGGTACTGCCCTCAAGTGGGGCTGTGCTCATGTAATGAATCCATGTAATTCCTTAATCGCTCAGCTGGAGTGAGGTGGTGAACAGTTGTGTGTGGAAGTGTCAGGGGGGGAGGACCAACAACACAAGGCAGGAGGTACAGCCCTCCTGGAGGCACCTCACTGCCAGAAGGACAACTGGCTGCATCTCCAAAGCCCTTCCAATAAAGGGGGGTCTGCAGCAGGATGGAGAGTGCTAATGAAAGCTTCACTATCCATGTTACAAACAAACTTACACAACTTTCTGCACGTTGACCAAGCAAAGAAATGAGCTAAAGAATTTTAATCCCCCCATGGCAGGGGATTGGAAGTAGACGATCTTTGAGATTGCTTCCAACCCAAACCATTCTATGATTTCTTTTTGTGGTACAGAATGAATGAGTCACCAGGCAAAAAATTTGAAAAAAGTGACAGAACCAGTGTTTGATTGAGAGGTGTTGCTATCATCATTCTTCTTAGAATATTATTAATGAAATATATAAAATCCCTATAGGTAAATATACAAAGACATTGATAACTATGGATAAAAGCTTCCTTTAGCATTTTTACAGTTGATCTTGATGATAAATATGATTTTTTTGGCATGATGTTTTGCAGTCTGTTTAACCTCTCAATACTGAAAGAACTAAAGAGTCATGGAAAAAAGAAGTTATTCACTGTGTTTCCCATAAGATCATATCTTCTTCAGTTATTTACACCTATTCACAGTGGATGCAAAACAGTGTTAGATTGTAATTATCTCTTTGTGAGAAACAATGCTAGAGGTTTATCATTTACACTTTGTCTGGGTGTAAATTACACAGTCAGACCCAGAACATTCTCTCAGGAGTGGATTGCATGCAGAAAACCTGAGAATGAGGTCATCAAAGTAGTAAACTCTTAATTCATAATTTAGGTGTCAGTGTCCTGCTTATGTTGAAAACAGTGTTTGTAGTTTTGTCCACAGTTGGTGGGGAAAAATTTAAAAATTAGGGGTTTTATTTGAACCGCCTGAAGAAGATTACAAAGAAAGAATGAAATAAGTTATTTACTGTTGCTTGGTTCGCACCAGGTACAGGTGGTTGGTTCTGCAGTTATGTCCCGGTCATGCTTTACAATTAATATTGCTTCACTTTCTGCATATGGAGCTACCTGAGTGCTCCACTGTCAACACTACTGGAAGTTGTAGTGAGATCCTGTATGTCACAGGAGGTAATGTGTTAGTCTCACTGAATACATCAAGCAGATTGCAGGCTGAAGAGCAAGATGGTGCTTAATTACTTAATTATCACCCTTTTTTTTTTGTTCACCCAGACCCTGTTATAATTCCACATTGCTAAAGAACTGCTTAGGGACAGACTGTGCTAAGAAAAGTGCAGATGCTGTCTTATGTCAGTGCTGTAATTTCTGTTTTCATTTCTCACCTTATGTTGTGAGAAATAATCATCTTATTACTTCAAGTACTTTTGGTCTTTGTTTTCTTATCACATCTTGGATTTTGATTTGAACAGCTCTGGTTTTTAGAAAAGGGATTTCACCAGTCAACAGGTATTGATTGATAAATGTATGTGAAGAGTTTTGCAGTGTGTTCAATGGTGTGACTTTTCCTTGGGTACACTTTGTTGCTGTAGTAAGCTCTCTGAATACACAAATAGGACTTCAGTATGAAGAAAGTGAGCAGTTCTGCTTTTGGAAGTAGAACTTAGGATGAAGCACTTTTAAGACCTACTTCTGAGGAATGAGTTGCAATTGAACATCTTAGTAGTTAGGGTGAAAGTGATTGTGAGAGCCAATGAAGTATATCTAGAGAAATAAAACCTTTAGAACCTTAAAAATTTGGATTAAAAACCCCTCTATGAAGTTAGTGTTATTAGTTGAAGTTAGTATCTATTAGTTCATATATGAGGAATTCCCTGAAGAAAACATCTCACTTGGAGTAAAAGAACCCAGGGTCGGATGACAGTTTTGGAAAGGGAGCACCATAAATGCACAATAGTGGCCTCTTTGATGTTGAAAAGGAGACCAAGATACCAAACATGTATTTAGCAGGACCTTACAGTGAGCCGAAAATCAAAACAGAATTGTAGAGGAACATGGAAGTAGGTATTGTTAGGAACGGATATAAAATAATAACATAAGAATGTTTGGACAAGATAAGGGCTATTAAAGTTTCTGGAAATACTGTGAAATCACATTTGAAAATGGGGGAAGCTAAAGGGAAGTATGGTTCCAGTGCCTAGCCACATGAATAAGGGAAGAGTGGGTGAATAAATGAGGTTGAAATGCTTAATAATTTTGTCTTCCAGTTTTTAAATTATTGGTGATCATGTGTTCACTAGCATTATCACAGAGCAATTTCTGTTAGTTATTAGGGCAATGAAAATATAGGTCTAGAATATTTACACAAACTATACATCTAAATCTGGATAATGTGATGATATATTCATTGTAGGCTGGCTGTAGAGTTATCTTAAAAAAAATCTGAATTCTTAGTATTTGAAAATGATCATGGTCCATAGGACTCTACATGAATGGAAGTCACCTAACACAGTTAGAAGGAAGGCCTAAAATTCAGAACAACTTAGAATAACATTGATAACAAGGAAAACTTTGAAATAACTAAGCAGTTTAAAAGCCTCAGTGAATGGTTTAGGACAGGTTCGACAGATGTCACAGAGGTTGCACACCCAGTGTTATCTTAGCTCAGAAGTGAGGAGTTACAATCACAGACTGTTAGCTTTTAGTCAAAAGGAAAGTTCTTTTAGCAAAGGTAACTTCCTAGCTAGACCTCTTAGTCTTAAACAGTGATATTTTTACCACCTCATTTCCTAAAACAAAATTTGTGACCTTCTATAAGTGAAAATAATGTTTACCCTTGGAGACCTTGCCAACACAGAATACTATTTTCATCCACTACTGGGGAATTTCCTTCTAATATAAGAATACGTGGGTTTTCTGGAGTGCTTTTGACAAAGACATATATTTTTTCTTTCATGGTGCTTTATCTTTAATGTAGGGCAGTAGAGAAATCTGCTTTATTACATTTTATTTGGTTTTCTCAGATGGGGACCATTCCAAAATGCAAAGAATGGTAGGATTACATGCAACTAAAAAGAAAGAAGCTTGTTCAGACTTTTATTTCCCTCCTTCCATTCTAGTTTGAACTTGACTATATCTGATCCACATTTAAATTTCAATAGGTAGAAAATCTGAGCCCTGACTGGAGCCTGAGATTTGTGGTAAACCCATTTTTGCTCTCACTGTACAATTATCTTAGAATCATAGGATAGTTTAGGTCACATTGCAGTAGCCCAGCGAGTATTTGAAATGATCATCATATTATAAGCTTTTGTAGCCTTAGAACACTGCTGATGCCAGAAATATCCTGCCTCCTATATTACTGCTCTGGAGCTTTAAAATGCGAGGTTTGCAGAAGTTGCACTCTGCAACTAATGCACTCACCAGCATTAGGTTTAATAGTCAACGTGAGACATTGCATTAAGTGGTAGAGAATGTGAAGTGCATAAACGAAACCTATTTTCCTTAATCCCTTGCTCCAGCTTTTCCTTTATTCCCTTTGAAGTCCAAAATTCCATGACACTTCCAGTTGCCCAACTGTTCCTTTTTGAGCCAGTAGTTTTGGCTTGTCCTTGTGTCCTGTAATTAAGGGTACATAATTTGCCTGGTTAGCAAGTATATGTGTTGGTGTTGGCCACTTAGAAGACACATCTAAGTGTTGAAGTCACACTCTCCTTTCCATGTTGGAAACTTAACGTGTGTGTATTTTTCCTGTATCAGTTTTTCAGGCTCCTACTGATTTTTCAGAGGGCATGCAGAAACTTTGTCTTTTAGATATCTCTATTCTTCTCTCAAACTGGGTTGAAATTGGCCAATAAATCATAGCTTGCTAAGGAAAATAAGTACAGAATGCAATTCCAAAAAAGTTTTGGGAAACTGGCTTTAGAATCGTAACAAGCATTAATCCTGCAGCTCTGTTTTAAAAGTGGTGGCAGAAACTCCAGAGAAGTCACATAATTTCAGTTTACTGGTTGAAAGTTGATAGATGAAAAAATTTTGCAAGTCTACAGCTAAAAGTCGAAGTCAAATCTGAGACCTGAAACCACGTGAAGATGTGCGATTGATAGAGTGTACACAGAAGTGTAGCAGATAAATACCTGCTTTTCATTGTAATAAGTTATTTGTGCTTGAGAAGCAGATTCAGCTGTTTGAAACAAAATCTAAAGTCATTTATGTGAGCTTAAAAGAAAAAAAATTATTAGCTCTTTAAATCAGAAAGGCTAAAGCAGTATATTCAAAAACCAAAAAAGTATGTCTTACCTGTTCCTCCTTTCTCTGGGATTTGTTGCAGTCATAACCAAGTGAAGTAACAGAAGGGCAAGAGGTTCAAGCATAAAACTGTGTGTATCCCATAGTATCATAGGATAGAATCCCTTAAAACACTGCAAAGATGAAAAGTTATGACAAAAGCAGAAAAGAAGAAAATAAGAGAGAAAAGGAAATTTTGACATTTTAAAGAGGACTTAAGAGGGTACTTAAAAAGTAAAGTGGAGCTGGGGAAGTCTTGTCAGTGCAGTTAAGATGGAGAGGTAGCATAGAAGAGATGTAGAGGAGGAAGGTACCTGTGCACTGAGTAGGTAAAACATGGGGAAATGTTCTTCTGTTCCTCAAAAATACTGTTTCTTTATCCATGTCTCTTTTACAAATATGTAGAACACAAATAACTGATAAAATAATGTTTATTGCCCTGTCATTCTACAGCCCATTGGCCTAAATATCTCATGCTTGTGCCACAAATGTAAAGCTGTTTAGTTAATATTTCTGTGGCAAAATCCCAAAGCATTAATGAAATTTTAATTTTTTCTGGCAAGTTGTGCATTGAAAAAATATTTTCACTGGGGTGTTATGGATTAATTTACATAATCACTGGAAAATATTGATAAATGGCTTGCTAATTTTATAATATTTTTTTCTGCTTAAGTTTTCTGTAGCTTGGGTAACTTTTATAATTTTTCCATTGGAATAATGTCTACTTTTTTCCGTTTGCAACTCCAGGTTGTCTTTTCTTCTTCTGCCAAAATAATTGCCGGTGGTAACTCCCAAGTTTTCCTGAACTGTAGCAATTTGTACTTTTATACAATATCAGCTTTTCTAATGCCCAACCAATCTTAAAAATTGTCCACTGTTAGGGAATCTGAAGAATATTTTTGTGTGATTGTATTGTTTTTATCTGATTACAGTAATTTACACTTGTATGACCTATTGATCTGTTGTGGGATCTGGAGTACCCTGATAGGTGTAACAATGTATTAAAAATAATAGCTTTATGACACATTGTATGCCAGAAATAGTATCTGATGGAGAAATCTGTTTCATGGGATACTGCAGACCTGTGAGATATTTAAGAGCCCTCTAGATATTTCAATTTTAGATTATTTGGTCCTGGCTAGCTAATTCATGATTTTGTACAATAGACAAGAGCAGAGCCAGTGGCACTGGATGTGCATCTAATGGTGCTACTAATTGACAACTACTAGTTTATTTAGCACTACTAAATCTACTCACTGTTGATTTAGGTACTATTTCCCCCTTTCTAATTCAGAGCTAATGAAAGGCCTTTGACTGCTTTGAAGAGACAAACATTTTTTAAGATTTTTTTTTCCTCTTACCACTATTTCAGATACTTTCAAGGAAGAAAAGAATAATCCACACTTACTGGAACGGGCTGCCCAGGGAAGTGGTGGAATCACCATCTCTGGAAGTGTTAAAAAACGGTGTGGATTTGACAACTGGGGACATGCTTTAGTGGTGAACACGGGAGTGTTGGGTTAGCAGTTGGACTAGATGAACTTGGAGTTCTTTTCCAACCTTAATGATTCTTTGATTCTATTTATTGCTCACATAAACTGCAGACCTTAACAGGTAGGTGAGTTTTTACATTCAATATTCTCCAGCTTTCGCCACTGATGAGCTCAGTGCAGACACAAAAATTGTTTTAAAGGCAGCTTCTCACTCCTTTTTAACTGCTACTAGTGTCCCAGGAGAAGATGGCAGCTGTATGGAAAAAAATAGCATAGAGGGCAATATTGTTATGCTTCTGATCTTAATGTTCCTCATAAGTGTATTACTCATAAAATATGAAAGTGTACACCATGAAGTATTTCTGTTACATTGCACTCCCACAATGAATTATCTACCTATTTCATAATTAGAAAAGACAGTTAAAGACAGTTACTCATTGACTTTTTTATTTCTTGGCTAACTTGGAAGCCAGAGAGATTGCTCTTCCTCCTACCCCTCCACTCATGATATCTTACAGGTATGAGGACTGGGATGACTTGAAAAATGCCTGCTGCACTGATTGTGCTTAAAATAAGAAATATCACCGGTGACTAGCAAAGAGTTATTTTAATACAGGCAAAATAGCCCAATGTCCTTTCCCTGTGTAATCCATTTTTATGCCTTCTCTGCCAAGTCTGAGAAGGAATTATTTTCTTACAGTAGAGCTTCACTGAATCAGTTGTCAGAGATGTTACTGGGCAAACACTTCAGGGTTACCCCTGAAAATTGCATGAAGTCACCACCTCTTAACATAAAATCTTGAATGAAACAAGGAATCCATATCTCTCAAAGAGAGTTTTAAATTTGTAGTCTGGAAATTGGAATTTAATGACGGCTAGTCCAAATTTTATATATGAGCAGTGAAGGTTAGTTTGAGGAATAGAAAAACACTATATATTAAAAGGAAAAAGTTGTCATACAGGTTTTCCTTCTTATTTATTTTTTTTGTCTTAATTTTTGGTTACATAAGCTCAGAGCTTTAAAATAATTCTTCACTAGAGAAGCAAAACGTAAGCCAATTTCCAGTTCAAATATTTGATGTGAACTCTTACTTGTTCTGTAATATTAAGTCCTGATGTAGAATAGGTTACATTTTGTAAGTGGAATGCCTCATGTTGATTAACAATATATGGATTAAGAGCAGTATTAATATTATGGTGGATCAGGAAAACCCCCAGTTTTCAGAAGGGGACTTGAATTTTAGGGTAATGTTTGTAAAGCAGCATATAGTTAAGGAAATATTAAGTCTTTTCAAGCCATGTTACTGTACTGACCAGCTGTGTTTCTTCTGGGTTTATGGGAGCACATTGTTTTTATGCTTGTGTTTGAATAACATGGTAACTCTCATACAATGGAATACTGAGATTACTTAGGATAACTCTGTTCCCAGGCAACTGGATTTTTGGTATCAACTATTAAAGATATCTAGGCTACCATCTTTTAAAAGATTCCAGAATTAATGATTATCGCCATTCTGCCTTTAATGTTCTAGTTAGGTTTTTATCATTTTTATGGAAAGCAGATGTTATAATTTCTGCTTGTACTGAGCAACTTGTATGTTTTGTTAGCATCAAACGATAAGAGGACAGTCTCATCTATAGGAACTTGCAGATCTTTGGATTACTTGAAGAATCAAACAGATGTTTTCTCAAACATCTAAGTTACTGAGCTGTTCAGAGTGGCTCTTAAAGAACTTCCAAAGAATGTAAAAATGGTTTTTCTGAAGACCAAGTAGTGATGTTTTGACACAACAACGTGTCTTACAGCAGTGCTTTATCACTCCAAAGTTTAAATCCTCACAGGGATTTTTATATGTCTATAAATACACTACTCCTTCAAGATCAGGAATCAGAACTCCCTGAGGTTGCAGTGGCATTTCTGGTCACTGGAGCATATTTCACTTCCCAAACTAACCCTTAAAGCCAAACATAGTGCCACACTATCGGTATTTTCTGTTGTTCTTTGTGTGTACTCAGTGTGCAGAGGTTCTGATGTCTGCGTAAGTCACTTCTGAACTTGACTTCATGAGCCACTGAGTTCAGGAACAGACTGTGATGAAGTTAGATGTTTGCTGTGACTCAATCTTGATTAACATAAAATAACTAAGAGTCTCTTTCCTTTTTTTTTCCCCTTACAATATTGCAGACTAAACAGAGTTGAAAAACTTTATATAGGTATAGCTAGAGGAGAATGAAAACCCAAACTGTATTTAAATAAATATTTAGATTAGCTCTGTTTTTATTTCTCGCTTTCTATGCATCCATTTGAGAGATGTTTTACAGATGTTTTGTAAGCCGATGACTTGATTTTTTTATTTTATTTTTTTTAAGCTTGTGATGTCAGGTCTCTCTCATGGAAAGGAGTTGCAGTTTGGGGAATCCATGCTGTTTAACGTATACTTTGCATAACTTTCATTTAAGGGGATTTGCTCCCTCTCTTTTCTTTAAACAATGCCTTAGTCTTTAATATTACGAGAAATTAGTTTCAACCGTTCTTTGCACTTTAGCAGCAGAAGCATTAATATCCACTGGGCATTGGTAGATGCAGTTGTTATCCATCCAAGTAGGTCAACACTAGGCAAGACAAAAATGTATTGTGAAGTCAGTATGACACAAAATGTCCAATACAAGAGTAAAACAGTTCTGTGTCTTTCTGACAATTCTGTTTTATATAGAGATAGACATTGCCAGTCATGCCCAACAGAGCCATATAAACGGGATTAAGACAAGCACACCACTGCTGGCTGTCTTTATGATGCAAAGGTTGATAACCAGTCATTTTGTGGTGGTACAAGGGCTGAGGTTCTGACTGATTTCCTGACTGATATGGCACTACATTTACTGCAATAATTTAATTTTAAAACTGCGTTCAAATATCAGTTCCCTAAATGATAAAGAGTGTTATTGCTAACACTCTCAGGCTTAAAAGTTGAAACTCTTGCTGTTCTTTGATCACTTGAAATGCTAATGTGTTCAAAGTATGTACTTACAAGTATTTTCCATATAAATGTAACCTACAATATGATTGCCAATATGATTTTTATGTGAGTGATGGAGTATGATATTGAGACGTGGGGCATTCAGGCAATAACAGTTTTTAAAACTGAAAACTAACAAAAGTCTCTAATTCATATAATCTTGGACATATTAACTCACTGACCAGCAATGCTTAGCCCTCTATGCACTAATCAGAAGGAAAAAAACCCCAATAACAACAACAAAAAAAAACCCTCTTTGAAAAGAAGTGAAAATAAATTATGATGCTTCTTTGTTGTTGTTGCTTATACATTAAAGACTTTGAGAAATAAAAGGTTTTGGATAGAAAATAGTAACCTTTTTTCAGTTTCTTGATAGTCAGAACTGCTACATTACTGTTTATTCTGTTTATCCATGTTGTAGAAAATAATATCATCAGGCCAAAAATTTTTTGCCCTTCTATACTTTGTCTGAGTTTCCTATAATTCAGATGAGGTAAACAAAATTTAAACCAGCAGTGAGTTCTATCTGAGCAAACGGTGACTTTTTATTGAAATAATGAATCATGGAGACAAATTTCTGGGAGAAAATCATATCTAAAATGAAAGTTAAAACTACAATTACAAAAAATTCTTAGTTAAAATATAGACAACTATTTTTATCTGTACAGTTAATTAAGAATTAAATACTATCAGTATAAGCATATATATAAAAAAATGTTCAATGTAATAGAATCAATAATGAATAACAGTTGAAGGCCTTCTTTCCGACTGGTTTTTCCTTGGGAAATAACTTTTCTTGCATTCTGTTTATGTACAAATCCATTAGTTTTGTTACTCAGGTAGCAGCAACATTTGCTTCTGTGTGCAAATAGGAGACTAATGTGTGGCCTTATGTCTGTCTTCAGTGAAGGATGGAGTTTCCTTTGTATATGGTAGTAAATGTCAGTACTTAAAAAAAAAAGAATGACATCAACTTCTGCAATAAATACTGTAATTGGGTTAACTTTGTGTTGCTAGGTGTTGAAAATCTTTTACAAATATAGATATTTTCTGATTTTGATACGTAATTGTGTTGTAGATGAGACTTCAGAAACTCAGCTTTGCAGCGGTGGGAGAGCTGACTATTTATTCTGGTGAACAGTGGATTTCCACACTGCAATATTCACCTCTCTTGGTAGGGACTGATAAAAGCTTGAATATTCATAGTAGGATGGAAACGTTAAGTTTTCCAGAGAAAAATAAAGGTTTTTAAATTTTTAATAGTCTTTAATTAGAACTCTGAAATAACTAATTTATGCAGTACATGTTTAACTAAATACCAATATTATTCAAACTATCACTATAATTTTCTGTATTTCTCAAATTTGTTGTATAACCAGTGACTTAGAAACCTGCTTTGATTTCTTTCTGAAGGCTTTGAAGTTCCATTAGTGAGTTGCTTAAGGTAACTGTAAATGTTAAAAACTGCCTGCTGTCAAATAAATAGGTGGGAGTATAAGTTTTTTTCATTATGAAGATGTTGAACTGAAGTTCCATCCAAGCACTTATCTGCTTTCAAAATTGGAGTTGATACATTTTCTCCTCGTGACTTCTATTGGACATTTTATACCACGTTGTCAATTTAGAAGCAAAATATGTAAGTGGAGATTTCTTCTGTTAAAAGTGCTATAGAAAACTGCAGCTTTCTGTGCATACCCAGGGTAATCGAATTCTCTAAAGGAGCAATAAACTCACGTCCTAACTAATGGGCTTTCAAGTGAGTAAATTATTCTTCTTTCACGTAAAGACATACCAACATAAAATAAAGTGAAAAATATGGAATTTGGGGTGGAAGAGAGGGGAAGGTGTATTTGCTGTCCCTCACCATAAAAAATCTAAAATAACACCTTTCAAAAATGCAATCTTATGCAACGGTATTTCTCAAAAATTTTTAGCAAGGATACAATTTCTTATTCTTTTTTTTTACATTTGCAATGTATTTCAGAAAGAAAATTTTAAATGGATTTAAATTACAGAAGCAGAGACTCGAGACACTCAATCTTAACTCAGCCCTGTAGTGACACCAGGAGGAAAAAGGAAATCTTTATCTTCTAGAATCACTTTTCTCTAAGCTGGTATCTTGGTCATGAAAAGGCTTTTATCATGTCTTCATGATTAATGCATAGAATCAGTAACAGGAGAAAGCTGATGCCTCTCATGTCTGTTCTTCCATGTTTGGAAATCTTTTACATTAATCTTAAATTAATATGATTTTTCATATTCATGTACTGCTTTGTTTTACCCATTTTTTCATATTCTTATCTTTTGAATTATTGATAATTGTAATGAAACCTTAAGTTTAGAAATACTTTTGTATATGTGCAACACACAGATATACCCTCAGATACATCTTACCTGTGCTAGATACCCACTTATATATTTTTTTGCAGGAAAATGGAATATATTTTATATGTTGATAATGATTTGGCTTTACTCGAATCTTACTTCATGCTTGCAGTCTTGCTTTCAAATTTGAATACCTCTACTGACCATTTATGAAGTGAAATGTATGAAAAAAATGTTGATGCTCAAGTGGTTCAGGGATTCTGAAGGATATGATGTTGCTCAGGTGACATTAATGTTTAATTTCCCAAGAAACAGGAGAAGCCAAATGGTATTCCTCTGGCCAGTATTGTTCAAGGAGCATGAACAATGTTGATGTTCATGTTAATTAAAAATGTTTTCCTCTATAAACTGTGAGCTTTCCTATTAGAAGCTTCTTATGCTTTCCCTTTCAGTTTTCCTCACATAAAAGGGGTTGTTTGGGGCAGAGCAAGGAAGCACACTCTTCTGTCTCTTGTCTGATCAGGGAGAAGTTTTGAATCCTCAACTGTTTTCTTGACTTTTGTTCTCCACATCTCACAGAAGGAAGTAAGATTTTTTTGTTTGTTTTTAGTTGCTGCTAGAAATACTTGAATTAGAGAAGATTAAAACCTCACAGCAGGAGCTCACAATGAGGAGGATGGACAGCTAGAGAGGGGAGGTTGGGCAGTTTCCAGTCTGTTCTGCAGTTATGAAGGCCAAGAAACACTCTGTGTTTTACCTTCTCCCATATCATCCTGAGGTCTCTGCCCTTTTCTTCTCCAGGATCCTTTGGCACTTCATAGCCACTGATAATTTAGGCCTTCTGCAACGAGGTACAGGGCAGGAAGGGCTTTGGAGAAGAAATGAGGACATTGGATCAAATAGAATAATGTATAAATTAATGCATGTGATTTAGTGTGTGGGTGAAATACCAAACAGGCAAATGTTTGGTCTTGGGTACAGTCCAAAAATCTATTTCTATGAAATGCATTCTCTTTATGGTGATAGTTGTTTTGGGGCATATTATCTGCTGATCTGCAGTGTGCTGGCTTATTATTTTTAAAATAGTTTTTGCTCTGTAGATTGTATTTGTGTAAAGCTCTGCTTCTGGGTAAAGCTCTGCCTCCGGGTGCCCCAATTTCAATATGAAATTTCTATTAATGTTAAGGCTGTTAAGTTTAAATATTGCTTAGCTCCTAAGGTGGTATGTGTGGAACAGTTCTCCAAAACAAGTGGCAAATTTCATTGGAAAGCCGTGACTGACAAACATAATACAGCTCAGAGGTTGCTGGTTTACTCCATATGCTTTATGAGGTGATGCAAAGTTATTTCCAGGATCTGTGAAGAAAGTCTAATAAATTGATGCAGTAAAAGCTTTGTTTCAGCAAAGACGTTAGTGAAAAAAATAGGTATATTTTTTTGATTCAGCAATGAACTATTGATAATTTAACTTGAAATAATTGAATAATTGCCTGAACTTCTCATAAATAATTAGTATTCTTTTTATTAGCACATAATCACTGGCAGTTATGCTTTTCCAGCACTGTCTACTGCTTTATTTAATACCTCATAAGCAGCCTCAAGTCTGAAACTCTTGGTTTGCAAACTAAAGAAATGAACAAATAAATGAAGATATACTACTGCTTTGACCCTAATATAGTGCATGTATTTTAGAATTGTAGGAAAAAGTCTAGTAATAGGATAAATACCTAAATTAACATTTTCAGGATTGAAGTTTTCCTTGTGGACTAAGAAATTGTTTTACTTTCTCCTCATTTCAAGCAGTGTAATTAGTGGCTCTCTTGCTCTTTTGAGAGTGGCCTTTCTATGTAACTGAGTCAAATAATTCTTTTAAACTTTAAACCTACAGCTGTGACTTAGCAGATTCCAAGCCAAGCCTCACTTTCTGTTTTCTCACACTCATTAATAGCTTTCTTAAAAATAAATAGGTAGTGAAAATAGAATTAAGCCAGTCTGCCTGCCCCTATCTCCAAACTAGTCGATGAGTCAGCCTGACCATCTGCATCAGATGGAAAAGCACAATTAGCAAAGGTAAATGCTGTGTGTGTTCTGATGAAATGACAGGCCCAAATGGTCTTGCTCTGTCCCTGAGCAGCTTCACGTAAACATTGAAGAAGAAAGGCAACAGAGTGGAATGATGAAAAACCAACCTGTTTATGAGAACCCTCTGGGCAGAGAAGCAATTGTCAGACATCACCCTCTGAGACCTCCCGGAGAGGAGAGGTCATTACACTGATTTCTGGCCATCCTTGCCAGTGTCCACAGATGAGTCAACAAAACTTAATGGTTCATGTTAACAGGTTGCTGACAAATCTACAATAATCAGAGTGGAAACTTGACCTCTGTTTTTGCCAAGAGTAGATCATAGACCAATTAAGCCAGTGTAGACTTTGTACCTTACCTAGGCTGGAAGCCAGATTGAAAAGGGTCGTGGAAGTCAAAGATGCCAGATGGCATAACAGCTGTTTAACATAAACTTCTCAGTCACCTTCTTCCCTACAGGCAGTTTAGACAGGGGATGACAATTGATAAAATTACCAATACTAAGCTGACATCTCAAAGGCAGGTGTGTAGCTGATTATTAGAAGAATGCTTTTAGCATCTTAGCTTTTCCTGTACTGATGAGAAAAGTAGAGTTGACAGCACTTCTGATCATTTGATTTTGTATCTGAAAAATAGGTACATCCTGCCTTATTTTACCATGACTATTGGGATATGGTTAAAATGTCCAGAATGCTTGGAAAGTATCCCCGTATTTATTAGCACTGCAAATGCCTTTTTTTTTCAATTATTATTTCCTGTTGACAGTCTCATCTTGAATCACAAATCTGCAGCTTCCTTTAACACCTGGATAATTGTATTAAACTGAAGGATATCTGCTGGATACTGCTTTAACTTTTTCAGTTCATCTGGATAGTACAAATCCATCTTTTTTCTGCCAAGGTGGAAAACAAGCAGTTAAGTCACATCCATGATATATATGTTAGCATTTTGCCAAATTAATTAATTGATAAAATTATGGATAAATTATGGGTAAAATTGTGTCTGAGATTTTTTTTTTAATATTTATCCATCCCAATTTTTCAAACACAGAGATGCTTACATTTCAAGAAAGAAAAAATCTAATTTATTCTTCTGTTATCAGGGAAAGTAAACTTCTTACGAGTAGATGCAGGAGTATTTCTTCTGATGGCCTCTGTGATAAATAGTCAAGAATTAGTTGAGTTTAGGATGACTTGGTTTCTTTCATCCTACTGCAGTCTAAGGTGTTCTCCTCTGGTACTATCTATATAGTTGGTAAATAAAGCTGTATTGCACCACAAGCTCCAAAAATTTAGAGCTCTAGCTGATAGATGCATAAGGTCATCAGTGCAACAGGCACTTAAACTGTAATTTCTAAAGTTTAAACCTCTTTAAATCTTCTGAAAGAGCAAATCCATTAGGCCTTGTGATCCTCAAGCTGAAACAAACACTGACAAATGGCACTGAGTTTGACCTGAAATGTAACAAGAGAATAGGGAGGTTTTCCTAACTCTTATAAAACAACCTATTGATTAGAAAACTTGCCCAAGAAGTGGAAATCCAGTTTGTGGAATTTCCCCACTGTGAAGGAAAAGGAATCCACCACATCCATGTGCTATAAAGGCGTTCTACCTGCACAGCCTATGGGGCTACAATCTGGACCATCCTCCATCTTCTTGTAACAGGTCACTGGTAGAAAGAGATGCAAACTGGGGTTTGAGGACTAAGAATAAACCAGAGGAAGCTGGATCTGTCAGCATCAGCTCATTGAAGGCAGTCATAATTTCATGGATTACTTGTGAATTTGACGGATAAAGGAATACCTAAAATTCTCAAGTAGCACTAGCAGTGAGGACCTGAAGGCAGGAGGTGGCTCTAATCCAATCAGAAGCCAGACTGATGACATACTAGGGTGTTTAATTTATTAATTAATAAAGGCCTGTGAAGCTCTCTGGATTAATTTTGGTTTCCTTACAGTCACTTTTACTGTAGAAAGAGGCTGTTTGGTTTTGTTTGTTTGTTTTAAATATCTGATGTATTCTAAAGTTTTCCACTGAATAGCATGCATAGAAATGGAGACCTGGCAGATGGTAGGCTTCCCTATTGATATAGGTCATACTTAGATGCAGTTTTTATTAAAGAAACCTCTACCTACTTAACTGTATTTTTCATAGGTATTCTGCTTATATTGCTGGACATGAATTTACAGAAATCATCACCATCAGAGAAAAAAAGTGATTCCTATATGAAAAAAGGAAGCATAAGAAGGCCAAAAGACATTTGCTTTCCTGTCTGAGGTGGTACAGAAAGGCAGGAAAAAGCAGTGACTTGCACAAACTAGTAAGGGGAATTTTTTCCCCCTTTGGACTTCCTTCTAGACTTAACATTAAACTGTAATAATTTGAAGAACTACAGGTAAGCTCTTCCTTTCCTCCAGCTATCAATGTCATCCTTGCAAGACTAAAAGGGAAAAGAGTGATTCAACCTGATGATGCAGGAAGCTTTAATTTGCTTCTTTCCCTTACTTTCCTGTGGAGCTAATAGGTATCAGAAAGGAGCCAGAGATGAGAGCTTTTGCACATGTGAATTTATGTTTTCAGCATTGCCTCAGTGTTCAAAAGAAAAATGACTGTGGGACTCTTTTTTTGTGTGATGAGCTTTTGTTACATCAATTGAGAAAGGAAGTAATCACTTGGGAATAGCTACTTTATACAAGTTCAAAGGACTCCCAAAAGAGAAGAAAGTCTTGCTTCTCTGTACAATACAGCAAATGCCAGAAAAGGTGGGTCATTCTCACTGCAAACCACAGGATACATGAGGCCAAATTTAACCCTTGTGTAAATTCTACTTGAAGTGACTGGAATTGTCAGAGGATGAAACTAGACAATTATCGATGGAAAAAAAAATATTAAGAGAGCTCTTTTGAATATGTGGCAGTTTCATGTCAGCGTGCATAAAGGCTATCAAAAACTGGTGACTGGGCAAGAATTACTTACTCTTTTCCCCAACCAAGTGCTGAGTAGGTCCATGTTTCCTCTCTGTTCAATAAAATAAATGGTGGAGGATCTCTCTAGTCCCATCCTAGGTGACCAGGTCTTTTGGTGGACAGGTGTAGTGGTGTGGATCTGGAATGTGACAGAGATCTCTAGACCTTACTCTGCAGGGATGAATAGATAATCTTACAAATCAGATTTATTTGCATGCATCTACTCTGTCCTGAAGCTTTATTTCTCCCTAGTTAGTTCTGGGTTTATACAAGGCCTACCTAAAGGCTGCCCCAAAAAGTAAGAGAAAATTTAGATAAAAGGTAATTGATTTGCATATACAGATCAGAATAGACATCCAGGGACAGGTAAGGGACGAGAGCAGAGATATACATCTGTGGAGATGCTGTTCCCACTACTGCATAGTAAATGTGGTCCTGTGGGTTTTGTTACAGACCTTGTTGTTATGATAGGCATTTTCAGAGCATGTAGTAGTTACTTAATTCATAGTTTGAGTGAAAACACCATGATTTTTATCACAGATTTCTAAGTAAACATAACACAAAGTGCAAGGTAGCATACCAATACAATACCAAGAAAGTGTATTTTTAAATACAGAAAGCATTTAAAACAGAATATCTGCATGTATATTTCTGTGTTCTGTCAAAGAATTTTTCTGCTGTGAAGTCTTTGATTAAAAGTGATTCAAACTACAAGTAAAATTGCTCAGTAGTTGCTTACAGTATCTTCTCACTAGTCTTGTATATGATCTCAGAAAATGCTACACTTCACAGTGTCCCCAGTACCTCTCTTTGTGTTGGCAGAAAAAAATGATAGGAGTGTATTTAGCAGCAAGACTCAGGAGTCTGCCTTCAGACCTGTCAGACGTCTGTTTGTATATCTGTAGCTTCTGATAGCACCTTTCCCCTTTTGCCTCACATTTGGCACCCAAATGGACTTGTAAGTCCTCCCACTGGTTAAAGGATTCTGGGGAAGGATTATTTGTATTGATTTTTCTCCCTGCCTTTTGTAGAGGAAAAATGCATTTTCTCATTAGTTTTGTCAGTCTGGGCTTTTTCCTGCAAAACCAGAACACTCTGTTTACAATGCCTTTCCTAAAGAGAACAATGGCTGGTTTATAAAAAAAGTAGGTTCAAAATGCTGGAACTTCTTGCTGAGAGTATTTTCCTAGCTGACACTTTTGTGGCACTCAGCTGCACTGTACAAGCTCGTGAAAATTTTTGTTTATGTAGGTAGTTCTGAATCTTGTCTCAATTAATTAATTTTAATTTACTCTATCACTTTAAATGTCTAGTTTCTTAAATTTACCTGTTGTAATTGCTTTAATGTACAGTGTTAGTAGTCATAAATCTGATGCTACTGAATAAGCATTAATTGTAATATTCTTTTTATTAGACTTTTAGAAGGCTTTCCAAATTTATGCTTGACTCTATTTTAATAATATTAGTTACCATTTATTTGTGTTTATTTTATTATTTTGAAGAACTGAACCTCTTCAGGGAAAAACTTGTAAACAAGGAAAGTTTGCTCAAGCAAAAGGTTTTTAAGTATTGAATTTAAATAATAGAGATAAGATTCTGGTGCCTGGTTTGATTTGTTTAGTTCTTTTGTAGTATTTGTTCTGGTTGCTTCATTAATTTCTCAATATTAAGATACAAAATATATTGTACCATCCTCTCATTGTGTACTAATTAGCAGCTTTGCAATAAATTTGGCAAGTTAGTTTGATAAAATCTTTGGCAATTATTTTGATTTTTGCAATTGTTGCTCTGCAGTTGTTTTGTCAGCTGCAGAAATGTTAACATATTCCCCAGGGCTTCCAGAAAGCCATTAGCCCTAGACTTCTGCATGTGTATGCTAGCACAGGGTCTCCAACACTAGTTTTGAGTGTTTTCAATTTTCAAACCAGCTGGTTGCAGAGCATCCACAGTGAGAGGAATGAAGCCAGCACTACAATTTGCAAGAATGTTCTATACTCCTTGAGAATTAAATGTAGTCTTCCTTAATCCCTATCTTTTACTCTGAAGTATGCAATACTGATTTCATTAGGCAAATTCACATAAATTCATCCCAAAAAGTGGTATAATGAGGGATGGTTTTATTTAGTTGTTTTGGCAGCTTGTTCTTTACATACTACCTTCATTCTTCAAATGAGAGCATCATTATATTTATTGTATGAGATTTAAAAATTACTTCCTGGTTTTGGTCAAGCTTACTATAATTGATATCTTACCACTTGTGGCTCTGTGGTTATCTGTAATACAAACTAGTGTCAATTGTGCCTAGTGGTCAAACACTAAACTGGCAGACTGCTAATCTTTTCTTATTTGTACTGCATTTCCTCCGACCTTGGTGACTTTCCCTGGCTCAATAGCCATCATTTAAAGAACTAAATTATTTCTCAGTATCACAGTGCTCATTGGAGTAATCGCATGGAATTTTCTTCTCCTTTTTACAGGTGGGAAAATAAATGACAATTAATTTACTTTAAGACCATAAACTGCATTTGTTGCTTCTTGCTAAGCACAATAATGGAAAGTTTCTATTGTGTGTGTGTGTAAAATTCATTGAAATTCTTTCTCTGTGCCTGCACATACCATATAGGCCGGTTACTGTGTGCTCAGACACATTCATTTTATAGTAAGTTAGTCACTGGAGATAATTCTGTGCTTCTCTGGGGCTGGGGTTGTTTACAAAGAGCAATGGGAAAGCGCTAATCCTCCCTCAGAGCTCTCCATCTGCAGAAGCAGATGACTGTTCATTTCAGAAATTTGTCCTGATATAGGGTAAAGAGCACATCTGCTTAATCACCCAAATGGCCCATTTTTATAAATGGGCGCTTTCTTGTATAACTATCATGCACACATACAAATACAGACAGAAACTCCACTGTAGTTTTGGTGATTGATTTCATTATTTTAATGGGTGATAATCCACATTGTGGAATAACACTGATCTTTTAGGGTAAAGCTTTTACAAACCACTTTATTAGAATATGCCACTTAGAATAGTGAGAGAAACAAACAGAACAGCTACTACTTAACATACATATACATGTATTTCACCTGAACTGACAGACACCTAGTAACTGCTTATTGTAAAACATATGCAGAGAAAGAATTATATGTGTAGCAGATATTATCCCTGACCCGAACAAGAGTATGCTAGAGGTGGAATCCTTTGTTTGAAAGACTGCTGCCGGAAGCACTGTCCCAGTACCCTATGTGCTTTCAATACTTCATGCTCAGAAGCAACCCTTTTTACCTGCAGGAACGATGGAACAATTTTATGCGTATAGACTTAACTGTGCAGTTTTCTTGTTAAGCCACTGCAGTTTTTAGCAGTGGATAGCCATTGGAGCAACATTCTAAAAGTGAAAGAATTCTGGAAGATTTTCCATATATTGGACAAATACTAGAGTGCTGTGCAGTTTGTTTATTCTAGGAATTGCAACATTATTTTTCTACTGCCAAGACAGGCCTCAGTCCTCAGCAATAATAGGGCCTCTTTAACTACAGCAGTGTGAGAAGCTACATGGAAAACAGTTTTCCATGCAGTGAAACTTTCCAACTTTTGAAGTTCTTCCCCCATCTTTCTTAAGGACTAAGAAAAAAGGCTTAATAAGCATGTGTGTGAGAGTGTGCATAGTTGTTGATTTTCGTAGGCAGAGAAGAGAGATATAGAAGAGAAATAAAATGAGACAAGCATTAAAAAAACCTCAGACACACCAACGTGTGATAGTCAAGTACCTGTTCTGACGTCCCAAGTCAAGCTTCTAAATTATTAATACAATTTGTCTTCTTTCCCGGTGGATGTTGTGCCAAAGTTGACTTTGACTGAAATGTTTCATTTTTGAACACCTGGCATTTTTCCAATAGCCACAGTTTTGTTAAAGCTTTCCTCTTAGGAAAAAAAAAATCATTCAGTGACTAGTCTGGAAGTGTGGACTCTGCAGTACCTGTCTTACAGCACTGTGAGGAATGAACAGTGGCTCCACAGGGCTCCTGGAATGTAGCATTCTCACCAGCACTCTGATTGTGTTGTATGTGGCACACAATAATGTAGAAATACCATAATGTGATGAATATTTTATATCTTTCCTCGTATAAATTATTAATTTGGTTATTCATTCACCTTTAATGAGCTAAATTAGAATCACATTTGAAACATTGTTTAAAACATCGTCCATTTTTACTCGTCTTATAACATAAACACCCATTAAAGATTCTATATATCAAGCTGCAGACAACATTTTTCTTTAGATTTCCCTCCTCCATGCAGCCCTGCTGCCTTTAGTGATATTTGTATCTTATATTTTGCTTAGTTACATGAAAAATTGTAAATAGCAGGAGGAACTAAATAGAGGTGCCACCGAGACTGTGAAAAACAAGCAAGAACAAGTTCTCATTCCTATTCCTCTTACTTCAGTCTGGAAGAGATGCAGAAAACTTCCTCTTTATCTCTTTCTTGTGGTCACAGCATGGGATTATCTGACACAGCCAATGACACTCCAAATGACAAGGAGGCCTGGCTTCTTTCAGTAGATGCAACCACAATTCAGACTTAGGTGGTAATACAGAATAAAAGCACTCATTTTCCATTGAGCATACTCAAAGGAATGTGGAAAGTACAGGATGAAATTGTCAGAACAAAATGAAGCAAAGTGAGGAAAAACATAATGGGGAGTGGAAGAGTAATCAAAAAGAATGAGGGGATGCCAGGTAATTGGCCAGGCAAATGGCATCAAAATGAGAAAGGGCATGAAAAAGAAAGTGAAAAGAGTAATCAAGAAGATGAAGGAAGCATATGTTAAGACATAAGACATCAAGTACAAGTGTTTAAACATTACCTGTGCACTCTGTCAGATATATCTGAAGGGGAATGTTTTATTCAGTCATATTTTCAACTTTAGGAGTTAGTAATTACATAGCCTGACTGACTCAGAAAAGTGAATTAAAATACAGTATTTAAACTACTATGAGTTGCTGTCTCATTTGCCAGGTGTTATGCATTTCAGAGTGGCTTGAGGACTCTATTTATATGTATTATATGGCTTTAAATATTGTCCAGATGTGAATACAATTGCAGCATTTTAAGTGTGCACATTCAATGAGGCATCTGCGTTTTTCACAATCATAATTGCATAAAAGAGGGAATTGTGAATGAATCCTCAAATCTGTGATTTTAACATAAATATGTGGTAAATATTGTTGGCTCTCTATTAAAGGGGACATGGGCTAAATACAATGAATGTTGAGAAGAACTGTAATTTCCAAGTGTTATTTGTAAAATATCTAATTAGCATGGAAGGTTCCATTTAGATCTCAGCAATATAAAATGATTGGCTTTCATTTTATCTTTCTACTATATTTTTCAAAGAAAAGTGCAATAAATTCCACTAAAAAACCTCCCTACCCCTTACCTCCAAATTCCTAACCCTTGTTTCCCAAGAAATGGCTTTCAAAGTTGTATTTTTATTAAAAGGTTTGAGCTGAATGCAATTCTTGCTTAAATAGTTTTTCAGGTTTCAGTTCTACAATGTAATGTGTTTGGTGAAGAGAAATAGCCACTGTTTATAAACTTAATTGAAAAAAAAATTGTTAATGTAAACACTTGTATTTTTCAGGAGTGGTTCCCGTTGCATTGCTATCCCCTGCATGCTCTGGTAGGTATGGCTGAGATAAAGTAACTACTTGCTGCCTCCCACCTGAAGGTAGACCCTGACTGCTTCCACTGCTCCTTCTCAAATGCTGTTTTGTGCTGCCATGGAGTAGAGCCAGCTGGTCATGCAATTGGTTGTTTTTTCACCTGGAAGGTGTTTCTCTTCTGGATAAGAATAATGTATTCTGCATGATCCCTTCTCTTCAGTCTGTCCTGTGTTGCATTATTTACTCCTGGTCTGCACTGGAATGGAACAGGCAGAAGTATGTGGTCAACTGGTCTCAGATTGGCAATTCCACTGTGTTATAATTTGGTCATGTCAAGGGAAGATCAAATGTTTATTTAGACCATCTTCAGTGGTTTTAAGCCTAACCCTACAACCTTTTTGTTCTGAAAGGGACTAGATGTGTTCGTATTGTCAGATACAGCAAAAAAGCAGATTGAGATGGTTTCCTTGCCTTTTCCAACAATTGTGATCCTTGGGGTGAGAATCCATGTCAGTGTGACTGCAAGTGTAACTGCTATGTAACTACTGTGCTTGTTTATTAAATATGGACACAGCATGACTGAGTTTATATTCAGGAGCTTGATTTCACAGTGCTGCAGATATGGCCCTTATTGTACTGGGTCATGCTATTCAGAGGCTCTTTGCTGCAGAAGTGAACTTTGATCAATGTACTTGTCTTTCTTCGGAGAGAGGCTTGGACTAAGCTGTATGGGAAGTGTCATTTTATTGGGTTTAAAAAATCGTGTTGACTTGGAACGTTTTTTCATGATGTAACGGTACATTTATATTAGCAAAGACATCTTCATGAAGATAAGGATTTTCAAGTGTAGTTGATATTACTAGCAATGCTTATCAAAATGCATGATTTTAGGAGTTTAAAAACTAATAAATTATTTATCTCAGTTTTTCCGTAATTTACATTCAGGCCTGAATGTTGTCAAGGCATGTTTTTGAAAACTTGATTTCAGGTTAAAAAATTGCTATAATTTGCTAACTAAAAAAACACACAATTTTTTATGAAATGCAAGCAGCAGAATGTGAGATATTTTTGATGACTTGCATCACTGTAGCTCCAAGGCTAGTGTTATGGCTCAAGTTTCTGAGGAATTTGTACCTAAAACCTGTACCACTAACTGTTCAAGGTTATTATATTCATACATCTATTTGGTTATTTTGAGCGGAGAATAAAATTCTCAAACACCTCTGGTATTTTTTACCATAATTTAATTTTTTTTAACAAATTCAGCACGTTCTTCTGAGGAGAGAGTTATTATTACTACTGTAAAATCATTTAGAATGCATTTGCATGGCTTAATTGACCTTGAATAATGCAAACTCTTCCACTCCGACTGACATGAGATGGAAGGGAAAGGCACTGAGACTTGCATAATCTTCCTATTAAACTCAAAGCACTAAAATGAAAGGGAAACTGACTTGGAATTTGTCCTAAATCACTTTTCTCTTTCCCCAGTGATGCAGATACAGCAGGAATCTGAAAAGAATTTGGTTAGCCCTCAGGAAGGAACAATCACACTTAATTTCAAGACCTTTAATAGTGGCTGACATTTGTTATGGTTCATGGAGCTCTCCTTTGTAAAGATTAAGGTTTCAGTAATGACAGGTTACTTTAAGTTTATAGTAAATTTTAAATGATTTTTTCTTTTAGTGATTGCTATTCACCATACTATTTCTCAATGCATTGTGCAGAAATGCTGAGTATTACTGAGATACCTAAGCACCTTTAATTGTTGATCTGCTCATCCAACCATCCACAATGTGTAAACCAGTCCTTTCCACTGCTCTTTGAGATGCTTGTGTTTCCCTCTGATCTGTGATGACAACTCTGGTCTTCGGTTAAAATTCCTATATTTTGAAGAGACATTAAAATTACATCCAGTATTTTCCTTTGGTGCTGGTGGAAAAAGAGCTTCTGGTTGGTAACTCCTCGGCTGCCTTTCCTCAAATTTTATTACTGTATAAATACTAAAATAATATAAACATTAATGGAAAAAGACAGTGTAGAAATAACATTGGCCTGTTACAGGATGAGGATGGTCACTTCACTAACAGGGACAGGAACAAGGCAGAGGTGTTTAATGCATTATTTGACTGTGTCTTCAATACTTGTGATGGACCAAGGGGGTCTCAGTGCCCAGAACTGGAGGACCATGACTGCGAGAATGATCAACTCCCAGCTGACCCTGAAATTGTGCAGGATCTGCTGCTCCAGCTGGATCCCTACAAGTCTATGGGGCCTGATGGGATTAATCTAAGAATCCTCAAATAGCTGCTGATGTCATCGTAAAACCTCTCTCTATAATTTTCAAGTGGTCTTGGGAACCCAAAGAGCTCCAAGCTGACTGGAAGCTGGTGAACATTATCCCAGCTTCCAAGAAGGGCAAGAAGGAGGACCCTGGAAACTATTGGCCTCTCAGTTTCCCTTCAGTGCCCAGTAAAATCATGGAAAAGATTATTCTGGGAATATATTCTGGTATTAGAAAACACCGGGAGGACAACGCAGTCACTGGTCAGAGCCAGCACGGCTTCATGAGGGGGAAGTCCTGCTTAACAAACTCGATTTCCTTCTACAATAGGGTAACCCATCTAGTTGATCAAGGGAAGCCAGCTGATGCAATCTTTTTGGACTTCAGCAAAGCTTTGATGCTGTCTCTCAAAGTATCTGGAGAAAATGTCCAGCACAAAGCTGGATAACCATGTTACAAGGTGGATTAGTAACTGGCTCACAGGGAATGAGGTAACATCTGGATGGAGTCTGGTCACTAGTGGGGTTCCACAGGACTCCATCCTCAGCCCAGTTCACTCTCATGACCAGTCACAGGACTCAAGGAAATGGCTGAAGCTGAGTTGGAAGAGGTTTAGTTTAGATATCAGGGAAAGGTTTCTCATCCAGAGGGTGGTTGGGCCCTGGAACAGGCTCCTCAGGGAAGTGGTCAGAGCACCAAGCCTGTCTGAGTTCAAGAAGCATTTGGTCAATGCTTCTGGGGACAGGCTGTGATTATTGGGACTGGAGATGGACTTGATGATCCTTGTGGGTCCCTTCCACCTCAGCATATTCTGTGATTCTATTTCCTCACCATGTTGTGAGTTGGTTTTTTTGAACACACATTTTTTCCTTTTTAACATCTGCAGTCATATTTCAGAAAAAAAGTACCCAACATTACTCCTATTCTGAATTTTTTTTTTGTTGGATTTAGTGAGTTCTGTTGATGAGTTTTCGTATTCTAAAGTTGTGACTGCCTTGAAACTACATTGCTTATGGTGATTCTAACCACATCGATATAGTTGAACAATAATCCAAATATAGGAGTTACTAGATTGCACATTACTAATCTTTCTGTCACACAACTGCAGAGCCTGTGGAGAGAACTGGACTTTCTTCTATATTACTAAGTCAACCTTGTCAGTTCGGCACAGGTTTTTCTGCTTGATGAAGTCTGAATATGTATTTCTGGACTTCTCATATTAATCATTACATGATTAATTCTGGTTTTGTTTCCTCAGGTTAACAATATTTTTTCATTGCTACCTTCTGTGGTCTTGTAGATGAATACTTTCGTTTATTATATTTCCCTTGATACAAAGCTGGCTTCAATTTTATGTTGGCAAAAGCAGTTGAAGAGTCTGTATGGCTCCATTCCATGAATAATGTGGCAAAAGTCTTAAAGAGTTGATTGGAATCGTCTGCAAAGTTGTAAGTTTATTCAAGTACTAGAATTGCTTTACAAAACACCTTCTTTTTCCAGTTCTCTAGCACTATTAGAAGCTCAGGACTGTATAGGATCTTCAGAGTGGTTCTCAGTGCTTCATATCATCGTCCTTGTACCAGTTTTTCATATGGGAGGCTGTTTGCGACCACGGAACAATGGCAATCTAGTCATCTGCTCATTTCAGGAAGAAAAACATAGAATCCCCGCACATATATTAATTTTGGTTTAGTACATCTATTTATTTTTTCTTTTATTTTACTGTATTTTTAATTTTTTTGAGTCTTCCATTATCCTTTTGCTGACATTTCAGTAAATGTGAAAGAACAAAGATTAAAGCACAGTCAATGCAAGTGTGACTTTAATTAAAGTATTGAGTCAGAATATTTCATTGTGAGTATTATTGAACTTGCATTGTCTCATATTTCATTGATTAACTGCATTTAAATGTAAATTTTGATTCCACATAACCTATATTATTTTTAATCAGCATAAACTTGTCTTTAAAAATGGCAATTTATTTTTAATCAGTATGAGAATGTAGTCTTTACTCTAGATTTTTTTAGGAAACTACTTGGACCAAGGAAAATATGCATTGAACTATCCACATGCTTTTTCCTTTCATAGATAATGTAAGGCTTTTTGGCAACATTTCTTGATTTTTAAGCAAATACTATGAATCTGTGTGAAGTATATCTGTGAAGTACAAGTAAATATTAAACAGAACAAGAACTTTTAATTATTGCAATTTCAAATATCTGGCAACTTTTTTATCCCATAAAAGGAAAGCATTTTAAATGCATTTAAATAAATGGTTTGTATCAGAAATGGTGACCATTTCAGTTCAGTATAAGCAAAGCAATACATTTGACTTCTCTTTTAAAACAACAGGTTTTGTTTGAAAACTGATCTAGCCTAGCAAGTATTTGAATTCCCAAAAGCTAACCCAAATTCTTAGAATAAAATTACATTTTTAGCATTTATTTAAAATTATTTAGAATTTTGCTTATTTTTTTGCTTCATTAAACCCCAAGTCTAAACCCCCATTTAAATTTTAGCCAGATGATTTCTTCTGTCCTCTTTACCATAATTAGACTGTGGCACCAAGGTCAGATATATGAGGTTGGTCTACTCTAGGATATTGATAATCTTGCTGGATTTAAGCTGGCTTTACATTTTTCACAGGTTACATCCCACCAAACTGTAGACATTTCTTTTCTTTGAACTAGATTAGTAGCTTGTTATAATAATTTTTTCAACAAATGGAGAAAAATAAGCACTACTAACATATAGCTTATCTCATCATGAGGTAGATCTATGAAGCAGACCACATACATCACAAAAAATGTCTGTTTATCCTCAGCAATTTTAGAGAGCACTCAGGGTGATTAGCTGAAAAATGAATGTCTTCAGTACAACAGTCTAAAACCAGGTGTGATAAATCTTAATATCCATGGGCAGCTATTCTCTTCCTGAATGGCTTTAAATAAACAGACTATCTTAGCAAATGTATAATCACTTTCAAAAAATTTATCACCCTACTAAGAGCTTTGAGTAGAGAGGAACATATTTTCTCTGCTTTGAATGTATAGCTTCTAGTTTTACAATAGTAACTGCACAGGGATGACATCTGTAAGCATCATGTTGTTTTGTGTGAGATTCAAGCCTTCCAGTAAGCCAATTTTTAAAATACACTCTATCTGCTTTTAAAGTAAGTCTTCTCTTAACAATAATCTTGTCCCATCAGCAATAATTCTATGAAGATATCTAAAAATCATAAGTTTTTCTCTTCTGTTCAGGAGCTGTTCTTTCACACATATGAAATGATGAATAAAATGTTCCCTTAAATATAGGATTTGGGCAACTTACTATTAAAAATTCAGATTCTTGCTATATCACAATGAAAAGAATAATACTTTCCTGCTGAAAAGTATTTCTGGTGTCAGTGATGAAAGGACTGTTCTCAGGAAAGCGCAGAGGAATAGTTTTGCAGCACTTGTTTAAATTAAGCCTATTTTATTGGTCTTTTCGCACGTCAAAAGGACCTCTCAGATTAAGGTGGGTTGAATTCTTGTCATGCAGTGATAAATTCATGTGGTCTAATGTTCACAAGCACTGAACAGACACTGCTCTCATTGAAATCCATAAGCGCTGTGTAAAATAGCACTTCTACAGATGCAGGCCAAAAAGTTGTAGTGCGGTGTTATTATACTTAGATAAGGTTGTGGGATTTGAGTTTTTATCTTAAAAGCCTGTAGGCTAAACCCCCTCAGGTTAATGTGAATATTCAAGGGTGTTTGAGCACAATTTTACACATGCTCACACAAAGTGCACAGTCTTTGTGGAGCAGAAGCCCACCTGAGCATTCACAGCAATAATACACACGCTTGTATTGTGATGGTAGATTTTGCCCCCACATTTCAAGGAGCATTTTGTCACTACATAAATAAAATCTCTTCTTAGCGGATTCATAGAGGAAAGTATATCAATGATGGGCAAAAATTACAAATGTTTGTATGATATAGAAATGTTCATACATGTATAAATGTACTATAAATATATAGCAAAGCCTTGGCAGTTGGTAATTTCAAGCTGGATGTAGAGTAGCTGCTGCTGAAATCACTAGCCAGTAGGGTAACATTCCATTTTGTGTTGTCTTGGAATGCCTTCAAAAGATCCAATGCTCATTGGCTTTTGTTTCTAATATTATTACAACTTTTCAATGATAGTTTACACCAGATGTTTGTTTCTGTGTGTATATACAACCGTGTGATTGCAGCATTGGATTGCTGAGAACTACACGATGTAACACCTTTAATTAACATGACTGTAAAATATTCAGAATTACATGTGGTCTAGTTCCTTCTTTGTCCATCTTTCACTGCTTTCCAGGACTGTATGAGGAATAGGATGGGTGAAAAACAAATTGAAGGATTTTCTTGGGCATTTGTTAGGGTTTTTTTTCTTGTTTACACACAGTACTTAAAAGTCATTTCAATTTATCTATAAATTACAAACTGACATAGACTGTCTGATGAAAGCTTTGCAAACAATATGACAGTAATATATATAGCACCTTAGGTGGTTTGAGAAAAGCAGTACATCTTGGAGGAAAAGTGTTTGTTTCCATCAAAAAGGATATGCTGTGATGTGGTAAAAAGATTTTCTAAAAGAATAAACTTCTCTGTTGTACTTGCAAGCAGAAAAGCATTATTTTGTTTTTGTTTGCTCTATTAATCTTACATACTGTACTTAGCTTGTCAGAATCTCCTTTTAGAGTTCTCTCCATGACCAGTGAAACATGAGACATGAACCATGAAAATCAGACTCGTGTGTACTGAGTTATTTTGTGGTACCTGTGGTTCTTTTGTAAGTTCAGCTAATACAGCTTCACAGGTCAGCTGTGGGTTATAATTGAGTTAGATCATCTCCTTGTGGTTTTGAAACAGCAGATCATCCAGTGAAACGTTAACAGCTGTAACACTTGTAACACACTAAAACCGGTCATGAGTAACCATAGTTTCAACTATTTTGAGTAGCGTCTTATCTGTGGGGGTGCTACAAGTTTTTACTTTAAATGTAAGTAAGTATGTAAATAAATGTATTTATAAAAATAATTTTTATAGGCAAATAGATGTCTTTACATATGCAGTTGACTCAGATGGTGTGGCTTAATTAATATGATGAAAAAATTTGCTTATTTTGAATAAAGATGGAAGAAACTATTGGAGGTTTAGAAAAGAAAAAGGTCATATTTTGGCAAAGAAAGGATTATATTTAATTTAAGCCATGCATGGAAAAGATAATGTTTTAATTAATGCAACATGAGATCTGGGAAGGGTTCCACACATTCCACAGAAGCAGCTCTGTTTCTTGTTTGTGAGGCTCTTTTTAAGAGACATTTCTAGCAAAAATAAGTTGTGGTGCTCATTGAAGTCCTTCCCTCCAGTGAGGTTAAGTTCATATGACCAGTCTTATAGATTTTTATGGATTAGTTTCACTAATCATTTCACAAAGGAGTTTCACTCTTTGTTTCTAGGGAAGCACTGCAACACTGCCTCCAAATTTCCCTCCCGGTGTTGTAGTGTACGTGCAGTGCCAACTGCTTAGCAGTGAGAGCTTTACCTTGAAAAGTAGAAATTGCAATGCTAGTGACCCAGGGTGGGACTTTGATGTGCTGCCAGAATAAGGGAGTTGGGTCATTCCTGTGATGCAAAATACATCTGCTTCCAGAGCAGTATCTGCCCCGCGGGCAGCAGGCACACCAAGTGCCATTTGCCGGTGTGCTTCCAACCTGGGATTGCAGCTGCTGGTTTTCTGCAGCTTCTGCAAGGAAGGAGCTGCTGACGCTGACAAAACAGCCAGATGATCGTGTCCCTAAAAGTGGCAGTGCTGATAGTTCTGCTCTGGGGCTTACAGGACCTCCAGGCCACCAGTGGGGCCTCCCACGCCCACCCTGGTGCCTCAGCCTGCTGCAGCAAGCACATCGTGTCTGCCAGGGCAGCTCATCAGTGTGGAATTAGGTCTTCCATTTCAGACAAAGCCCTGTGATAGAAACAGAAGTCAAATCATTGCAACAAATAAAAGGGTGGTCGGAGCTCCTACCTAGAGGCACAGCACGGTCTGGGTTTGTTGCTGGATCCAGAGCTGTGTCGCACTAGGCTGTAGATCTTGCTGGGCTTTGGATGCCGAGCTGTGGGGCTCATGTGAAAAAATATCTGCTATAAAGATAGAAGCCTGCCCTGGAGGCAGAATTGTATGCTAGCAGAGATGAAAGTTGCTGCTGCTTTGACTTGCCCAGAGGGTAGAGGCACACGGTGTCACTTCCAACTTGACAGCAGCTCCTGGAGGCTGCGCTGCATGGCTGCCCTCCCAAACAGCCTTGCAATGGAAACTGCTTCCACAGGAGGGATTTTCCAGTAGTACAGCAGGAAATATTCAGCAGAGGAATACATTCAGGGTTCTGTTGTTGAGCTGTGCAGACATGCCTCTACACACATGCTTCCAATTTTCACAGAATCACAGAATATTCAGAGTTGGAAGGGACCCACAAGGATCATCGAGTCCAACTCCTAAGTGAATGCTCCCACAGGGATCAAACCCACAACGTTGGCATTATTAGCACTGTGCTGTAACCAACTGAGCTTTTCAAAAACTCTCGAGAGAAAAAGAACTGCGTTTCCCCTACCCCATCTCCAAGGTATTTTTTGTCTTGTGCTTATCAGGGCACAACACATGATTGTAGGCTCAGTCTGTCTTACATAATGTGGACTTTGTTTTGATATATATATATATATATATAAATTGACTGAAAAAAAAGACAAATTTGAATTGTGTATATTTATTTATGTGTAAAAAAAGGAATATTTATTTCTCACTGTATGAAAGAGGGCCTCACTCTGGACTTCTTTTCTTTTTGTAACCTTCGGGGCCATGCTGGACATTGGAGATATCCGTATGCAGACTTCTGGGGCTGAGGAGAATTACTTTGTCTTTGTTACATGGTCTGTGTTTCACAAGGAAAAGCTTGTGAGGGCATCACTCTGCTGCTTTTAAGGTAGAGGAGTGAATTAGCTTTCCTTACCTCTCTACACATCTGTACTATAAGGGTGCAGAAATCCCTGTGGTTCTAGTTTGCTTCTATTTGCATCCCATTTTTGTGGACAGAAGTGCTTAGATTACCTGATTAACTGCTAGTTAGTTTTTCTGAACTAAAGAAATGAAGCATAGACATATTTATTTAATTTTTAATTTTAATTTTTTTTTTTAAGTCTTAATATTCTAAATTGATTCAGTCAATGGAGATAGAGACTAGATTTAAAAAAATGGGTTTATTTATTGTATTGTTTTGGCTGTTCCATTTGCATTATTTCAATGCAGTTTTAATGGAATTGCAAAGTAACACTAATCTGGATCAGAATGTTTGGTGTACATTTAACTTGGAATCTGTACCTAATGTTTTTAATCAAGACAGTACAGGACTGAGTCCTGTAGTTTGAAATTAATCAATAGCTTTAATATTGGAACTACCAAATCTTTTGTATCCTCTCCTTGCTGAGCTCATAGAATTGCTATAAATACCTATATCTATTAACAAAAGAAGGCAGTTAAAAGTAGGGTGAATTGTGCTTTGTGCAATGCTGCATGCATACACACTGTAGGATTTATTTCGACTTATTATATATATTTGCATTTGCAGATGTAAATATTTCTTGGTATTTTTCCTTGGATGTTAAAAAAGAAACAAATCTCCATTGGAATAAAGGGAATTATTAATATTCAAAAGAGGTTTGATTAACTTCAAAAATTTTATCTGACTTGGCTTTGAAGAATGACTAAGAAATGACATTTACTGCCAGCAAAATAATTAATTCAAGTAGCAGGTCAGCCAAGAGAGACAGTACAGAAAGATGTATAAGAAATATAATGCCACTTTAGTGACAACATAAAGAAGAAGCAGAAGGCATATGTAACACATACATTTAATAAGGCATGGTATCATGTGCTTTATATGTCATCAGTCTTGAGGCAGTTTGTGCTCCTCCAGCAAGGTGACTTTCTGTAGTGCTCTAAGGCACTGGCTCCCAATTGCCATAGGACCAAGTCAGAATTTAGCTGAAATACTCATTACTGGAGCCATGTAGAGGGTCTTACTACAATGGGAACTACTGGTGTTGGCGGGTAATAATTTACACTGTAAGTAGTGCTTTTTCAGAGACAAGCAAGAAAACATGAGATGGACATCTAATCAGCAGCTGTCCTACTGGAGAGAACTGAGTTTTCACGAAAAACGTAGTTATTAGGTCTTTCACAGACTTTACATATTAAAACCATGGTAAATGATTCTTTAGCTTTTGTTAATGGTTTTACAAAACCTGATACAGACTTTCAAAAAGAGATCACCCCCAAAATTGTCTGCTTTGTGTACGAGTAAGCTTGGTTTTTTTTCTGCTCTCTACTTCCACCTGCTGAAAATGTTTCGGTCTCCAATCTAAGCAGCTCTTTACTCCTCTTCAGAGCAGCTGTAGGAAATCAAATGGAGATAATAGTATGAATCAAGTTCAGGAAGTTTCAAATCTGATTAGAATCTCTGTTTGGCTACATCTTACATCAATGCCTACAGCACTAAGTTTCTAAAATTCAGGAAATTACACTCTTGAAAATTAAGTGTTCAAGTGATGTATCTCCATGAAAAAACTGTTGTGTGTGTTGGTTTTTGTTTGGGTTTTTAATTTTTTTTAAATTCTTTTTTAATTGGTGATAAGGTGCTGCTCTGTTTCTGTGGGTGTGCTACCACATTCTCTCTATCAATGTTAAAATGATAATTGATTGTTGCCTTGTCAGTAAGGGAGCATGAGATTTGATTAGCACGTAGGAAAATATGGTATTTGCTTTTTAATGTTGAATTTAATACTTTTCTCCTTGCTTATGAAACTCATTTCTTTGCTTTTAACTGAAACTTGAATTTTTCATGTACGTTCAGAACTCTGGTATCATGAATTATTGAGAAAGAAAAAAGTTGAATAGAGTGAGACTTGTGATAAAGTTGCAGTGCCTGTGACTGTATGGTTAATTCATAAAGGAATATTTCTAGATAAATGTTTACTGTATTACTAAATAGATTTCACAATTTAGATCATTAATTTATATGAAAAGGCTGAAAGTGATTTTGGCATGAAAGTGACTATTAATACCAAAAGTATGTTTCAATATTTAACTGAAACTGTTGTTGTTGAAGCTGTTATTTAGATTTGTTGTGTCATAGGACTAAAAGGTGGATGAAACATGTTTTTCCTGTGTAAGCATGTATATTTCACTAAACTACTAATGTTGACAGGTGGTTTTCAGCATATATTTCTAAAATAGGATGTCAGATATGGTGTAAACTTACAATTTTATTTATCTCATAAAGTAGTTTTTTTCATCAGCCTTTTTTAGTAGAGAATTGATCCCGGTTTTGATATGGGGTATCACCTTAGTGCTACATGTTGTCAAGATGTCCTTTTTGCTGCCTTGTTATTATAGAGTACTGCCTATTCAGTATCAAAGCTTTGGCTTTCCAGGAGAGACTGCTACATGTGGTATATGAGGACATACACTAGAATTCAGTGGAAAAATGCCTTGTATTTTTGTGTTTGTAAAGCTCATGAAAAAGTCTGTTGAAATGATGCAATAGAGATTTGTCAATTTGTGATCAATAATTCCATCTGAACCCAGTCATTAAGAAACCTATCATGATATCTGTGTTCAAGGGGCTAATCCAAACCAGATGAGTGGGCAAGAATGACAGAGTCTCTGTAATCTGCTCAAGGCAATCATCGTATTTCCTAATCATACTTTATAGGCAGCCAAAAACCATCCCACTATGATGGTTTTGGCTTTGTTGTTTGTGATAATGTCAGTGGCATGACAAGAGAAGCAGATGGCTGCTATGCTCACCTTGTGCTTGCTGTGAATACCTGTGTTGATGACGCCCCTTCTGTTCGTCTGTGCTGGAGTTGAAACCGATTTTTAGGACTGAAGCCTCTCCTTTTACCCATGGAAGCATGGAATATTGTCCCCATAGCACAGGGGCTGTTCTTCTCCAAAATGCTTCTAGTATGGTTTTAAATTAAGGGAGATTTTTTGTGTTCAGAGTGGTGTATAAGTCCAATGAGAGATTTTACAGCTAAATGATTCTGATGCTGATCTAGCAAATCATCATGAGTCTCTACCCATTTCTGTATGTTCTGAAGTAGTGAAAAAATGATCTGAAACTATGTGTTCTATTCTTACTGCCAACAGTAATATTAATAAGGGCCAGGGCTTATGGTTTTTTAACCTTTGTGGTGCCCTGCCTTGACCCAGAAAGATGTAAAACATCAGAAATTTATTCATTAGGCGATGTAAATATGCACGTTTCTGGCTTGTTTTAAAATGTTACAAGACCCATAACAGTCCTTGAAATGTATTTATTGGTTAGGATAAGTGGAGTTGCAAAGCTTCCAAAATAGATATTAGTAAAATCCATTCAAGAACTGAAAAATTATAAGGCACAGTAGAAACCAGCTTTGGAATTGACTGCCGACTTCATCAGCCATTCATAAAGTTCAGTTGGTCATTGAAAAAAAAAAAAGATGAAGTACACATAGTGCAATGTATGTATTGTCTCCTAACAATATATACTCTGCAAAGCATTAGTGGCATATTCCTGCGGGATATTGACTGTGCTTTAGAAATCACAAATATAAGAAACAAACTGATCTGTCACCCTGTCAATGTATCCTTCCTCAACTACTTCTCAGCACAGAGTTTTCTCTTTAACATATTCTCCAGCTCATTGCTAATTTTAAATAGCTTAAAAAAAAAAAAGGAATTTCCATATTTTTTCTCCAAATAACATTTCTGATTATCACTGTAGGGTTTTTTGTTACTTCATCTAAATTTACATTCTTTTAAGTTCATTGGATGTTGCAGAATTTTACATTGCCAGTACCATCCTAGTGTTACAAACTTCAGTCTCAGCTGTGTTTGCATACATCCACAATTTTTGCTGATTTTTATAGTCCTTTTCATTATGTGCTCAGTATTTAAAATCACAAGTAGCACTTGTGATTTAGGTTCTACCCGGGTTGTATGCTTTCTTTTAGTCACCATTATTCACTGCCCATTATTGCTTTCTCTACATCCTTCAGACAAAATAGTAACCTGTAATTCTAACCTCTATTCATGCAAAATCCTTTAGGATCTCATTGTTTGAAGACAAGAAATGTGGTTTGACAGAGCACAGCAAAGAGAATTCAACAACCTGGGTTTTTCCATGGGAAATACAAAACAATTAAAAAAAAAAGATTAAAACCAAGAAGCAGATAAGTTCCATTCTGTAACAGTTTGATTATGAAAGTTTTTGCTACATTCTTATAACAGTTTTGAAAATTCTTGTAGGCATAATTTTCAACCAAAATTGTACTTTCTACTGTTCAGTTTTGTTTAGTATTGTGTTAAGGTAAAATGAGGCAGAGATTTGATGCTGCTGGTGCAACTGAGATACAAATGATGTGCTAAAACTGTCAGAAATTGTTGTTTGGATCTTTCAAGTAGTAAACAGAAAGTTTTGGTACCTGTTCTTGGTTACCAATTCTTAGTTACATGTGACTCTTCCATATGACTCATTTTCTTTGCTTATACAGATTTCAGTCACATATTTGGAAGATATTACTTCTTAAGCGAATAAATTATGAGCACATGTTGTACAATATGTTTTGTATTTTAATTAAAAACAATAAAACATGTATCTGCATTCCTATCTACTACATTAGATTGAAAATGAAGAGCTGTGTTAAGATGTTCTGTGAGACAGAACTGATGCCATAGAAGATCCTGCATATATTATTTCAAATTTGATTTGTAATTTGGAGGGGGTGTTATTGTTATTAATTTCTGCAAGAGGAAGCAAAGAGATTTATTTTTCATGCCCTAAATCTTTCCTCTTCATCCTCTTATCATCAGTGTTCGCATACATGAGGAAAAGACTTTCCATCACCTGGTGATCAGAGTGTACTGCTTTTAAAAAAATTATCCTGACTGGGTTCAAAAAGATTTTAGGACTCAGTGTATTACTCTACGACCAACTTGTGATTGTTGGCCTAACCCAGAGCTCAATCCACACCAAAGAGAACAAAGACATTGGTTTGATTTAGCTGTCTTTAAATTACCGTGTCATGTAACTTCAGTGTGAATAGCTGAAATCTCGTATTACATTTGTATTAAATTTGCCTGTGGAAAAATTAGGAAAGCTTGAAAAATACTTGCAAAAACATTTGCTAATGATTTTTTTTTACTTATTTTTTTTAATTTGGGAAAGTATCTAGGGAAATACATCAGTTGTTTACCCATCTGTCTGTAGTATTTTGCTTGAAATCATTTGTTGCTTATTATACCATCCTAAGGTTCTAATTACTTCTGGTAAAGGTTTTCTATTTATGTAAAATCAAATCCACCATCTTAAAGGAAGAATAATGACAAGAACTAATAAGCAAGAAAGAAATAGACCTCATCTGTGTGTGTTTTCTTTATAAAAATGTTTCTGATGATTCTAAGGAACTGAATGAAAGGAATATGGATGAAAAGGTATTTTGTAAAATTACCAGCCTGCCACAGTAAGTAATCAAATAAACACCATTTACTAGAATTATCTCAGTGATTTGATGGTAATGCCATGCTAAACCTTGAGTAGAATGTCCCCTTCACCTTTTAGTAATACTGCCAAATGCCTGGTTACTCTTGCAAGTAGCTTATCCTGATGGATCCGAAGAAATGGATTGCATGGTGCTTTTGCACATACTAATGAAGTTTGGAAAATGTTTCAGCTAAACAATGAACGAATAAGGACTTCAGACATGTCCACCTGTCATTGTAGTTTCTCTTAGAAAACAGGAAAAAGCAACAATCACTTTAGATCTCTGTGCAGTGGGGGCACAAATTTATGTACCAATGGGCAGCAGCCCTCCCACTGTCTCACAACGTTTTCCTTCTGTTTAAAGGTAATGTTACTAATACACAAAGAGATTTTCAAATGAACTTAATTTCTGTCTTCCAGTTGTGACAGTACTTTAATAATAGTCTGGAAACTCTTAAATGCATTCATTTTTTAAAAATCTGTTGCTATTTCAGCAGAAACACCATAACAAGTTCCAATACTGACTTTAGAATTGGAAAGAGATTCTAAAAACTTATGTTATTTTACAGTTTTAAAATTAATGCTGTGGAAGAGCATGAAAAGTTAGCAAAGACTGAGCATTCATCGATCTAAAAATGCTAAAGTTCTATTATATAATCAAGATGGTAGCCCCCTTATCATGATGGTTAGCTAATGGACTGCAGCTTTTATGACTAATCATTAGTTTAGGGATTTGGCTATATAGAGAATGGGCAAAAAATCCTTCTTTAATCTTCTTTCTTTCCCTAAAATTGTGACCACTGTAGGATATTAAGGTAACAGAGTGATCTTTATAATGGTTTTGTGAATGTCAGATTTAGTAATATGAGTTAGGTAAATCTACTTTCTAGTCTTAGGATAGTAAATTAGATATTTACAATTGATGAAGAAGAAGCTGTTCACTTCATAGTAACCTTTTAATGCAGTGGCTTGGTTTTACCATACTGTATATAGAAAATAGAATTAAAACAATGCCCTTGTCCAATATATAACATGCTTCTTGTATCTCCACTATAAATGTAAAAAATAGCTTCGAGTTCGAAGAATTTTTGGCTGCTAACTCTGGTGATTAATGAGTTTTCTGTAGCTGATTTTTAACCAATTTAATATTTACATGTGGACCCTTCATTTGTTAAATGGCAGCACAATCCACATAATAGTCTCAGGTAGGATAAATCTAAAAGTTTTACTGTGCCGTAAGAGAAAAATATGCTTGTAATTTGAGTAATGTTGGCTCTAATCCTGGTAAAGATTGACTTTTTCCTACTGTATATAGTTACTGTAGGAGTAGATGTGTTAAACTTTATACATATGTGTCAGCTAAATGAGGACTAACTGAATTTCATAGGTTTTAATTTAATTTTAAACTTCTCTTGATATTCAAAATTTCTTTATCCTACTGCTTTTGCCTGTTCTTCACTGGTATTTATGCAGTTTGATTTCAGCCATTCAGATGCCTGGAGGTAGAAGTCTTACTGGTTACTAGTGAGGTGCCAGAGGACTTCATCCTTGGCCCAGTTCTCTTAACATCTTTATAAATGGCTTGGACACAGGACTGAAGAAAGTCCAAAAGTAGGAGAAGCTGTTGAGTCCCTTCGAGGGCAGAGAGGCTCCACAGACAGACTTTGACAAATTAGAAAGATGGGCAATCACCAGTTATGTGAAGTTTAACAAGTGAAAGTGCCGGATACTCTGTCTTAGATGGGGCAACCCTGGCTGCGTGTATAGACTGGGGAATGAGAGGCTGAAGAGCAGCACTGCAGAAAGGGACCTGGGGGTCCTGGTCACTGGCAAGTTGAATATGAGTCAGCAGTGCCCTGGCAGCCAGGAGGGCCAACCCTGTCCTGGGGGGCACCAGGCAAAGCATTGCCAGCCAGTCAAGGGAGGGGATTGTCCCGCTCTGCTCTGCACTGGGGCAGCCTCACCTTGAACATTGTGGCAGTTTTGGACACCACAATATAAAAAAAGACATTAAGCTATTAGAGAGTGTCCAAAGGAGGATGATGAAGAACCTTGAGGCGAAGCCGTATGAGGAGCAGCTGAGGGCGCTTGGTCTGTTTAGCCTAGGGGAGAGGAGACTGAGGGGAGACTTCATTGCAGGTACAAGTTCCTTGTGAGGGGAAGAGGAGGGGCAGGCACTGATCTCTGCTCTGTGGTGATCAGGGACAGGACCCAAGGGAATGGCCTGAAGTGGAGGTTTAGGTTGGATATTAGAAAAAGCTTCTTCACCCAGAGGGAGGTTGGGCACTAGAACAGGCTCCCCAGGGAAGTGCTCACAGCACTGAGCCTGACAGAGTTCAAGAAGAGTTTGAACAATGCTCTCAGGCACATGATATGATTCTTGGGGTATTCTGTGGAAGGCCAGGAGTTGGACTTTGATGGTCCTTGTGGTTCCCTTCCAACTCAGGATATTCTATGATTCTATGATACTAATGTGTACATTACATGAATACTACTACCTTAGAGTTTGTTTTCTACAAAATTGATGGCATAATTTTGATTTCTGTGACTGAAGAACAAAGAAAACAGAAAATTCCATATTTTGAATCAGAAGGCATAGAGTGAATAAATTTCACAAAGTTAATGTTAAATATAGGAAAAAATATGTTACTATTAATATGAATGTGAAGAACAAAAGATAGGAGTTTCATGAAATCATGAGTTAAAATTTACTTGCTTGTTTTATTCAGCATATTTCAGTCATTACAGAAGTTATATTACAGCAACACCAGTATTAACAGAAGTATTAAATATTTAGGCATACATGTCTGAGAAGCAAGTGGTTAAGCATTACGTAGACAATGTGGAGACTATATGGATGGAAAAACTGAGGAACAAAAGTCTCCCAAGTCACCTACAGAGAGGCATAGTTCAGACTGCAGTGAAACAGTGTAAAACCTCACAGGCTCAGCTGTCTGAGGCTTCTTTCTTTTGAAGCTCCCTGTTACACAGCACATACAGAATTCCTCTATTAGCATGGGGAGAACTTGCCAGTTGTCAAATATGTCCTGTGCAGGGCCAGGAGCTGGACTCGATGATCCTGATGGGTCTCTTCCAACTCAGCATATTCTATGGTTCCTAAGCCTGGTACTTTTACTGTGATTTGCTGTCACTTTGCTCCACCAAGTGTCTTGTTGGCTTCAAGGGACCACTCATAATGAGCTGTATTTCATGAGAGTAGGGTCACAAGAATCTGTGATTACAGTTGATAATTTTTGTTCTTTGTAAGTATCAACTCTGTAATCAAGTATTTGATGAAGTCAAGTTTATACAGCATTTGTTCAATAAACATTGCACCGTGCTTCTCCAAATAGATTATCTCCATCCTGAATAAGTGGAAACATCTGGATAGCACAAAAGCAAACAAGTCAAACTTTGTGGTTAAGTTGCTTAATTTACGTACTGATGCAGAGTAATACTCAAAAAGTCTACCACAGCTCTCCAAGGCTTCTAGCATACCTGGATGCCTCTATTAATATCCAAGGCATGGTGAACAAAGAACAGTTCAATAATGCTACTTTGGATAATGATGTGGTTCTGTCAAATTACACTTTTCTGTTGTATTGGCAGAGACTGCAACTCTTTTCACTCAGTAGTTCCCAGGTATGTGACGTGCCTACTGCTGAACTGGCAGTCAGTAGTGGCACTGCCTGGAAAGCAGTTGAAGAAAGATGGTTGACTGACGAGAAATGTGAGTGAGCTTTTATTGTTGCTATTCCATGGTGTCAGCATGAAATATAAAGGTATTATTTAAGATTAAAAAAAATAAAAAAAAGTAATTGGAGTTCACCAACCTAAAATTGTTAAGCTCTCATAGAAATAGATCAGCCTTTTTCATAGTAAATGTGAAAGTCAGATGGTCCACAGCTCCAGAACTGTGTAGAACTTTATGCATTCACATTTGAAAAAAGAAGTGTGGGTAAGAGGGAAAATTGTTGCCTTGCTCAGAGTCATAGTATTGTAAAAATCCCAAGGAATTTTTGAGCATAATACATTTGGTATTGAGAAAGAAATACCAAAGAAGTTAGATTGGTTTGTAATAGAGCTGAGAATATTCACACATTTTGTTGAGTATGTATTTTACACATCATATAATTTGAAACAGAATTATAGGGTGAAATGTAAGTCATGGAAAAAGAATTATAATGATTTGAACATGCTGTAACTCTTTGTGAGGGTGGAAAGGAATAGAAGTACCAAACTGAACAACAAAAACTGAATTTCTTACATAGAAAACTGTAAAAGAAACATTCAAGTTATATTCTTGAACACAAATAATAAAGTTGCAGAATGCATATTTGGCAGAAGAAAAAAAGAGAATCTCAGGTAAATTGATTAAGTTGAAGTGTAGAACAGTTATATATAGTTTTCAGGCTTATTAACAGTAAGAAATGGTATATCAGAACATTAGAAAGAACATAAATATCACTATAGGGGGTCTCTCTTTGTAAATGTTTCCAAGAACAAGAATTAGCATGATTAAGAAAACATTTCATGACAAAGAAAATGAAATAACAGTGTTTAGTGTTACATATACATAGTTGCTGAAACTAGGTGTATAAAATATAAGACTAAGCTTGACCTGTGAATGTGTATTTTGATCTTATGTATATTGAAAACAGTTCTTTCACTAGTGTATTCAGGCACTTCATAGAATAGCTTGTATTTGATTAAAGTGTATTTTTTAGATAACTGTCTAGTTTTCATTTGAAGATATCAAGATGTAGAAAATAAATTACTTTTCTTGGTAGGTTTTTCCTAATACATTGTTTGAATTTTTCTGGTTTTGGGTTCCAGCTATGGAACTATATTAAGACTTTTTGTGTTAGAGACCTGTAGAAGCCCGTATTTTCTCTCTTTGGAAGTGCTCATCTACTGCTGTCAAGTCACCTTTCAAATTTTCTTTGATGAACTGAGCAGACTGACATCTCTGAACATTTTTACAAGAAGCAGTGAAATACATTTTTTACCTCTCTCTGAATGTCTTGAGATCATTCTTTATAATGCCTGTTCTCAACATCATTTACCGTGCTACCATCTTTGAGCTCATAATCCATAATTTTTTAATTTCTTAATGATTGATATGTTGCATAACATAACCCCTAAATTTAACTTCCAAGGAATCATACTTACATTTATATTTGACTAATGACTTTTGCTTCAAAGCTTTGGGCATATATCTGCTAATCTGTTCTAAATTCAAATTAGTCTAAGCTTTGGCAATACTGTATAGTGCTGATAGAATCATCACAGAATCATAGAGTGGCCTGGGTTGGAAGGCACCTTAAAGATCTAGTTCCAAGCCCCATGCTGTGGACAGAAACACCTTCCATTAGATCAGGTTTCTCAGAGCTCCATCCAATCTGGCCTTAAATCCTTCCAGGGATGGGGCATCCACAGCTTCTCTAAGCAACCTGCTCCAGTGTTTCACCATCCTCGCAATAAAGAATTTTTTCCTACTATCTAATCTAAATCTACTCTCTTTCAGTTTGAAGCCATTCCTCCTTGTCCTGTCTCTCTATGCTCTTGTAAAAGGTCTCTCTACTTCTTTCTTGTAGGCTCCCTTCAGGCACTGGAAGACCTCAATTAGGTCACCTTGAAGCCTTCTCTTTTCCAGGCTGAACAAACCTAATTCCCTCAGCTTTTCCTTGTAGGAGAGGTGCTCTATCCCTCTAATCAACTTGGTGGCTTCCTCTGGACTTGCTTCACCATGTCCGTATCCTTCCTGTGCTGGGACCCCATTGCTGGATGCAGCACTGCAGGTGGGGTCTCACCAGAGGGGAACAGAGAGGCAGAATCACCTCCCTTGACCTGCTGCCCATGATGCTTTGGATGCAGCCCAGGACACATTTGGTTTCTGGGCTGTGAGTGCACATTGCAGCTCCTGTCCAGCCTCTCACCCACCAGCACCCCCAAGTCCTTCTCAGCAGGGCTGCTCTTGATGTGTTCATCCCCCAGCCTGTATTGATACTGAGGATTGCCCTGACTCAGGTGCAGCACCTTGCACTTGGTCCTATTAATCCTCACAAGATTCCCGTGAGCCCATTACTTGACCCTCCTAAGTTTGGTTTTAAGTGGCAGGCAGCACCCTTTTCGGGTTTGCTCATAACTTCCAGATGTACTGCATTTGCTTGGTTAGCACTCTCCTTGTCAGCTGTTGTGAATTGTCAGGCTGTTTTAACCAGCATTCAAGTTTAGTAGAACAACTTCTCTGTCTGCCTGTGGATGCTGATGTAACCCTCACAGAACTGGCATCTTAAGCTCCACAACACGTAGGCGTCAGCGTATCCAATTATTTTTCTCATTCCTCATTCTTGTTTGAGGCTAAGGATTTCCAGTATCATTCTTTTCTTTAGAGTCAAATGCTTGTTGTATTTCCACATTTTTCTGACCATCACCTGCATTTTTTATCAGTATCCTACATGTACCATAAGTTTACCGATTATGAGGCATCTCAGGCTCAAATCTTGAGCATTAAGACCGAAGCAAACATATTGTTTTAGAATGTAGGCTCATGTCTCCTAATATCTTAACCTCTTTAACAGCATCTGACAGACAATTATCAAAGAAGTGGAGCAGAGTAGAATGATCCTTTCCTCATATGTGCAATCAATGGTATCAACAATTTCCTGAGGAATTGCATTCTAGATCATTGTGCTTAATAGCTGCTAATGGATTTATCACATCTTTCTGAGAGATCTCAACTATCTGGCTGTTATTGTATTCAGTGTGGTATTCTAACAGTTCACAGTTAAGATTGTTTACTTTTTCAGATTGGTAAAAAGCAGTAATAATTCTTTATAATGCTGTTAATAACAATCTCACGCAACAAGGTGTATTCTGGGTTAACACTTTATTTCTTTATGGTTAAAAAAATATGAGGTTTTGTGGGTTTTTGTTGGTGAGTTTTTTGTTTGTTAGTTGCTTGGGGTTTTTTTTGTTTGTTTGTTTTGTTTTTGTTCTTTGTTTTTTAATGCAGTGAATGGGTAGGGGTCTATCCCACTGTGACTTTTGTTGTAGCCTTTGGGGTCTATAAAATCTTAGATTACTGAGGGGAAATGGAACTCCCGTACCCACAAAAATAAATGGTTCTGTTATTATCGTTGTGGCCTAGAAAGTCAAAACAAATGTAGTATACCCTTTCAATCTCCTCACTCCCTCTATTTTACTGACCCCTTCAGTGTTGCAGGGAAGAATTAGCGAGGAAGCAAACAAAATAGGTCCTTAAGGAGGTAAGGGGGCAAATGACACTCACAGAGAAATCTCTTGTTGCGAATCCAGCCTCAAACTTAGTCCACTCTGATGCTTGGAATTGCAAGCAATAAAAAGAGGCAATAAAGGACCCTACCCAAAGGCATCTTCCAGCAGTTTGACATTTTGACCAGTTGCTTCCCAATGATGAGAACAGTCCTACTTAAGATTAACTGAAGTTGTCCCCAAATCACCACAGATATAATCAGAACAGCAGTAGTGATGGAACTAAATCTTCCCAAGCTGCACAACTAGTATGTATGCTCCTTTCGGGCCATTTAACAATTGTGGGTTGAGAAGAGTGGGCAGAAATATGAAAGCCAGTGAAAGCAGTTTGATCTGTGCCTTTGTGCAGCTGCCCCAGGTACTGATGTGCCCTACAATTGCTTCACTCCTGTCAGAAGCTGACTTCTGTTGGCTTGTCAAATTGATGTTTTAGCATCCTTGCCTTCATGAAGTATCCTTAACTTAATTTTGAAGAGAAACCGTAATCCTGTGCTTGAAATGAGACTGATGCTCCTAAATTCAGATTTCTGAGCTTCCTGATGGTAGCAATCTGTTTATCATTGCAGTCCTGGAAAAAATTAATCAATAAAGTTTTTTCAGGTGTATTACCTTACAAACTCATTGCAATTTGATTGGTAAACTTTACCCAAGATTAGGAACCAATTGAAGCCTGGAAATGAAAAATTGGGTACTCAGAGCTTGGGTATTTATACGAGCTTGCAGTTCTTTTCTATAGCTTTTGCTAACTACAACACTAATTTCATCCCTTACTTTCTCAGATTCCAATTCCAAACCCAGCCTTCATTGAGGTGGTGGAGTAAGAACTAAACTAAAAATTAAAACTAAAGCACTTTTATCTCCTGATGTCAGCTGTCAGCTTTGCTCACAAACCTGATAGGATTTAGAATGGTTCAAGCTGCACAACTCCAGTCTTTCTAAACCTGGACATTAATCTCAGATCTAACTCTTATCTTTTACTAAAGACTTGGCATCTGCTTCTGACTCTTCCAAAATTGAAAATAAGATATTCAAGTCATATAATGGTTAATAAGCCAGTCTCTATAACTCTTGTTTTCCTCATTTTTTTCAATCTTCAGTTGCAACAACAGTACCAGCTGAGAACCTGGTGAATCCAAGATCTGTTTTAGAAGTTAGAAGCATTGCTTTATTTTATTTTGAAACAACAGTTATTAATGTCTAGTGCTGATACTATTTGTTTGCTCCCCACAAATATCATTAATAGATTTTACATTGGATTAATCTCATTTTTACATCCTTTGAGCTGAACCTTTTTTGATAATGAATGGCTTTCCCAAGTTATGGAATTACTTTGTTTAATAGTTGCAGATTGCATTGAAAGGATGGCATTTTACAAAGTTCCGTCAGCTTATTATGCACGTATCCTACTGTGCCATCTGTGTTTTGGGCTGGTTTTTATTTCAGAAATTATGTTTTTGCAAGAATTTTGAGTGAATAGCTGAATTTGTCTGTGTTGTTCTATAATAAAAAGCATGAAATCCACAGTGCCATTCACTGACCTGCAAACTCGTAGCTATTTCTGTCAGTGCATGGTTGTTACAGGAGTTCACAGATCAGCCATATAAAACTATATCCATAGGAGCAGCTCCTGCCCTGCATATACCAAACAGTCTTGTGGGTATTAGGGAGGTCTCTGACCCGCGAGGTTTGCAGGAAATACAAGGCACTCAATGTGTGGACAGTCACATCAGTTCCTCAAAACTGCTTACAATACTTGCTCAAATGATGAGGATAGTACAACTTGCTGTGGTCAAGTAAATATCAACATGGAGGTATAAATAAGTAAAAATAAAGCATAAAAAAGTATGTTCTCATTTTGTGAATCTATGAGAACACAAAGTCTGGGTATAACCAATATTACCTAGTAACAAAATTATATTCTGAGGAATGCTGTGCCTTTAAGCTGTTTTAAACATACAATTTGTAAAGGAAAAAAAAGACAATGCAAGTGAAACTAGACTGTGCTTTTACGAAAATACTCCAGACATATATTTTTGCTTTTAAGTTTATATAATTTCATTTTTATTCGTATTAAACAGGAGGTTTGTTTTCTCTGAGACAAAAATATGTCAGTCATTTTATCTGCAAACCAGTTTGAGATTATATCTGAAATGTTAGTGAATGGAAAGTGACATCAATATATGTTTTGAAATGTCAATGCAAGTTTCAATGAAGAAAGAGTATTTTAGAAAATTGAAATAACATTACATTATCTAATGAGAGTTGCTCAGTGAAGAAATAAATATCAGTTTAACATAAAGAATTATCACTTCCACTGTCTAGACTAGAAAGGAATTGGAAATCCTACTTTTGGTAGGAAAAAAAAGTGATTTTTCTCCAAAGCATTTTTCAGTTGCATTTTCTAAAAGGTATGAAGAAAAATGTTTGCAGTACCAAAAATATGTAAAATAATGTAAAAATGGTTATTTTTTACTGAAAATAAATATATGTAAATTGAAGTATTAATTTTTTTTTTGGTAGGGAAGTCTGTTTTATTTGAATAAGATATTCTTCTCAAAAAATGTAACTGTAAAAAGTAATGTTTAATTTCTGGTTGAAATGGATTTTTTTCTCATTCTGTGATTATTTTCTAACATGTTTTATCTCTTTCCTTCAGAGTGTTAGTACAGATGAAGAGAAAATAAAACATTCCTTGGAAAGAATAAGTTGTCAGATTCTGTTTTTGTGTTATATGTGGCATATGGATATGTTTAAAACATAAACTAATACTGCTGGAATATGCTTTTAGGTTATAGCTAGGTCAGACTTAAAACATTTTCAAAACTAATTGAGTCCAAAGTGTGCAAAGATAAATGGTTCATTCTCAGATTTTATCTTCTGTAGATTCATAAATTCCACTAGCAAACACAAAACTGCATTGCAAAGGATTGGGTTTTTTTAGTAGTATCTGTCAAGCCAAGAGATAGGAGTTTGATAACAAGACCATTTACTTCAATGCTGAAATAGAATTTAGGAAGCTGATTTTAGGTACTTATTTTCTAAAAGTCTTGACTCTAATTTTAAACTCACTGTATATACATCTGGATGCATGATAAAGAACTCTTCAGATAAATATCAATACACACAGGGAATCTTGAACTTGAAAGCAAAAATTCCCTTATTATTTAATCTGTTATCATTCAGTATTGGTAAGACTAAAATCATCAAATGCAATTTTTCAAAATGGAAAAAAACCCACAAACTTCTTGAAATGCAGAAGGAAGTATATGAACAAACCACTTTAAATGTAGTAATAATGACCTCTGGAGGTATTTTAATTCCATACGTGCTAAGGTAGATCATACATCAGCTTCTACAGGTTAACCAGAAAAGGAAGGTCAAAGAAGGTGTACCATCTGGGATAAACAGCACTGGAAAACAGGTAAAAATGGGTGAGGAGAAGGCTGAGGTACTCAACAGCTTCATTGCCTCAGTCTTCAACGGCAACCTCTCTTCCCACAGTTCCTGAGTGGATGGACGGCAGGATGGGGACTGGGGGAGCAAAGTCCCTCTCACTATTAGAGAAGATCAGGTTTGTGGCCACCTGAGGAACCAGAGTCTATGGGACCTGATGAGGTGCATCCCAAAGTCCTGTTGTAGTTGCCAAAAACACTGTCCATGATATTTGAAAATTCATGGCTGTCAAGAGAAGTCCCAGGTGACTGGAAAAGGGGAAACACTGTACCCATCTTTGAAAAGGGTCAAAAGGAGGACCCTGGGAACTACCCCTCAGCCTCACCTCTGTGCTTGGGAAGATCATGGAGCGGATCCACCTAGAAGCTCTGCTGAGGCAGATGGAAGACAGGGAGGTGATTTGGAACAGCCAGCACAAATTCACAAGTCCTGCCTGACCAACCCAGTAGCCTTCTGTGATGGGGTGACTACACTAGTGGACAAGAGAAGGGTTACAGATGTCATTTATCAGGACTTCTGTACAGACTTTGACATGGTCCCCAACAACATCCTTCTCTCTAAATTGGAGATAAATAGTTTTGATGAGCAGACTGCTAGATGTATAAGATATCCTTAACTATATTCTCCGTGAAAGTTTCCACCCTAGCTGAAAATCCATCAAGAAATCAATTCTGGAAATCATAAGCACATCCAATTTTTGCTTTAAACACATATACTCTGTATCAACTACAATATCGCAGCGAAACATCTGAAGGTCTCACAATGTTCCTATCCATACAGGTCTGAAAGTAATCTATTTTACAAATAGCCTAGCATATATATTCCCGGGATTCTGCTGAACAGCAGGAAAAAATTCATCATTGGAAGTTGCATTCAGTAAATGCTTTGACATTTTCACCCAGACTCATTCAGCTGGTAGATGGTGGTATGGAACAGTTTCTTCCCAAGCAGGAGGAGAGAATGATCTCCTTTCCTTTCTATATATTCCCAACATTAGGCAAAAGAACAGGAACTCTACTCAACATGTATATTCAAGAGACTGAGTTTTGCTAGCAGAGAAATTGAGTCTAAACCACTAAAGAGAAAATTTAAAGAAATACAAGAAATTCTGCATGGGGAATCCAAAACCAGTGAGGATTATCATCCATTGGGGTTGCTTATTTTAATGTATGATTAGGTATTTTTTTATTTACGAATCATAGAATGGTTTGGGTTGGAAGGGACCTTAAAGATCATCTCATTCCAAACCCCCTGTGCTGGGCATGAACACCTTCCACTAGATGAGGCTGCTCAAGTTAAGCTTCATGTTGTTTATAATTGGCGTGGCAGCTTAAACTGCTCTTATCTGTGGGTTTGATCAAGAAGGCAGTAATTTGGCCAAATGAACCAACGGAGAATACTTAATTCTGTTCTTGGAAGTGTCTCAGTTAACTTTAAGAAATGGGATATAGAGAAGAGCCTGACTCCTCTGGAACTAAGTGTGGCAAGAAATGCTAGATAAAGCTCCTTAAAAGAAAAGTTTTACCAAACTGATCTTGGGGTAAAACTAAAATGGAATGTCAACTATCTGTTCTTCACACACTGAAAGGCACTGTTTTTCTTGCGGTTGTGTTAAAAGATCCTGAAAGACAGGAAGAAAGAGAAGTTGTGAGAGAATTAAGAAGAAAAGCACTTCAGGTCTGGGCCTAAAAAAATCTGTATGCAATGACAATACTCTTTTTCTCGTGGCAATATCAATTCAGAAAGCTGACTTGGAGCTGACTAAGTTCTGATAAAATATGGAAATATAAGCAGAAAAAAAGCATTTGGTAGATGGTTTAGCTGTGTTACATTGGTCTTTCAAAGTCCCCAGGATGAAGACTGCACAACCTCTCCAGGTAATCAGCTCTGCTTCATGACTGTCCTGCAGTAACCACACTGTAAAACAGAACTGGAAAATTTGCCTGACACCAATGATCTGTATTGGAAAAGAAAGGAAACAGGTAAAGATTATATATGGAAATTTAGATACAGTGTTGCAAGCTGAAAGTTAACCCCCCAATATGTGTTTGAAATACTGGTATACCTGCAGATTCTGAGCAACATAGAAGTGGTGAGAATGCCTGACCTTCCAAGGATTTACCATCCACTATTTGCAAATGTCTCCATCTGCTTTAATGCCGGGAGAGTGCCAAGAAAATAAAGGTTTATTCACCATCTGTCACACCCACGCGTGTGCTTTTAAAGGTGCTTTTGAATTTGATAACATTGATTCACAGCTTAGTCCAATACATGAGTCATCATGAAACTGAGGACCTGGGACATAATTAGCAAAATACAATATTAAATTTTTATCTTGTGATTTTGGCTTGTGGAGTTTCAAGTGCTGAGGCCACTATTTTTCCTCATAAGGAAAACTTGAGTTTGTGAGATGTTTAGTATTAAGAAAGTATTAAATCATTAAGTATTATGATTTTATCTGATTCAGTTATGGATATGCTGAATGCAAAACAAGACAAAATACACAGCTTTGCATAGAAAACCTCATCTTGGCACAGAACTATGTTCTGTGAAATGTTTGCACACACTGCAGTCTTGAATTTAGATATTAAAAATTACCTCAAAATGGGGAATTTGCCAATTCTGCTCAGTTATGGGAGGGTGTAGCACAAAGGAGAGTTTTAGTTCTAGACTTCAACAGTTTCTATTTGATTCATAATCTTAGGTTACCTTGGATATCACAAAAATTAAAATATTCTGAGAGTGCTTCCTCATTCTTCTAACACTAAGAGAGTATTGGAAAGAACTTGTTCAGAAGTATTCTTTGTTTACCACACATTGTAGATCCCATTTGTTAAGTTGTGACTGCATCCACTGTACCAGGTCAGCTAAAAAGCCTCTCTTTCTGATTTGGATTTTGATTTCACAAGGCATTATTCCCGTGTACTATGTTCAGTTTAATAGAAGAACAGTCCTGAAGGGTAAAAGTATTGAAAGAATATCCTGAAGAAAAGAATTCATTTACATGGAATAGCTGGAATGATGGTGTTTTATGAACATCCTGACAATTGCAACCCCAGTAAATAGTTTTGCTCCTCCCAGAATTTGTAATATTTTTTTCCTAGTAATGAGGGTGATAAGTACAGCTATCATCAAACTTCCAATAAAGCTCTTGAAGTGAAAATCTGCAAAGATAACATGAAGCACTGTAGATCCCTTTCAGGGAATCCAATAGGGATGAGCACGGAGGAGTTTTCTTTTTGGCTGACTGTCTAACTGTTGTATCCTAATCCTTGCACTTAAAATCATGATAATTCTGTCTAGGATAAGGAATCTTTATAGATTCATGAGAATTCAAGACAGGTGGCTTCCTGTCCCAGCCATAGCAATTATGAAAAGGTATCTGTGCCTTACACACTCTCTTGGTGATTTCTTGCTCTTTCTCATTTGCATGACAGGATTCCATATTAACAACGAGGAATTTCAGCACCTGTAGTACATTGCAGACCCGTTGGTGTAGTCATGAGTATCTTTGGTTGAAAATGCTATTTAAATAAAAGGAGAGCTCATGCTTAGAGTACTAGATTTTAACTAGAAATCTCAAAATGCCACCTTTGTTAATAATTTCATATGATGTTGAGCAAACTATACTTATTCCAGGTGAACAGTGCTTAATTTTACTCACAGTCTTCCTCATGAAGTTTAACTAGACCTCTTTAATGATCAGTGTGGGAGAATTGTCATTGAGCAGAGATGAGGTCAAAGAGTTCATCACAGTTCAAAGAAAAAAAAAAAAAAGGTTAATATTTGTTAATATTCTCTTAATGTTAAGGGTCTGTGGCTTCCCATCTGCAAAGTGTGGAAAAAACATTTATGTCATTTGTCAGATTCCAGTCCTGGTACTTATATCAGCCAAATATATCCCTACACCTTTTGAAGATATACTGATCTTCTTGACTGACCAATCAAGAAGTTCTTACAGGGTCGGGCATTAATTTGTAAGGCCTTAGAAAATGTATTTGAGATAGCAATTACTTAATATGTACACAAGGCACTACTGTAGTGAAGCCAGAACATCTGTATTTATGATTTTAATCCAGGTAATACTTCAGCTCTCTCCTGTACAACATAATGAAATTCCAGAGCACGAGTTTTGTTAAAAGAACAAAACAATACAAAAGTTAGAGCAAAATGAACCTCAGCTTGTTCTTGTAACTAGATTAACTATTGTAACCTGCTGGAGGCATATTTTCATCCCCCAAAGCAAGCAGCAATTCGCAAGGGTCTGTAGAAGTCATGCCATGAAGAAAATTGCCTGTCAAAAGAATAAGAATGTGTATTTTACCGTATGTAATCTGGTTTACATTCTATAGGAGTTCCCCAGGATGTTCATTTTGTAATTTTTGGACCTGAGTTAATATAAAAATCTATTAAAATTTGCATCTCAATTGAAGCCTCTCAATAGATGTTAACATTTAACAGGAGGAAAGAGCACGTTTTTGCAAAAATATTTTATTGTTCCTTTGATGAATGGAAATGTGTATTTTCTTGACACTCTGGAACTTTCGCAGGAAAAAAAAAACCCACAAACATTTGGGAAAACTATTTCTTAAAGGGACATTTGGTGATTTTTTTGAGTCCAGAGCAATAGTTAATTTTGTTATTTCCCTGAGGAGGACGATTTGATGAAGTAGTTCTCAGAGGCAGTTGTAAACCTATTTTGTTTATGACATTACTCATTCTTTCCAAGTTTCCTAAAGCATGCCTTTTTGACCTGTACACTTGTTCTTTCCTTCCTGTGGTTCTTGGAGGGATTTGTAATGCACAGAGAACATTTCAGTGGTAGGAAAAGTTGTCAGTTTCCAGATGAGGAAACATAATAATACTTCATCATATTCTGTTTGGGAAGCACACAGCTCCTAGGGAGATGCAGTAGCCCCATGAAGTACAAATGAAATAATTCTGACCATGCTAACGTGCAACTCCATGAAATACAACCAGTGCATAAGAACTAATACTTTCTGTGTAAATCTTTGATTGCACTTGTTTCGTCAGAAGAGAATAAAGGAAGCAAAAAAATATATTTTTAGAGCTTCTTCAGCTGTGAGAAGGAGCACTAGAAAGAGAGGGCACAAAACTGGACTGTAATTATTAATTTTTAAAAAATCTAATTGTTAAAATCTCAGCAAGAAAAAGTGTTACTATAATATAAACAGAAAGAAATTAAGCTCACGAATAAGATTTACCCAGTTCACCATGGTAGAGTGGGTCATCACTGAATTGTTTTAAATTTGGCTTCTGTAACAATTTACTTCTGTTGTGCATAGTATTAAAAAATCCAGTAAATTAAATACTCCAGTATAACATTGAAAACCCTGACATTGCTGAAACACTGGGAAATGTGAAAGGGATGCATAGTGAATAAAAGACTAGATATGTGTTACAAAATAATAGATATGTGTTAATGAAGAAAAATTGTGTATTATAAGACTTTCAATTTGATAGTGCCCTTATGATGTTTGTCATAAGTTAGTGGGATGTGCTACAGGCTTAGAACAAGTAATTAGATTTTTTTAGATTTATTTCCAGGCCACTGTTTTCCCAGGGCTGTGTATTGCTTTGTAATGCATTGCTTTGCCCTATAACTCTTATTGGGGAAACGTAATTATTTCAGTTTGGTCTCACATTGGAGTACCACCATTCTCTGTCTCGCAACTCCTCTGCTATTACATAATATATCATGTTACAGACTTTTCATGAAAATGGGTTTTGGTAACTTCTGTCAGTCTTCAAATTTGGTGTGTTCTGTCAGCCTCGACTATATAACTCTTTTCATTTCTGAGATTTTTTCTGTAAAGTGTTTGAATCCATTATTTTATGAACTATGGCTATTGCTACATTGGTGATATTGCTAATACCTTCTATGAGTTGCATGAAAAATCAAATCTTAGTGTGCACAAAAAGAACGGAAACAACCTGGACAGCCTGGGCAGTATCACAGTTAGCAGCATCTGTAAAGCAATGTCTGCTGCCTCAAAAATTCTAAGTATTTGCATGTCCAAAGGTCAGTCTGAGGTTCCCAAGGGAATCCTTAGGTGAGACAGAAAAGAAATGGAAAACCAATTCATTGTGAAATAAATCACCCTGTGAGAGTTTTCCAAACATGATACTCAACTCATGCAATTATAGTCTTTATGTCTGTCTATAAAAGGAAATTATTTTGAGGCTTCACTGGACATATATAATTAAAAGTTACTCTTATTGACCAAGCCAAAGGTAGAGTTAAGCAGTTCTGTGTGCTTGAAAGAGTGCTCTGGTAATTGGTGAAAAATAGCTTCTATGTGAAAAAATATAATTATTATTCTTATTGACAAGACAAATAGGCATATGAAAAGAACTTAACTTCACCATTACTGCTGCTGTTATTTTTAAATTTATTTCTAGATACCTGTGTGTCTCAAGCTGTTTGTAATTTACCATCTTTTAGAGAACTTCTTTTCAATAATTTGTTGACTTGGCAACAAACTCTGAGTCATTAAGTGCAATGAGAGATCATATTTTCCTTTTCTCTTGCCCCCCTAAAGAATAATATCTATACTACAAGATTAATGGCCCCCAATGTATGTCAGTCTCTATACCTCCAGACTTTCGGTAGGTAAAACCCAGTATTATTCAGTCTAACTGTTCAATTCCTATCATATCAGTTTTACAGGAACTTTACCCCAGGTGACTGTTAAAGGGAAGACTGAATTCAGGATTAACATATTGACTTGCAAGGTGCTTAGCTTTGCGTCCTGAATACATTTCTGACTTACTAACCCGTATCTACCATGGCAGATTTCCAAATTCTTTGCTGGGAATATACTTCTATTTGGTAAGACTTTTAAAAAACCTTTGAGGGTTTTTTTTTACCACCTGAATTCATTTAAGTCTTTAATGTCATCATATTTAGCATTTTTGTGTGTAAGTCTTTGCCTTTGAATCTCCCAGAAAGCCAATATGAATTAATCAGAATCATACCATGTACTACTTTCCTTAATCTTTTTTTCCCTTAGCTATCACACAGGAGCACATCAGTTTTAATGTTATATGACATTCCTTTGGGGAATCTGCATTCAAGCACTATTTTCTTACTGTTATTCTTGTATTTCATCCGTATTTCCCAAAATCTATTGTATGCCTTCAAGAAACCACAGTAGGCCTGTGCTATTAGATATATACACAAGACTCCAACCTGGTTTTCTATCTAAGGAACAGAGAAAGAAATTTGTTCTATTGAGTTTAAAGAAAAAAGAAATCCTTATGGTTTGGAAGCGTCACTACAAGATTGAGATTAAATTATTTCTATATTTTCAGAGGCTACATTAATTTCTTGTGCTGTGAAGTAGAATGTGTAATTTTGGGAAGCAGTGACAGAATTATTTAGAATCAATCAGGAACTCACACACAGATGAGAAATGATATGTTGAAATATCATAGTTCTTTTCAGAAAGTGCTGAAAGTTAACTCTTTTCTTCAGCCAATTTTGGTTTACGTATTATTTTCCTATCTTTTTTATCTTGCCTATTCAACCAGAGGCAATAGTTTTTTTCATCTCCATGTCTAAATTATATTCTTGCTGTCTGCTGATTTGCAGATGACAAATTCCTTCTTGGCTATGCTTCACCAGAGGATGAAACAACAGCATCATTCTGTTCTCAGAGATGTTTGAGATGATTTACAAAATGATACCAAGTTCAAACATCTCAATGTTTCTGTTAGAATACACGGTATTTTCTTGTCTAACACTAAATAAACCAACTGTAAATCAGCTATAGATTGTACTTTACAACCTACATGCTGAGAGTGTATTTTAGTATGCATCTTATGGTAAGTCAGTCCTTTATAGGCAGTGGACCTGGTTAGTTTAACATTTCATAGGATGAGTTGTATTCTCATAGTTTACATCTTACTGACAAGTTCAACCAGAAGAGGCACTGAAGTCAATAGTGTTCACTACCCTGGAAATAACATGTTAAAGGGTATATTCATTACAGCACACTATGTCAAAAGGCTGGAAGTTACAAAATGCCAGCTACTAGTATGTAGGATTATGACAGAATTAATTAGGGCAAAGCATATTGGTTGTGGCTCACTGCAAATGGCATTGCTGGGTAAGTTTAAGCAATCACGGAGATAGAGATGATGAAGTACAAACCTATCAAATAACACTTTGTCATCCCCAACTTACTTCTACTCACCCTTGCTCTGGACTGGGAAAGTGCCTGTGCTGTAAGTTTCCTTCAAGGAAAGTTCATCTAGTAAAAGAAGTTGAATAAAAGTTAATTTATAGGCATTTTCTGATGCCTTTTAAAGATAATAAAGTGCTCTGAAGTCAGATCACGTAGAGAAGATTCCAAGTTGTAGAATAAATATTCTTTGACAAGAACCATTATCATTATAGTGTTTAAATTAGAAATAGAGTTTGAGAAAACAAAGATAGTTTTTAAAGCAAAATGAGCAGCGCATAACTGTGGTAAAAAAAAATAAAATAGTGTTTTTCTATGGTTTGGAGTAGGTGGTAGTTTTTCATTGTGGCCTGTTTGTGATTTACACTATAGAAGGGTTTCAATTAAAAACTCAGGCTCTAACATTAGCAGGTAGGATTTCCAGTGCTCTCAGAAGTTTCCTCAATTTAGGACTCGGGGGAAGCAAAGGTTTTTATAAATCAAATATATCAAAACCCATAGTGCCACCTTTCTCTCTTCCCTACCCTGCTTCGAGGTAGACTGGCTTATGACTCTTAAAATTTACATCTCTTGCCAAAAGATAGTGCTTACCCGTGGTGCTTACTATGGGTAAGCACAGCCAGTGTCCTAAGGTGCTCACTCGCAGTATTTTCTACAAACAAGAAGGCATTTAAATATTCCCAAGCAAAGCTCCTGAAATATCTATCTGCCTCTAGATTCTCTTCTTCAAGCTTGACTTTAATGTTGAAAACCAAAATGCTTTGTGTAACACTGTGTAAAATTATTCACTCTGCAGGTTTTTATCCCCCCCTCTGATTTTGTGATGATTTTAAAGCCAGCTACTGGGAAAAGTAATGTTTGAGCTTTTTGGTTTCATCAAGAAACATCAATCTCACTTTCATCTGAAATCTGAGAGTATATTTTTGGCACCAAAAATTATGGGAAGGTAAACTGCAGGTACCAGTGCAAAACTCTACCTAACTCTAGTGCAACTAAATCCAAGTTTGACAGCTACTGCTGAGAACACAATATTTAGAACAGTGGTTTGAGTACTTCAGTCTGATGAGGCTATTAAGCACAAAAGATTAAAGCACATGAACAAGATGTTCTAGCAGAAATGCTGCAAGTTACTTCATATCATATGTGCCTTTATATTAATGAAAGGAAAAATGAGCTAAGAATAACTTTCTAACCAAAATATAATTTAGAACAAAATGGAATGCATGCATAATGCACGGAATTCTTAAGTAGTCTACCATTGGTATTGGAAAGAAATGTTAGTTATTAGTACTTAGATTTTCAAAAAATACAACAAAAAATAGTCAACAACAAACTATATTGCAATGGAGATATTTGCATACAACAACGTTTGGAAATGAAAGTCAAAAAGATTTTGACATGTAATTTTTATTAACATTCTGTTAATAAATTTTCAGTCAGTCATATAAAGTTGTAATGAACAAATCAATCATTACTATTTAAAGTAGTCTTGAAGTATATATCTTTCCAAGCTCAAGCATTACATGGATCATTCAAGCCTATTTATTAATCTCATCTTTGTTACTCTGTCAGGAGTTTACATTTATACTAGAACTTACTTTGAGAATTACTTTATATATGCACCTAATCATTGATACTGCAGGAACAAGTGTTTAATTCTGCCACTTTGATTAGTCCAAATGAGATGAATTGTATAAGTATTAGGGCCCTGATTTTAATTATTACTACTTTGATCTTTTGTCCTTAATCAGGCAAAAGGTTCATTGTCTTTGGTTTGGCTGCGCCCTTCAAGCACTAGCATGTGACAGTAACTATGTGAAAGAAAATTGTAACTGCAGTGCTCCCAGAGGATAGTTTCCAAAACCCTCTCTGTAATCCTCCTATCCTTTTTTCTACCATATCTGAAGGTTTTTAAAACATTTATTCTATCTTCTGCTTGTTTGGCTTTTCCTTTCTGCTGTATCAATTTTAGTGTGGCAAATTACTGTGGCAAGTATTTAAGTTGTAGTCATAATTTCAGGCAGAGCTGTCTTGTTATAAATTGTAATACATCTCGTGTTCTGATTAAAAATATTCAGTGTGTTGAAACTCACAGAAAGAAGTTATTTTATCCTCTTTGCTTAGAAATCAGGAAAATGTTTTATTTGCTCTCTTCAAGGCAGTTACAGAGAAAATAAAAGCAGTTGCACGTAGTTTATCTTACTTAGGAATAGATTGTTTTGAAGTGGGAGTGGAATTTATCTCCCTTGGGATGTTACCTTGTTTTTATTAAGCTCTTGAAACATAAGGAAGTGGAACTGCACATTGACCTCAAAAGGCCAACTAATCTTGATTCTGATCCCAAAGCAATGTTAGTAACACACATGCAATATGTTATAAATCATAATCCAACACTCTTGAAGTCATTAATTTAACTTCCAATTAAATCTCTTCTATTCTTAGACAACTGAAACCTCCTTTTAAAATTAGAATTTGTTTGGCTTTTTTTTTTCTAATTCATCATCTAATTTGAATCTTCTTAACTTTCTCAGTTCTTGAACCATTCACTGTGGTCACTGAAAGCATAATATAGTCCTTTCCTTTGTGGCCTTTTTATATTTTTGAGCATCGGTATCTTCCCTATTGCTCTTCCCTCTTGTTATGAATAACTCCATTTTATGCAGTCTATAAGAGAGATCTTATTTTCTAGACCAGTGTTTATTTCCAGTGCTTTTCTTGGACTCTTTCCAATTTGTTTGTATCAGTCTTTAAATGCAGTGTCCTGAACCAAATGCAGTATTGAGCTGAGAAAAGAAGAAACAAATAACTTCATATATTCTGAAGACTCTTAAGATGTAGCTAAAGAAAACATTACATTTTACCTTTTTCACTGCATCATGTCTCACATGTAATCCATTATATCCCACAGGTAATTTCCTGAAAAGAAATTGTCCCAAACTCTTGTTTTTCACCCTGTATCTGTGCAGTTGGTTATTCTGACCTATATAGCCTAATTCTTCAGGCCTCAATTGTCTACCTGCACTTCTTCTTTAGTCCTTGCATCTCGTAGTGTATCTGATAATTCATCTGACTTGGAATTATGTTGAAACAAATTTTCTGAAAGTCCTTAAGAAAATTTCCGAGGATGAAGTAGTGTAGAAATAAATTTATTTATATGCAGAGATATTTTCTAGAAGATTGGATATTGCACCCAACTCATGATGGGACATCAACCTTCCTTGAGCTGGTACTGCAGATGCAGTGCTGGAGTTGAGCTGATAGATTACTTTGCTTGGCTGTGTATCTCTGAAAAATCTACTTTACTCTGCCCTCTATAAATACTTTTTTAGCACTTAGATTGTATTTCTACCCTTCAAAAAGATGGGCATGTGGTGTGAAAACAGCTCAAAGCCACTGAAAAATCAATCTCAGTTGACCTATTTCTACAAGAATTTCACTGGAGGGGAGGAAAATTGGAGTATGTTAATAATCTCTAATTATCCTTTCTTATTGTCAAAGACCCCAAATCTTCGTATCTATCCCTTCCCTGTCCTTTCCTCTGAAACAATCTTTGTAGCTTTAACTTATTTCTAATTATTAATATGATGTTTTTATTACTATTAGTGATGATTAATGTAAAATGTGACAGGAAATATATGGTCTTGCGAGTATATAAAGATGTTTTCAGGAGGGCAAAGGACACCAAAATTATTATGTGTTAAACCAGTGATTATAGGTTAAGCCAATGTTGTGAACATGCAGTACAAGAAATATATCGAGAAACTTAATTTGATGTGATGTTCATTTTGCTTCAATGAAATGCAAATTTTGCAGTTATGTCTAGACACTATGGAATTTCCATGCTCATTCATTAAGGAATGACCATGCATCTGAATGTACGGTTTTTCTGGCTCTTATAAAGTTTGGATTTATACCAAAATACAGCTTACTGTACATCTAGCATCTGTGTTTTTCATCAGTTTCTGTTCAAATATTGAATAACCCAGACAAGAAATCAAGTAGGCTTGGAATGGTTAAAATATGATCAACTGAATTTATTAAAGTGGTTTGTTAAACAAATTGTTCCCAAAGTTTCAGTAAAACCTTAGTATATGTATTGCACATTTAGTGCATATATTCAGATCTTTTTATAATATTCTCAATATTCAAAATTAGAACTCGTGTTGTGATTCAGGGTAGGAATATGATGCTCCTAAATTTGAATTCCAGCTCTTGAGGGGTGGAGATGGTTTTAACCTTGAGAATGCAGTTTGAGTTTATTTTTAGTGGGCTAGAGACAGCTATAAATTATTGCTATGGAAGAACTTCTAAACATAGATAACACAGCTGAGAGAACTCGTTCTCATTTATTTCTGATATAGGGTAAAACTTGGCTAGTGAATTTTCTCTGCCTAGCCAGTTCAGTATTTACTTTTATTTTTCATAACAGGTGGATGAACAGAATAACCTGACTCACTTAATGCTTTTTCCACCCCACCTAATTTGGGAAGGTAGTGGAGCTTCAGAGTGTGAAATCAGGTGTGTTAACTGGAATAGCCCATCAAGCATAAGGAAGAGCAATAGAATATCCTCACTGTAACTGTGCATAATATATTCAATGACTGCCACTTTCTGATCAAAAAATATGTTCATTGAGATATTGTGCAATTCTATCCATTTAAATTAGTTTCAGGTTTTACACTTTGCTGCATGAGCGCAGGAGTCCTGAAGGCTTGCACCGAGCTGAAGCCCTTCTCACCTGCTGCCTTGTCCATCCAGTTACACTGCATTAGGTTGTATGGAAGTTACTGAACTGTGATACAAATATAGAGGCAGTAGAAATTACACTACGTTAGGAAATAAGCATTCCTAAGGAGTTGTAACAAGTTGAAAATCAGGTAGCTGATTTCAATGTCAAGTTATTTCCTGTAACTAACTTTGTGATATTAGCATTTGAGACTAACTCAACTACAATTAGAAAAAAATAATTCGCTGTTTGGAAAATAGTTGCTGTTATATTTACAGCATCAACAATATAACAAATGGATTTCTACTGAAATTTTTGCTGTCAAACCAATGAATGTTTACTATCGTAAAAATATCTGCAAATCTATGAAAATATCTTACAATGATAAATTCTGTAATAAATTTGTACGTGTGTCTGTGACACATGTAAAGAGAGATTTCCTGTTAGTCACTTATGTATATTTACAAAGGATGCCACTTTAAAAAGGTCTGATTGAGTTTAAAATTTTCATTAGGTTTAAGAATTTCTCATTTTATACGATGTTTTGTAGTTCAAACTACAAAGATATATATTTCACATAGTATGCTAAGGAAAAACTGTTGTGAAGTTATATTTGAATCATAAAATTTAAATCCATATAATGAAAATCACCTTTTAGATGGACAATTTCAACAATATAGATTGTGGAAACTGATGTATTATTTCCATTATATACTGTATATGGGAGGGAAAAGGAATAGTATAGAATATTTTTATGTTTACATAAATGAAATAGTGTCTCATTTGGGAGGTTTGGCTCAAGCATAAAATTGATACTTTATTTTGTTAACTGAAAAAAATAACTTCTCAATACATATTTTCTTTTTCATAAACAATTTATGTCAATGAAAATATTTCTTTTAAATTAGGATTTTGACAAGATGTTGTATTTCCATACAATCACCTAAACCTGAAATTAAACGTATGTGTAGCCAAAAGTTGTAATCTGTATAAAGAAGAAAGTACCTGCTTCAAATTTCAAATTGGAGACAGCAGTGGCTCAGCATAACAAGATTTAATTAATTAATTAATTAACACCAGCTAAGCAAGAGCATGCTACAATGTTAATGTTTGCAAGATCCTTCAGATTCTCACATTCCAGATCAAAGACATTCAAAGCAGAATAATGATGTGATGTGCTTGTCTCATTAAAATACAATACCTAACGAGCATTTGGAACTATGCTAATTTTTTAATCTGATTTAACAGCTGTTGAGAATTTTAGAACATTTTCCATACCATTGGATCTCCCCGCAGGTGAGTCCTTGTGCATCATGTGGCTACCCTGATGAGGATGGCTTTTAAATAAATAAAACCATCAACATAAAAAAAAAGGTTTTTCCAAGGTTGCTAAATATGTTGCTGCTGACATAGAACCCTAAGGAATTTGGAATGGAATATTGAAACCAGGTAGCCTGTATGTCACTGTATTCAGCTACAGTAGCAGAGAATAAAATTACTATTCATAATGCAAGCACTTTACCACTGTTCTTGCAAAAAAACCTGCCATGAACTTTGAGACCTTGAAAACTAATATGCCAAAAACAATAGTGGAGAGATGGGAATTTAAAAAAGGTAATTATTGAGCTGTTGTTAAATAAAAACCCTTTTGGGTCCCTGTATCTGGAAACATAAAAAAAGGAGAGTTTGCTAACCAGAGAGCTATGAGGAAAATGCATTTTAAGTCAAAAAATTTTAGACTAGAGGGAATATAATTTGGGGTTTCACAGAACCTGTAGACTTTAAATAAACAGTATTGAGATTTTTTTAAAAATAAATAAAAATGTAAAGCTATTTCAGCTAAACACTTCCTTTTCCCCAGGGGAAACTAGTTGGTATTCACTGAAGCAGAGAGTGAGAGATGGTAGAGGGTTAAGGAAAAGATGGTATCAACATCCAACATGCTGGTTTGTTTTTTTTTTGACTGACAGTAATCTGATCAACACTCTGGTCATAAAGCTCATGAAAGCAAAGTTATATAACTAGGGGTACAAGGAATAGTTTAGAATAATTTTAGTCTGAAATGGACCTCTTCTAGTTAGAAGACATTTTCTTCATTTTTGATGCCTATTTTCCTCCTAATTATTTTGCAGCTGTTCCCTGTTTTCTCAATTCTTAACTCTCCTCTGTACTGTCAGGCAATGTTTACCCATTTATTTTTCCAGAGGAGTGGAATAACCAAGAAATGGCACCTGTGTGAAATGAAGCAAAGTTCAGAGGCAGGTTTGAATAGAGAAGGGAAATGGGTTGGTTTTGCTGTTAAAAGAAGATTGACTCTTTGTACATGTTTCACTTTCTTTTACCTTGACCCAGGAAACCCAGGAAAGGGTTTTCCATATTTCCAGTGAGGAGTTTGGTGTTCCTTGTTTGCTTTTTCTCTGGCCTGAGCTATTGTCTCACAGCAGTTTGTGGTAGGGGTCAAGAATCTGTTTGATTTCTATGCTTAAGCACAGGCCACATTTCAGATGTGTATGTGTGCCTGGAACATAAAGTAAGAAATATTATCAGGAAACTAAGCATTAAGAAGGCAGATTTTGGTATTTTAAATCTATAGTGTTTTATATTTGTTGCTTGCAAACTGGGGAAGAATTTCAGATTTCTACATTAAAGTACTATGACTAATGGAGATATCTGAGATAAACATGAATATTTTCTTGCCTATTATCACCTTTTGTTGGTTTTAAATCCTTTTGTTCCATTAGAAAGCAGTATCTTGGTGCATTCAATTTTTAACTTAGCAAATACTGAAAATTATAAGATTTTATCTAAGAAATACATACAATCAGATCTGAAGCATTGCTTAGATGTGATTAAAGTCTACCTTGCAATCCTGTGGCCTTAGTGATCATAGTGAGGATGGAAATCTTGACAAATGGAAATATCGATGAACCTTTAGTCAAAAATTAGAAGAGGAAAAGAATTTTTCGGAAGAGAACATGCACATCCTACTGTGAATATTACCTTTCAACCAGGGCTTCAGAAAGCTTTTCAGATGGATACAGCTTCTGTTATTGCATGTCAGCAACCTAAACGGGGAAAGAGTAAGTGCAGAAATTCTGATAGGATCATGTTCTTTATATATCTTCAGATATTTATTACTATTACTTGTTTAAACGGTACTCAGGAAGAAAAAGGGATCCTCATTTTACTTCGAAATACAGATCCTCACTGTATTACATTTCAAGTACAAAGCATGCAAGCACCCACCACACTAAAATTATCTGCTGTTTGTGTTTGGAGCAAGAAAAAATAACCACTTTGATCAATTTGCTGCTTTGAAATGTCCCATAATTTAACCATTACAGAATTTTATTTGATAGTGGCTCCAGCAAATGAGCTCCTTTAGAAATGAGAAATGTCTGTGTCAATTAACACTCCCGTCACTTGTGCGTCATTTGTCTAAAAATTTTTAGCACAGAATTTCACCAGACTATAAAGCGCATTAATATACCAATATTTGTATTCTTTTCAGTTTGCTTGAGTTTGGGAAGTATGTGTCCATATCTGAATGCTGAAAATATCTTCAATAAAGCCTTAGATTAGAAGTGCTGGAACACAATCAGTATTTTAGTGAAGAGACTGATGCTTCAGTGACATCTGTAGACCTGGCGGGAAAATGTGAAGACTTTGTTATTGGTAGTTGTCTGGAATCCATGCTACAGCAACTGTCAAGTCAATTAAAGAATGTAGCAATATGTAATAAAAGGGAATTTAGGGATCTTTGCATAGTTATTCTTTAATAAAAAGATGTGCTCTATGATATTTTAATGAATGAACTCTTGTTTTAAATATATATATACATGCTTTTAGGTTAAGTTTACTTTGCTTGAAGCTGTTTCTAGCAAAAGGCCTATTATCACAGCTCTTGATGGACAAGGCCCAAAAGTGGATGGGACTTGTGAGTGCTGATGCTTATCCAGTGGATTAATAACAGTTGTTACAAGAGCACAATCAAGGTGTGTTCACCCTTCATTCCCTTCCCTCTGTGCTCCGTAGTGTGCTGTCTTTTCTAATCTGCTGTGAGTTACAGTGTTAGGACGGTAACAAAGCGTGTTGTCTTGGCAAATCTACTTAACCACTGAAGGATGGGAACTGTGCTTTTGCTCTGTGCAGCACTGTCACTTCTTTTCCCTCTCTTGTTCTTGTAAGCAATGTTTGTATCCCTTGTAAAGAGGCAGAATTAAGCATGTATCCTGGCTGGTTAGTTTGGAAATGTCCCACCACACCTGGTATAGCCCAATATTTTGCTTTCTTTCTAGAACATATGTATGTCTTACATCTGAATGCACCCAAGATAGGGCTGATCTCATCTAACCTTAGCCGTGGAAAAGTCAGGGAATTGACCAAGCAGTTCTAGCCTTCCTGTCTCAGATACCAGGATACTCAGTTGTCCTAAAATATTACCTTAAAATCGGAGGACTGACCTCTCTGCTGAGACTTTACATGTAACTTTCACCTGAAGAAATGTGAGAGATCCCATCATGCAAAGTAATTCCCCTGGTAAATACTACATGCCTGCTTTTGGGTAGCTTATTTCTATGGCTGAGCTTTCTGGATATACACAGGACAATATTTGCGTGTATTTGTATTGTGCCTCTCGTTGGATTACAAAATAATATTTTTCTTTTTTCTGAATCGTCTATTTTTTGTTTCCTTTTGTTTGAGCTTCAGAGGCTGACTTCTTTGGTTACAGGGCACTGGCTGTTGTGTTTCCTTTGCAGGGATTAGGAGAACAAGCTAGTAATTCTGATGGCCTCTTGTGTGCTCTTACTGGTCCTCTACACAAGATCTGTTGTGTGAAGGCTTGCACTGAGGATGCTATTTTGTCAGTACTGTGTAATTCAGCTTGTCAGGGAGAAAAGATGACATCAAGTAGACTGATGTCTTGATGTTGCTTTATTTGCACTTCAATGAAAATTTTTTTTCTAAAAACTTTTAAAACAAAAAGAGTCATCAACAGCTGCCTTTTTGAAAGATAGGAATGAACTTTGGACCTGTTTGACAACGAACAAAAAAATAATGCTCACCAAAAGAAAATTGTGTAAACCCAGAATGAAACAAACAAACAAAAAACCCACCTCAATATTTTTGGCTAAGATAAGATGATGCTTTTTTGTTCTCTGATTCAATGAGTCCATTTAGTGCTGTGCACACTGTTTTTTCTTACATAGAGTTCTAGGGGAGATACCTTTTTTGGATAATAGGTAGGCTCAAGACTGTGATTGCTAAGTAAGATGCACTTATTGCTATGTAGCAGTAGACCTACAGTGGATTTTTAAATACAATTTAGATTTGCTCTGGTTTAATAAATAGCAAATGGTATTTCTTTCAAATGTTTGCATATGCGTGTTTGTTTGCATACATTAATTCCTTTGCTTAAATCTATAATTCCTCTGCTTTAAACCAAGAAAGAATGAAATTGTGTAAAGCCAAACTATTTGAAAACATTTTCTTCTGTATATACAATCTTGTAACTGTCCCTATCTGTCATATATATATTCAGTACTTTCCACTGAAACTTTTCCTTTTGTATGATCATCCGTGGTAGAGGAATACAAGTATTAATTTAAGAAGGGTCAGTCTTAGGAAATGTGCATTGCTTTGGTACTGCAAGCTGAGGCTTTACAAAAAAAGCCGTCTAAATTTACTGTATACTTTATAAAATATATAATTCTTGGAGTTTGCCACATGAAAGCTATTGTTCAATGTAATACATATATGAGTAGTACCTTTTTATAGCAATTTGTCCCTATCAGTCTGCATCAGATAACTTGGAAAATTGAAGTCATAATTAACTTATGTACATGGTCATTGTATCTATGTTATTGTAGCTTTAAATAGAAATCAAATGTACTCAAAAGAGAAAATGGATCTGTATCCAAATGGTCTGAATTCTGCTGGTGTTCCTGAACCTGCTGTTTCCTAATTGCATCTTGATGGCTCCCATTTTATCTCAGCTGTTTATTTAGAGTGTCTGGATTGCTTTTTAGAGGCTCTCAGGACGTGTTGACCTTTCTCTATTGACCAGATATTTGAATTTACCGCAGTGTTTTCTAGGATGAAAAACCAAGAATATCGTGTTCCGATGTGTATACATTTTACAGGTTGAGTTTTGTATCCTCTAGACTGAACCTAATAAGTGATGCAGATATGTCTGACTAAGAGAACTAACTATTGTAAGGTGCTAGAGTTACGTTACCCTGTTCCTAAAGGTTAAAATATGTCTGTATTCAAACCTTTTCAGAGTTCTCTTTACTATACAGCTGAAACTTTGTAGCTCTTGTGTATATCTACAAACTGCATGGAATGAAGAAATTCTGTCAGAAGGTTTCTAAAGGAAAGTTGCTGGTAGAAAACAGTTGTTTAAAGAGTGAGATTAGAATAGCAATAGCTAGAGTCATAGTAAGATTGAAGTCCACTCAGATACTATATGCTTAATTCATTACTTTTATTATTTAGTTAGTTTTGAGAGAATCTAATTTTTTATTATGATTTAGAAACTTCTCACAGTTAAAATTTTAGACTTTGATTAGGTGTAGTGAATTCTTATTTGTTGCTTTCTCAAGTATTAAGATGAGTATTAAGACATTAGTTCTCTTGAATCTGAGTATCTGAATCTGAGTATCTCTTTCTGATTTAATTCATTGAGCCTTTTGAGTTCATCAGTACCTTTTCTACTGACACACACACACATCAGAACATCTGGTGTTTATGAACACTTTCATAATATGGAGTTTTAGTTTGTACTTATGTACAGTCTTTTGTTCAGATATTTCACTAAATTGTTGTTACTAAAATGTTTGTTTTGCTTGGTAATGATGTGTCTACATGTGTGTAGGCACATGAACTACCTGGATTTAACCTGGATAGAGGAAGCACTCAGCCTATATTAGTGGTGCTTACTTCTCTAGAATCTACTTAAATTTCCTGTGTATTTCACAATTGAATGCAGCCATATTCTTTATTTAAATAATTATATTAGGAACTGGGGATAGGATTAAATGATCAGAGTGTATGCAGCTATGTAATATTATTTTTGTAAACTTTCACTTGCTTTTAAATGCAAGTATCAGATATGAGAGAATGCTCTCATTTGAAAAATTTGAAAGTATAAAACCCTTTTTATATCCAATATGCTTATGGTGTAGAAAAAATAAAACTTTTTTTCTCTATGTAGTAGTTGAAAGAAAGACTATTAAGATTTTAGGACACATTCAAAACAAATCCTATCCACCAATTTTCACTTTTAACAGCCTTGAAATGTGTCTGAATATTCCCTGAAGGATGCTTACATTTCGCCTAAGCATTAGGGTCTGTAATACTTTGATCCATAAATCAGAATGCACTTTACAAAAGGCAGTCAGTAATACTTCCTGATGATATGGATTTTTAGTAACACTTTAGTTAATCATATGAAAGAAAATAGTAGTGATAGGAGGTGATAAGATTTACAAAGCAGAGATAGTATTCTCCTTGAAGTTTTTGAAACCTGCTGATTTCTCAAAAAGCACTGATTTTCCAGGAGTTACTTTAATTATCCAAGGTGTTTCAACTAATAAAACTAGCCACTAAAAAGTTTTTCAATTTTTTTTTTTTCAAAATTCACACTTCTAAGTATATTTCAAACTTTACAAATGTATTAAAAACTCAGGACTTAGTGACTTAGTACTTATAATTCCTAATACAACTTTTATATAAAAATAATTTTCCAAAATAAGAGATATTTATGTGGAAGGAGGTGAAGGGTACAAACTTTTTGATGAAAATATTTTAGAATAAATAAATATTAAAATATGTATATAGTAACAACAATACCTGTATGAGAACTAATCACCACGCCTTGTGTTCTTATGTTTGTCTAAATGACCAAATTATAATACTGACTTATAGTGAATCATACTATCCAGATGAGTATTACGTCAGTAACATTTTCCATGCATAGAGGAAGCAGGATGCTTCTGTTCATTATCTGATGCCTAAATCCAAAAGAAGACAGCCAACTGAAAAAGTTCTCCATAAAATCTTCTTTTTATTAAAAGCATGCTATCCCACTTTCTCTTGTTAAACATAGCTCAGGATCATTTTAATTACATGGAATCGCTACACCTGAGAAAGAAGCTCGTTGTTTGTTTTGAATATACCTTGGGACTCCACTTGAAATCATATTTCCTTTAATAACTCAGTGTAATTCTTAACTTGCATGTGGCATACATTGCCCTTTTGGGAAATAATTATGACAATGTTATTGATGGAGTTTGTATCTAAAAATCAATTTATATTAAACTGATGTGAAAAAAAAATTATTGAAACAACATGCACAAGAAAGCAGGATTTTTTTTTCATCCTAAGAGCTGTTTCAAAAATGTTTTTAACGCTTAGGTGGCAGCATATCTTAACAATATTCTCAATTATTTTGATGAATTTCAGATTTCCTTCCTTAAATTCTTTCCATTCCAGTCTGATTTTGATCTGGAAGTATTTCCAGGGTGAGCGAGTGTTATGTGATAAGAAATTCCTCATAAAAAGCCTTCCCTACCAAGAGTCACTCATAACATTTACAGATTCATGTATACTTATGTACTTATGTATCATCTTAGAAAGCTTACATGGGATTGCTTGATTTTTACCTTAGCAGTTTTATGCAAATTTGTGGATTCAAACACCAAAATGATTTGTGAAAATACATGCTTGGTTTTTAGTTTTTGTTGTTGTTGTTTTTGGATTTTTTTGTTTTGTTTGTTTGTTTCTTTGGGGTTTTTTATGCTGTTTTTGTAGAGTGAGGGAAAATGGTAAGATTCAATTTCCAGAGAAGTTTCTGATGCAAGATAGGAGACCTCATCTTAGGGAAGTGCAAAGACTTAATCTGAGGCAAAACCAGTAAGAACTGGTAAAGTGATCTATTTAGAGAATACAGATTATATATCTAAAGAATACAGAGAAACAGTGCATGAAATTTATTTCGAACATTGGATTTAATCGGGAAATATCATTGTCTAACTGCATGTTCTGATCCTGTTGTGGTATGATGAAAACAAAAAAACAGTTCTCTGCTTGATTCACTGATATTACAGGCAATGTTGCCATCTACATTCCATTTTTTTCGAGTAATCCAAGTAGCATGTGTGTGTTTGTATACTGTAGGTCTACATAACTCTAAAAATATACTTATTACTCTATTTCCTTTGCAAATATTGATGAAATTGGAAAATTCACTAACCACAACACAAATATTCAGTTCTGTATCTTACACTCCCCCTGCAATAATATGGTTAAGCTTGTTTTTAAAGCTCAGATATTTAGATTGCTTAACAAAAGCAAAGTAAGAAATTAATTCAAGGGTTAAAAATAGTATTGCACTATTAATTATAAAAAGTAATAAATAATTAAGAACTATTTTGGAAATGCACATGTATGGACAAAGAATTTTTTGTTTGCTTAATAAAATAGGATTTTACAGATAGTACACTCAAAACTATTAAATAATTGAATTTATATGCAATATAACTGCCAGGTTGCCATGACATTATGGATACTTCAGAGAAGATTCTGATACCAAAACAGCTGCCGCTAAGAATGTGCACTCTAAATAGAGATTGCATTACTACTTTCCAGATGACAACAATGAATTTTTAGAACCTTTTTAAGTAGGTTTTTTACCCCTTTCCACAGTAAAATGTGAAATAGAAATAAACTAAATATAACAAAACAAGTTAGAAATATGTATGTGCACACAAGCACTAATAAGAAAGAGCAAAGTTATAAGGAACTGTGACTAGGATCTACAAAGAATTAAAGGACAGTCTCATAAATTGTCTTATTAAAAAACTTTTTTTTTTCTTTCTGTTCCATGGAGTAAAAACTCAGGCTGATCAGCCATGCTTCTGGAAAAGAGTAACTGCAGAGGCTCCCTGCAGGCCTGAAACTGATATACAAAGCTTTTACAGTTTTAACTTTATATCTCTTAATTTAGAAATCAAATCATTTAGATTTAATGTCAGGTTGGAAAAGACCAAATGACAGTGATACAAGAGTTTTTTTTAATTTGATTTTTAACCCAATCCAAATCTTCCTCCAAAACCAATTTCAAGTGGCATCATGTTGAGGCTATACAGGAGAAAGTTTGATTCTGAAGGTCAGACCCCTAATGAGATCGTGTTGGTCTTCAACATGCTTTCATTTATAACACTTTCCAAACAAAACACCAGACCAAGTGCTGTGTGCCTGTATAGCTCAAGCCACACTTAATTTCGTTGATGAACCTATAACTGGTATGGTCTTGGGAACATCAGAATTGATGCAAGGACAACCCTTTGCCTTTGGTCAGCTCAAGAAATGCTTTCCCATAGCAAAGATCTTAAGCTTCTTTGTTGCTAAACAATAGGGCTAGAGGAAATGGCCTCAAGTTGCCACAGGGGAGGTTTAGGTTAGATATTAGCAAAAATTTCTTCACCAAAAGGGTTGCCAGGCAGTGGTTGAGTCATCATCCCTGGAGGTATCTAAAAGACATGTAGATGTGGCATTTAGGGACACAGTTTAGTGGTGGACTTGGCAGTGCTTGGTTAACAGTTGGACTCGATGATCTTAAGGGTCTTTTCCAACCTTAATGATTCTGTGATTCTGAATTTTCATCTCAGCATCCTTTTTTCATATTTCCTCAAGATGGGCCACATATGCTACAGACACAGGCATTTCTGTGACACATGTTGCTGAGCTAACTGTGACAGGAACCTCGTTGAGCAGTGTGCCACAAATCCTTCTCATGGGCTGCAGATTCTTGTGGCAGACTTTAAAAATATCTCTCTAGCTAAAATGTGAATTATCATGCACGTAAACTACTGTGAGGCAGTTATCAGAGATCAGGAAAGTTTGGGGGCAACACCCCTTTTGTGGATGCCAGTTCTCAGATGGTTTATGTGGATGCCACTTTTATAAGGGTGATCAGTTCAAAACTGTCTGTGGGGGAGGTTTATGTCTCAAACATTGCAACATGGGCGACAACACAGCAAATCTTAGAGAAAGAATTTACAAGAGGAGAATGGAATTCCTTTTAAAAAGAAAACTGGGGTGACTTATTGATCTTCACCCACACAGTCCCTAGTAGTAGGATGCATGTCTTTCCAATACCTGGGCTGGAAATCAGGTGTTCAGATGCTCCTTGTACCCAGGCAGCCTGTCCAATCCGGATCTGCTCACTGGATGCTGTGGAGTGTGGTGGTCCCGGTGCCACAGGCACCACCAGGTGGTCCCTGCCCACCATCCTGTTTTTCCCAGGCTGGCCATGCCTGCAAATCTGAGAGAACCACTCTGTCCCCTGTTGGAGCCCACTGGAATGAATCTCATTCCTGAGAGCCATCAGGGTGTCTTTGCTGCCTCTCTTCTGGATGTCCAGAGAAGCAGCACATGTGATGTGTGCAGTGCTCAGGATTTACAGACAGGCTGATTTTGGGGCTGCTACCTCCTGCCACTCTGACAGCCCTTCTCCAGTGTCTGGTCTGCCTGTGACTTCCACACCCACCTGGCCCCATCATTCCTGTCCTAGTGCTCCTATTGGTGCTCTCTGTAAGAAAACAGCTTTCCTTGTTGCTGAATGCCACATACTGATGGCTTTCTGGTGAGCAGCTACATTATACTGCTACATTTGCTGTCCACAGTTTGCTAATTCCTGGGTCAGTTATGGAGCAGCTGAACTGAAACAGGCAGGGAATGACCTGGAGAAAGCACACGTGAGAGCATTCTTTGTGCAGGCTGGGTAGGTCTTTCCTCATAAGCTAACTATGGTTCTTACAGTGTCTTATGATTGATACCAGATGGACAATGTGATTCTTTGTGGAAGGGCTTGCCTTTTATGGGGAGCAGTGGCTGCTGGGATCCTTTGTGATCCATGTTCAGCTGTAACTTGAGTAAGAAAGGGGTGCACAAGCATGAGACTTTCATGGCACAGACCAGCTCAGGCAAGCACAGGTGAAGTACAGAACTTTATTCTATCTATGGAATAACTTTGTCTCCTCCTTCAGAGTCTATTGCTTGTTCATTCTCTGGATAATTGTATCCTGGTTTTGCTTCTGAACCCTAAAACCTTCTTTTGTCTTACTGTTTAACCAAGTAGCCTGAAAGGCTCTTAGAAGGAACCTTCTTAAATAAAGCTGTTCTTTGCAGTTTGTAAGGATGCTAGTGGATGATCTCTCCTTTAACAACTTTTTGACATTTTCATAAAAGTTTCTAGCAGCCTCGACCTTCAGCAGTTCTTCTCTAACTTCCTAAGTCAGATGCCAGAACTAAAAGCTTCTTCTTCTGAAGTTGTTTCTTTCTTTTAGTGGCAGCTTAATAGGAGCTTTTGACAGAGCCTGCTCTTATATCTCCATGGAGAGGTTCATTTTGGACAGACAAATCACAACAGCTACAGCTGAAATCTTTGTGCTCTGGCTGATAGTCAATCTAAAAGAAGAGTTTTAATTTTTTAAGTTTTTTTTTTTTAAATCTATCTGTAAAAGGCGTGTGCTCGTTCATTTTCCCAGACACACAGCAACACAGTCAAGATGCAAGGGATATGATTTAATTAGGCTTCAGCTGCACTAACTCCTCTGGGAGTTATCCAGCACTAATTCAAATAGGACAGGTCATGATTTTTCTCTAGTGGAAGCCTGAATTGCTTCCTGATTAACATTATTGTCCACAAGATGAAGAAGTGGCCTGGTACCAAAAACCTTGTGTACCACCTGAGTGTTGGTAATTCTAATTACTGATGTCACCACTCTCTGTGTCAGGGTGGAGAGAGGAAGGGAAGAACATTATGATGGTGCTGTGAGAATTAGATTTGTTATCTTGTCTTGAGAAAATAAGAAAAAAAATCAAACTTATATTCTTTCTTAAAAGCAGCCACTCATCACTGCTCTATTAGAACACTTAGCAATATTTCCCAACATCTGAAAATAAAAGCCAGTATATACAAATTTTGCTGTAGGGAGTTTAAACCGTAACTGAAACCAAAACCAAGGTCCTGATCATATTTCTTTGGCAGCCTCGAGCCTGTAAGCAGAAAGCAGACATCTCCTTACGTGCCTACTTCTCCCCTGAACACAGCACAGCGAGTGACTGCTAGGTATTTGTTTCTCCAAAAGAAATAATTATTCTGTTTCTGTGGTTTCTGCACTCCCACAGCTGCTTCTGACTGAACATTTCTCTTAAATGATAGCAACAGTGGCTAGTGTGCTTGGAGTGTGGACTGAGGACTGATAGATATTACATGAAAATGACAGATTTTGGGAGGGATTTGGGGGAACAGGGGCTGATAGTGTCTGTGAAAGAGATCTGCTTAATCTTACAGTAACTTTGCTAGATGAATTAAAAATTTCAGACAGAACTGAACTCTCACTAACCTTCATAGGATTTAGGAATTACATGGCTTCTTTTTATATATTTATGAAATAAAACTTTTTATTTCCCAAATTAACATAGACGATGCTGCCTTACACAAAATATTCAAAAGGACAAGCAGTATTTTCTATTGAAATTAAGTTCAAGTTTAAATAATAAATAAAAAGACTGTTGATTCATTAAGTTCATGGAACTAACTTAGTGGAATTCCTGTAATGAGAATGTTTGCTTTCTACAGAACTTTAGGAAATATTTTGGTTCATTAGAGATAACATCTGGTCAGCTGTAAGAAGTTTTTCTTACTTCAAAAATGTTTTTATAGGAGACTCCGCTAATGCAGATATTTCCACTGGCAGCTGGTTCTAAACTGAGGATAATGGATTCATCTATCAAGGGAAACCGTATGCATATTCAATCTCTTGCCACCAAAGTTATAAGGATTTCATGTAAATGCAAAAAGAAAGGAGTATAACAGATGACTTCAGGGTTGTTTAATGCACTTTCTCTGCTTTTTCAACTCTAGGCATATGAGAGCCTTGTACATTTATCTTCTAATGTTGATACATATTTTAGCAACTCAGTATACAATTGGTTCTGCTAAAAATCCTATCAACCCTTCTGTTACACATAATATTTTTTTGAGGAGGTATTTTCATTTATTTCTCTATGTTTAAGCTAAAATGTCCAGGGTAGTATTACCAGTCTCACACAGAATTTTGTCACATATCTGCTTGTGCCCATTGCTGTAACACTTAGTTTGGTAATTGGAGAGATATGTACATCAGGTTCAATTTTTAATCTGTTTTATCCATGGAGATTTAGCTTTCCATTCAGTGATCCTGATTGTGATTTTAAAGCTAGCTCACCTCAAGAATATCATATTATCTGTCAATTAGACACTTTCACTAATTCTAAAGGCTGCTATGCTATTGAAATATTTTTTTTTTTTTTTAATGTATGTTATGCTGTGGTCTTTTTGATGGGCATTAGTTTTGGCAGTGGTTTCATTCTGTAATGCTGTAGGTTTTTTTTATTTTTTTTTCCTGTGGATTCTTTAGCACAACACAATTGCAATTCAGTTTCTGCGTTTTCATTTCTTCCCTAGGTTTTTTCACTTGCTGTCACTGAATTGGTATTATGGCAGAAAGGATTCCATTTTATATCTAATAGCAGAGTCTTTTATTAAGTACAATAATTTGTATTACACATGTACGCAGAGATACACATTCAGGGAAAATAATATGAGAATATTATTAATAAGCAAAATATCTCATTTAAAATGTAGGAAATACCAGAATGAAGATTTTTTCCATGCAAGTTTAATTGACCTTTCCATGTGTGCCTTTCCATGTGTGTTATCTTTAATTAGATGGTCACTTTCTCCTTTCAGAGTCCATTCAGGGTGTTACTGTATGTGCAGATATTCACAGTATTGTTATCATCCCACCAACATAAAAAGGCAAGGCTGGTTTAAAACACAAGAGCTACAGCTTTGTATGGATGATGAATCTCACCCTCTGGGGGGTCTGGAGGTTGTGTTCGGAAGGGAGGAACTCTGTGGGGAGCCTGACATGTGGTCCGTGGAGACTCAGCCACGGGGCTGGGTGCGCACATGTGCACACTTGTCTGAGGGAATGGCATCTACTGCACCTGCTTTGGCATGTTTCAAGGCTGATGGAATGACACTTGCCACTGGGGAATGACAAGCAAGCAGCTCCAGTGGAGAATTTCTAAGCAAGTTAACGTTGCCCTCATTTTAGAGGTGTAGAAGGGAGACACTGAGGATTTAGATTGAAAATTTTGGGTAGAAAAGTTGGTAAGTCAGAGAGCAGACTTATATGGAGTAAGTGATTTTATGTGCTGAAAGAACTGTTCTCCTTGTCTTCCTGTGTAGCTGTGAGTAGTCAGTTCAACCAAATCTCTGCCTTTCAGAGTAAGGACCATGAAAAATTAATTAATGCATAATTATGATAGCTTCAGTTGTTATATTACCCTGTATTAAGTGGCAACTTTGTGGGATGAGGTCCAGGTTTCTAATGCAGCAGTTGCCTGCAGTAATGTTCTGAACAGTCAACAATGTACAAGTCTGTGTGTAAGATAAAATGGTGGCAGTATTTTATTCACATGTGTATGCACCTAATATCTCGGGAACAAGAAGCATGTTTTTCTACAGAGATCAGAAACTATTTCCTAGGTAACAGAGGAATGGTGTGACCCTGTGAAATTCCAAAATCTGGAATAGACATTTGCTGTCTGTGATAAATCTCTCTTATCATCTCTTGTCTGATGATATTCTTGACCTAGTCTTGCCTCTGCTTTCTGCTCCTTTTCTGTGTTCCTGTCAGCTTTGCCTTATCATTCCAGTCCCATCCTTCCCTGCTCCATCTGTTCCTTAAGTTTACATGAGTGTTTTTTTAAAATATGCACCCTCTTGATTTTGCAACAAAATAGAATTCTTAACATTCAGTAGAAAAAGCTAAGATTTTCCATTGTCATTTTCTGCTTTATTAATAATTAATCAATGCAAAATTCAGATGCTGACTTTCAGTACTAATCCATAATTATCAAATTTTATACTAGATCTATTGCTTTGTGAGGTTTACAGTCTTTCAATGTGCCTCTTTCTATTCTTCCAGAAACTAACTTTGCAAAAACACAAGAAAAATATACCAGTATCATTTGGAAGAGTACCTCACTTGAGTTGTCTTTTTTAATATAGATGACAAACTCTTGTGCAATTCTGAAGTTTACTAAATGATACCTGGTGAGTCAGGTTGCCTGGACAAAGTGGTTTATCATTAAGTCCGTAATGAAACAAAAGATGTGTAATTTTGCATTGGGGTTTTCAAATATCTCCTTCATGGTACATGCTGCATTGTAAAATCGTGTTTTGTAAGTCTCTTTTCACACTTTCTGTTTCAGGACACCTAACATTCTTCCTCTGAAACAAAAAAACCCAAAAAAAGCCCTTTAAATTCAATTTGGTAGAAAGGCAAGCAGTCTTCTTTTTTTCACTTCTTTTTCCAGAGTGGCTTTGATATCAAGTGCAGTGGACTCACTATTCAGTTGTGAAGCACAAATAGTGCAATCAACCTGAGATATTTTGGAATTATACTTAGGTGTGGGAAAACAGTGAAATTTTCCTACACCTCCTATTCTTAAGTAAACATAGAAACTGCAGATTCTAGTATGTGTGTAAGTTCACACTAATATAATTTATCACGTATGTTCCTTTCAATTAATGTATATTACTAATTAGTGTGAAGAAAGACTTCTGTCTTTGCATAGATAATTAAAATTAGGATCAAGTATACCTGACTTCTGGCTTTTAAAAATTGTGCACTGCTGGTTTTCCCTAGTAAGTAATAAGCCATAGTGTGAAAATCAAGAACTCTGTGTTGGATTCATAATTTTCCCATACAGAATGTGTATGTAAGCAGTAGAACACTATATAATCCTGAATGAAACCATGGTAATTGAAGATTGTTTAATGATAGCATGGTGGAAATGAGGAGCAAAGTTATATATTTTGCTAAGACTTAGAGAACAACCTGGAATTTCAGAAATTCTTGCCTTCACTCAGACTGCCAGTCCTTGAAGTCTCTCCTGATGTGAACCACGTTCATCTACATTACGTGTAGATGTGGCACTTGGGGACATGATTTAGTCGTGGACTTGGCAGTGTTAGGTCAGTGGTTGGACTTGATCTTGGAGATCTTTTCCAACCTAAATGACTCTATAATTCTATGAATATTTTTGTGTCTTTTCCTAACCTTCCTTAGCCCGGAAAGAAGTGAACAAAGCTGGTTTTCTAGAGGAGCTACATAAATTCCTTCTGCTTCCTGCTCCAGGTGTGCAGGTTCTTTTCTGCAACTGTTTTTCTATCCTCAAGCAGATCAGCTGTTTACTGCTTATGATGGCATGGTATATCCATTGCTTCTACAAGGGAGGATTAGTAAAGGCAGCTGATACTATTTATTTGTTTAGGATTTGGGGTCTTCATTATTCCTCTGTCTACTTTGAACTTGTGCCAGTAGTTTACAATAGGGTGTTACATGCTTGTCAGGAAAGTTACTGTACTAATTTGTGAAACAGTTCTAAGCAGGATTATCAAAATAGGAGTCTTTCCCCCCCTCCAACTATATTTTTACTATAACTATTGTTTCTTTCACATTAGCCAGAAAAATCGGGAAGGATGTGCTAAGAGTGTGGATTCAGCTTTGGAGAGATGAATCCTGGTGTCTACTTCAGAAGGTTCATTGCCTTTTTATAGTAGTCTTTCAGTCTGTTTGAAGTATTTAAAATAATTTCTTTCCCTTTAGAAATACATTTTGCCGCTGAATTGTGTTATACAGAAGTGAGTCAATTTATTTAAATGACTATTCTGCATGTTGGAGATAAAAATAAATATATAAATAAATTAACAGTTTCAGACATCTGTGACAGAATTTCTAAATGGAGCTATGGGAATAGTTAAACTGAAAAAACCCTGAGAAAAATAATACATGCTTACCTTTTAATTCTTTAAGTTTAAATGTGAAATGTTACCTCAAAAGGCAAGAGTAAATCTCACACCTTCGGAGTTTGAAATCACTGTTTTGCTTCCAAGCATGTCAGTTGTTTAAGTTAATTAGTTTAATGTCCTGATTTTTATTTAAATAAACACAACTGCACAACAGAATATTATTCCTGCACTGCCCATGCTGATGGAAACTACCTTACCATGCAAATGTTGTATTAAAACCAGATGGATTTTCTATAGATAAAAAGTTCCATAGTTTGCCTCCTACATTCAGTTCTTTGGGACTTACTTCAAAGGCAGAGTTGGAGGTTTCCAAAAAAGGTAGAAGTGCCCAATTTGAGACATCAGAGAAAGTCTGAATTGAAGAGAAAGTACCTAAATTTTCCAGGCTTTGTGTAATGGGGAAAAGCATTTAACTGTGTTTCCAAGAATTTTGAGGTGTTTAGAGTGTTTTTGCATAGGGGCATCCAGGGACACCCAAACCATCTTAAGAAATTCACATACACACGTAGATCTAGTCCAGAAATGTCTGCTAGTGTTGTTAGTAGATCCATTTTTTCTTGTTTTCCTCCTCATTTTCTCTTAGCCATAAAATAAGATCTCAAGAGAAGCCTTCATCACATGGAATATTATTTTCAGCAAATTGCCATCTGCCTTTAATCCTGCAACGTGTAATTGAAAACTAAAAATGTGATCAGTAAGTTCTCAACAGGTTCAAATAAATACAGTAGGATTACTTTTCTCCTTTCCCCCCTGAATTTGATTCAAACTGTTTTGATATCTTACCTCTGAAAAGAAAATAGCTTTTGGGAGAGTTCAGTTTTCAAGGCTGATATTTTATGGGGGTAAAAATATATGAAAGTAGAAAATTGGCATAACCACAGAGCTATATCTCAAATCTCTAGCTATTGTCTGTCAAGTGTAGATAAACAGTACTAATATAATTTTTGACTCTGGCTTACAAACATTATACAATTTTTTATTACTTCAATCCAAGGTTTAATTTTTTCTTATAAAATTCAGGGCAGAAATAAGTTTTAACTTCCATTCTCACCTTTTTTCTCCATTGCTTCTTGTACGTTGTCTTTTCCTTTTGCAACATATATTAATGTAACAAAGTGGATAAGGAATATGCAGAGTCCCTAATACATGCTTTTTGCTTATTCCCATTGCCTTCTGTCTCTTTCATTCCATACCAACTCATTTTCCCTCTCATTATTTTAGGTGTATTTTTTAATTAAAAAAAAATAGAAAAGTTTACATATATGCAAAAGTGCAAGTAAAATGCAATAGCATTGAGTTTTAATCAAATATTTTCATATTTGATTGTTATTCTGGTATATTTTTCAATAACTGTGAGTCAGTTAACTATGAGGAGGAAAATTTCAAACTATTTTTAGTATACTGAATTATGCTTATATGAATATATAAAAATTACTGTTTGGAAGCCCTGAGTTTGATTTTAAGTCTATTAAAGACTAACTCAAAGTTGGGTTTTAATAGAATTGATGCTGTTGGGTAATCTAAACCATATTTTGTCTAAACCACAGTTACAAAAGACATAAGGTTAGTAGGGAAAATAAATATCATTACTAAATGAGCTGATACAATTGGGAAAAAGAATGCAGGTAGGTTTTCAGGCAGCAAACTCTCATTCCCTCACCCATGACAGTGCACATATTTATAGCTAGCATTTTTCTGAATCACCAAGCAGTCTCTATAATCTCTTTTCTTGTATTAAACCAGGTTTCTTGTTTTATCTTGCGATCTTAAACCATTAATATCATCTACTGTCTTCTTTATTTTGTTTTAGAAGGATTTTCAGTTTATCAAAAAATAACAGATCAGGGGAGTTCTTTAATCAGGAGGTTTGATCTTACTAATATATACAGTCAGTGGCACAATTTTTCTGCGTACAAAGCGGTTTAGGTTGATTATTCCAGATATTGAAGGTATAAAGGACCAATCACCTTAAAGGAGTCTAGACATAGCATGACAATGATTTCCAAGGAGAACTCCCATTTATTTGATGACTAGTTATGGCATCTTTCCACACCATGAATAAAGAATAACAATGAAAATTAACTACACTTTCTTTTCCATCAAGTAATGATGCCGACTACCCTCTTTGCTGGTGGAAAGACTGCAAGAGAAAAAGGCCATTAAATACACTTCTTGTGAGATAACTCATCTTCAAAATCATGTTATTACTCCCACATAAACATTGAGAAGATGGAAAACCATAAGATCAGCCTTGTAATCCTTTTGCCACCTCCAAAATTAACAAATTAACAGCTGTGCTTCTTAGACAATGTAGATGAGCTAAAATTTCAGACATACATGAAAAAAAGGAAGGTAGAAGCTACCCAAAATATAAAGATGACTTTGGTTTTATCTTTTACTATAAGTCCACATTTCACATGGCTTAAAAAAAGAAGAGAGAAGAGAGAGCTACTATTCCCTATGTTATTCCTCTAGACAACATTGTGCAACTCCTTTCTAAGAGCCTTTCTGGAAATGATTGATACCTTCCTAGAAATGAATGATACCTACAACAGGGTGAATAAAACACTGAAAATGTAAGATATCACAGTCCAGATTAGAAGCAACCAAAAAGAAAAGATCAACTTGCCTTACAGCTAAAAGTCAGTTGTAAAAAGGGTAAGAATTTCTCACACCCACTGAAACCCAAAAGCTACGGGGCTGAGTTAGAGGGATCTGTGAGATTATGGAAATCATGCAGGACTTGGTGATAATCGTTATCACTGGGATATTACTTGAGGACAACCTGCAGAATCCATACTTAGCAAAAAAAAAGCTGTAGACTGGAACAAACGCTGCAAAGTCACTACAAAACTAAATCTAATCTATTAAAAGGAAACAGTGTCTAAGAGGAAAAAAGTTCCCTTCTTCCTTCCTTCCTCACTGTATGTTCTGGTTGAGGGTGGATTGGTTGGGCTTGTTTCAGTTCTTACTGACAAGGCGATTTTTCTGGTATTAGTGTGTTGGTGGTGTGTAGGTTAAAGGACATACATAAGCAACATATAATCCCTCAAAGGTTCCTGCACTTGGACTTGCATTACTTTTATTCTGCTGAAGGTAAGCTGTTCCTATAAAAAGAGTACCACCACACTGTTCCTATGTATCATTTACTTCAACAGTAGGATTTTGTTTTCCTTAAAAAACAATGACATAACCCCACAAGCCAACATATTTTTCCCCAAGAACGATCTTTGCCTTGCTTACTCTTCTCCAAAAATTTGTATTGACTAGCACTGATGCAGAATGTCATGCAAATGCTTACTTATACTTAGGAGCTGTGCTTCCTTAGCTTCAGTTCTATTAATAATGGTGTGAAAATAACAGTGCTATAATAAGCAAAGTCGTAAATGCTGGTCTAATAATTGTAAGCTGCCATCTAGTTTATAGGTTTTATGGAAACTGCAGTTAGAATGTTATGAAGAGTTATACAGATCTTTAATTGCTCGATCTTTTAAATTATGCAGTCCGTGAACACAGCTTTTTCTAGTGCCTCATACTGCAGCAGTTAATTTTATATCCCCCATAGTTCTGGATATCAAAGAGCTTCTTTTAAGAAGTCTGTGTTTTCGTATCAGACAAGTTCTGAGGTTTTCTGAATTTTTTTCTTGCATGTTTCTTTCATAGTTAACTTCTGAAAATAGCTACGTGCAAAATTGGCCTTAGTTTTAATTTTCAAAGAAATCTAAACTTTTACTAGGAAGAAATCACATTTTGTTAGTGTAGAGGGAGAGATTAGTTACTCAGTAAGTATCAGCATATGATCTATAATGAACCCCATAAAAAAATCAGAAAGCTTTATTTTTCCACCATTAATGACAAGTATTCATAGCTCAGCGATTACAAACATGGAGTTTGATCAAATAAATAAATAAGTTTATTAATTCTGATACCTGTTTTCAAGCATGGAATGTAGTACCTAATGTGTGTAAGAAGAACTGTTTATATTTGCTTAACTTTCTGAAAATGTTATCAGTGCTTGATTTGGTATGGATTTCACGGTTAGTCAGTTCTGCAGAGCCAAATCCCAGGGAGAACAAGAGGTCAGTCTAGGGCTGAGCTCATGTACCTTCTTTGAATGAAAATGACCTTTACAAGCAAATTTACATCACATTAAAAGTATATCCTACTGTGCAAACTGGGTAAATTTTTATTGTATGTTGGCATGTGTTTTTGAATTCAGTAGAAATATTATTTACATCCAGAAAGAGACTCGAAAACCTTGTATTTCCAGTGTGTGTCAGCAGGAAGAGAAAGGGGGAAGGCACAAGTGCTGGAGATAGCTTATATATAATTTTTTGAAACTTCCCAAGAAAATGTGATTAGATTACATGAATTCTCTTAAGAATCTGTTCTTCTTTCTCTCTCACCTTATCAATTATGCATTCAAGTGCCTGCAGTATATATACTTTGTGTACTGAGAAAATGACCCTGAGGATATCTACATTTTCCTTGGGAAAAGAAGCAAAAACCAAACAAATATAGTGTACCTCAAGATGTTTTATACTTTGCTGAGATTGGGTGATGATGTAATCAGTTGTAGGTGATGGGGAAGAGAAGTAACTGAAAATAAACTCAGGACTGAAGGCTTGTAATGACAAGCAGCAAAAAAATAAGAGAAAATACGATGGAATAATGATGCTTAAATTGACTGCCCTCTGCTTTAGTAGCTATGGCCAGCCTTTCTCCAGCACACATTTTCAATCACAAACCACAGAGGAAGACAGAAAATCCTTTAATTATGTTCTGAATTCATGGAACTGTAATCTCAGAGTAATATATTCATAGCTCGATCTTTGTTTTTATGGGGTAAAATAATCTTCTCTGGAATACCACTTATGTGTTTTTTCTTCATTGTAGGAACATGGACCAGGATTTTTAAAAAGCTGAGGTTAGAAAAATGTCTTTGAGTGAAAAACAATTGCAGATGTCTGATTATTCCATGGGAACCTTATTGTCATTCATTCTAAAACTCTTCTTTATATAATTTAACATAAATAACTCAGAATAAGTAAAATAGAGTATGAAAAATGTCATTTGACAGAGATAAAATTATAAAGTAGTTTAAAGTGGTGTCAGGATTTTACTAGCTGAATTAAATGTTTACTGCAAGTATATGGATGTTTCATCTGAAGGGAAAGGCACATTGAAATTCGTATCATTTATATGTATTGGCATAAACACACAATTCACCTTCCCAGTCATAAACAGGAAAATACAACAATTGTATTCTAAGGTGTTGAGTCAATATCATGTTGTATATGAAAGAACAAGTCTTACTGCCTCCAAGAAATCCTATTACATTTAATTGACATTTTTTAGTCAGGGATGCACCATGCACTAGGGCATCAGAGCAAAATTTTATTAGGAAACAAGAACATTAAGTATTTTTCCTATATCGAGGGATATTGAAAGTGCTATAAATGAGAGCAGATTGTAAGACAAAAGGAAACAAAAGTAAGGATCTAGAGAAATAGCTTATTTTACATTATTAGTTGCAAGAAAATTAAATTATTCACCAATATTTAAGGCTTAGACTTCAATTAAAATTTCATTTCTTCATGCCTTAAATATTATAATAAATGGATAATGACTAACAATTTTTATAAGTACATTAGTAACTAATGGTGCAGCGGGTAAACATAAAAAATTTAGGTAAATAGAGCAAGAAAATTTAGCATCTATCATTTCCCATTTTCTTCAGAATTCTTTCAAGAGAAGTGTTACATGCTTGCATACAGTTTTATCACTCTCATTTTAAAATAATGAAAAACTTTTTTCACTGGACTAGAAATATCAGACCCGGGTTACAAGACACTAAGAGTTCAATTATGCTTTCTGACTCCCTTGATAATATCTACAATTATTTATGTTGTTTATTAAAGTGTTTACGTTGATTTATATATTTCATGTATTTAATTTATTTTTATAATTTTTTTTATTTCCTTGGTGAGATACTGAAATACCTCTTGAAGAGTTGAAAATAACTTTCATTTTTCTGCTTTTATCTTGCCCTTCAAAAGATAGTAATTTGAATTCCAGTACAAGGAATTCTGCTATTAATTTTAGGGACTACTGTCGTTTCTCTTAAGTCTACTGGACTGTTTGCTAAAGAATAGTATGTTGTCCTTCCTGAATAAGTCTCTTATGTCTAGATCCACTTGGATCTGAGGAAAATATGGGTGCATGGTTGAGTGCTGACTTTAGGGACCAGCTCCTAGTCTTGGGACTTCATCTGCCTTGATTTAGGTATCCAAAGTTTTCACGAGCCTTACTGTTTCTGTACCTTTTATTTCAGAAAGAAATATCAGTGTTTCCATACCTGTCACGATGAGGTATGAAACAGCTATCAAGCTATTTTAGAGATTGTTATGTTTCTGAATATGCCATATTGTTTCCTTTGATTTTAATATATGTGTAGCTTATATTAATTTTTATTTCCTTTTTTTCTCTAACTCAGGCCTAACAATCTTGCACATTTTTAACTCTCAAAAGGGTGAAGCAATCCGCTTTCATTAGGAAAATGTATGAACTACAATGGAATATACAACAAGGGATATAAAATCTTGAAAGTAAACAACAAAATTTTCATATAATGCCTTAAAATAATTCTTAATGCAGGGTTCCATTTTCCTAGTTCATAAAATAAAAAGGAATAAACTGCGTTAGAACTCTTCAATGTGCTTTTCAGCTTCAATGGATCAAGTTGAATAGGTCTCTTTTTACCTGGATTATCAGTGCCTGGGTATTGAAATCATGATCCTTGTGAACTGAAATTTCATCTTTGGTAACAAAGGGAACTGACAGAGCTTTTTAGAAGTTAGCACCGTTATTATGAAACCTCTTCCTATCTTAGCATTAAACCACTAGAGCCTATTATGGCATGACATTGTTTTGACAATTAATGCTTAAAACAAATACTTTACAGTAACTGTAATGTAAGAACATGATAGCTATTTGTTAATAGCATATCTTTCCTTTCAGTATACTCTAAAAAATGAGTCCTTTAGGACATAAGAAGGTATTGCTTTTAAGACATTTATTGTATCAGAGAGGTGCCTGGCCCTGCATAATGTTTCCATCATAAAGCTGCATAGCTTTTATTAATTCCAAAAGTCTAGTTCCAACTATTGTCAGCTCTTGTGCCACCAGACCTAGGAATATTAGGAGTGGCTGAAAACGTGCAAGACTCACAGAATTATGTACATAGCTCTTAATTACAAAAAAACAGTTCACAAACTGAAAAGGAGTAGAAAAGAACATAATAAAACTAGAAAGAGAGCAAATCCAAAAGCTGAAAGCCAATGAAGGAAAATAAAGCTGAGTTTCCTTACTCATTAAGATGACTTTGACATATGTACTATTGGTGTACTGAGCAAATGAACCTTTTGGTATCTTTTACTGTAACATCAATAGGAATGGAACAGTTATTATTAAGTGTGATTTCTGTTTAGATTTGTGTCAGACCAGTGTTTTGTATCCTCTAAAACTTTCCAGTCTATTTGAGAATTATTTTTCTATTTCCTAATACCTATGCTTTGTTCATTTGATGCTAGATCAGGCTTGTACTCTGAAAGATGAGGAAGGAACAAATTTGGTCAAAGCCAAATACCTGAGGTATTGAGGCATGTACAAAATTTTGTATAATGAATATATGCTTTTTGCAGCAAGTGGAAGAACACCAGGAGGAAATAGGATCTGCCAGGCCATTGCTGGAGACAAAACCTGTTCCTTCTTCAGTATTTGACCTGCAAATTTTCACAGCTCAAATTCCAGTGATAAGCATGAAATGAAAATTAAAAGTGACAGAATATGGCTGCAGCCTCTAAGAAAGTTTGCTCATTTGTGAACATTTGGTGAACACAAGTTCAGCATGAAGTTAGTGTCCCAGAAAAGTGGCATGAAATCCCATATAATAGGGTTATGCCTATTGATTATCTACATCTAAGATTGTCTGACAGAATCACAGCTTAAAGATCAAACTTGCTTAATCTGCATGTAGCACTGGTAGAGCTAAAATTGTAAACATGTTATTTATTCCATCTCTTCATCAATAATATTAAATACAGGTTTTACAGAGGTGATTGAAAACCTACACCTAGGATCGTGTGAAAATATGAAATGGAACATTGATTAATAGTTATATTTCAAGTAAGTTACTTGAATATCCTCATTTCTTCTCTCCCCAGTCTTCTTTCCAATGAAGTTCAGCACTTTTACCTTCTGACTATTGAAACTCTTCAGAGAAAGCAGTACTTCTTTGGTAGTAATCAGAGGCCTGAACGGTATGGGATCGCTCCCCGGTTTGCTAGGTTCTCAGATTAAAAGACAGTTGATTTTTTTTTCTGGGTTGTCTCCAATTATAATATGTCTGAAAAGTAGCTTAGGATAAAATCTTCAAACAGAGGTCCAGGCTGCTGTCAAAAAAATTATTTTGAAGGGTAGCAGTGTGACTTGAAGGACAGGCACAAACTGGGAAGATTTCAAAGGACTGGGAAAGGTCACAGTATGGAAAAGGGGCTTGCAGGTAAAAAAGACAGAACAGAGGGATGAACTAAGGAGCTGAAGAGGACAATAGGTCTGCAGAATATAATACATAGTGAAAACTGAATCCATAAAAGATGGAAAGCAACACTGGAATAATAAAGATAATACTACCTGTGCACTGCAAAGTCTGATGAAAAATTAAAGAGGAGATTCTTTCATAAAAGGCTATTTGAAGACAAAGTGTGGATATAGAGAAAATTTTTGTAGAACATGATCAGAAAGCTTAGAAAACATGGGAGGAAGAAATAAAAGGGACGTCTCTGAAGTAATATAATTGACAAGGTTGACAGCCTCCTAACCAAACTGAAGAAGATAATGAGCATGTGGAGTTACATATTTTTAAATCTGTTGAACAAATGTAATACTTGAGAATGCAAAATGCATTAATGAGCTTATTTGCAATGCCACTGACCATGGAGAATTTTAGAAGGGAAACTAAGCTTTTCTGACAAATATTGCAAGAAAACTAAAGCAAAATATCTTTGCTTTGAAAGAGCATAATTCTTACAAAGAAGTTGGATGACTGATTTTTTTTAAATATGTCAGTGTTGATTAAGTAGATCAAAATGCTAAATGAAGTACAGATATTGAAAAATAGTAATTCCAAGTACTTGCTTAAAGTTTCCTCATTCAAATGGGAAATTAGACACATAGCAATACATAAACTAAAAAATGTGATGAATATAAATTACATTTCGAAATACAATTTTTCTAAAGCTGAAGAAGGATTACCATTAAGCATTTTTTTTTCTGTAACTTTGCCACTGGTTTTGAGAAATATTAAAACTTGTGATGTTATTTGTTGAAGACAGTAGATATCAATATGTATCATGTCATAGAGAAAGATACAGGGCATTTTCTCTTTCGGTATCAGTTTCAACCCATTGAGGCCAGTTAAAGGCTAATTTTGATGGGTCTGGCAAGAGTGCAAAGATGGAGACAGGCTCTTTTTAGTGTTACCCAGTGACAGGCAATGGGCATAAGAGGAAACACAGCTTGTGAGGCATCACTGTGGTCCCCTCTCAGATATTGGGGTGCCACTGGGATCAGTTTACATGCATAGGTGATGTATCATGTATATTTTTCTTACTAGAATTAACCCGTCAAAATGCATCAGCAAACACTTGTGTTCTTAGGAGGGCTAGCTTTGCAAACTCTCTTCAGTGAATGAAGATGGAATTGAATATCTGAAAGGTGTTTATGCCAGCAGTATCTGGTTAATCAATCTTAAAACAGTTGGATGTTTGCTATTTAATGAAACTGATATATAATACTTACGATTACACCAATCCATTTCTTCATTTTCAGAACTTTTAAGTTGACCTATGCCCTTTTTTACCTCATTGCCTCTGAAATCCAGTAGAATCTAAATACAAAGCAAAGGCTAAATATTTGTGTTTTTTTCAAACAAACGTGAGTTTACATGATGGTAAAGTACTATTCACCATGGAGCCTTTTACTTGACTTTTTTTTCTTCTTTACAAGGTGCCTAAACTTTTAACTACTCTTAGAAATTACTTGCTGATTTCACCTTCTTATAGGTAATATCAGAATACAAAATGAAATTACTCTTTGAGCCTTCCTAGTCATAAATTTTTACTCCCTTTTCCTAATTTATCTTTTACCCACATCCCTAGAGTACCTAATTTTGATTGAAAATGTTCTTAATCTCTAGTCTCTGAATTCTGTGAATCACAATCATATTGCTGTTGATGGTTTAGCCTTCTTAATGGTTATAAATATTTAACACTGGGTGCCATTAGACTAATTAGTGGTATTCTCGCTAATCATTTCACATGTGGACTCCTCCAAAACTTTCCTGTTTAATAATTGACACTTAAAATCTGTTAAAAATACCCACCATAAAAGTCTGTTCTACAAAGAACTTCTTGCTATTGTACCATCTCATCGCCCAGTACAACCTCAAGATTTGAAAGGTGCATCTCCACGTGTAGAATCCAGCTTTTCTTTTTTTTCAGTAGCCAGCTGAAAGTATAGATTTTAAACCACAGAAATACGCCTACAAACGACGTGTGTAAGCTGTGCAGTCTGTAGGCTGCTACTTGCCAGCTATGAACATATCAGCTCAGGCTGGCACATGCCTATGGATGTGCATGGGCCAGCAAATACACTTGCTTACCACCCACATACATGAAGTGGAACGAAGCAGCTGGTGATATGAAAACTTTGACACAAAACTAGCAAAAAGTTACCTGAAAGTAGGATGAGTTAGTGGTCTTGCCAACTAGACATATCCTGATCAGGTTTTATATGTGTTTACATGTTTACCCTGTATTTCACAGTGTTTCCACGTAGTCCATATGGAAGCTAATGGGAATTAATCAGTAGTTACTACATGCAGGCAGCATGGCACTAACACTCTGAAAGATGGTCATCTCCCCTTCCCCACCAGGAGCCACCCATCAGGATCTTGTCTGGCATTGTTTGCTTTATTCAAACTATTGAGTGCTTTTATTTTTTCATGTAGATAGGATAAGCTTGTTTTAGATCTACTTTTTGTGCTGTATGCAGTGTCTGCCTGACACTTCAAAATACCACTCAGAAAGTAATCAGCTGTTTGTTCCTCCATGTTTGCCTTTCAAAATCATTGCTGACCTTTCATAACTGAATTCAAGTGGTTCTTTGCATAGCCTGCTTTACTGAGCCTCAGCACCTTACCTCTGTTTGGTGAGATAAAGCAAGCAAACATAATTTTCCCCTGATAGGAGTTGGTGAAAGCCAGCTGGGATTCTCAGAGGAACCATGAGGGAGATCTGCAAGGTAGTAATAGGAGAGCAGGCAGAGTCTGTGATCAGAAGTGATGGTAATGTATCACATCATAGACATTTTGAAGGAATACCTCTTGAATTTCACATGCAACTATTTGATGCATAGGTTTTCCTTCTGTCTTTTCTAAGATTTCAGTCTTTTAAGAATCCCCGTGCTGTGTCAGATCATGAATTTTGCATTACTTTCTTATCTTCATTCCCTAATAATGCACTTTACTAAGACACAAAGACCTTACAAAATCAGAGCTGTAAGTGCCATTTCAGTGTGGCTTTCTCAGGTGGCAATTTCAGTTATCTGCAAATATTTGTGAGATAGAAACTAATCCGAAGTTATATGTTTCAGGTATCCTAGAACTTTATGTCAAAATGATGAAGGCATTGTGCTCAAGAGAGAGTGACTTCCTGGGGAGAGGCTGAAATGGGAGAATGAATTTCCACACAGAAAAGGGACAGTTGTAGATGTTTCCTCTTTGCTTCAATCTTACCCTATTTCAATGTGTGCAGTGAAATAAAAAGTAAATGAACAATAGCCTGTTAAACCTCTTCTGTAAAAGCATCTTTTCAAATTTACTCAAGCTTACTTCAGGCATCCTTATGAATGTAAAAGTTAACAATAAAATCACACATATACACACTAAAAAAAAAAAAAAAGAAAAAGAGTGAACCTATCACTAAGTACATAAAAGTGAAATACCAGGACTGCTGGGGTGTGAAAAACAAAGAATCCATTCTGACATACAGATGTCATGCTTAGTTTTCAGGGCTGACAGAAGAAAAAGTCCTTCACAGATATAAAAAACCCCATATAATTGTGTTTGGGGTTTTTTTTAATTCTTTACATGCTGACTAGATTGCTAGTCACCCTCAATTCTCAAATCATGATCAAAGTTTAATATAGGTTTTATATAATTTTAATCAAGTATTTCACAAAAAAAACCCACCAAAATCAAAATTGTAACTAAACCATATAAGATTAAAACACAAAATTCTATGGAGATGGCAGAGAACATTTTTTAAATTATGCTTCCACAATATTACTGAAAGTTACACATTTTGAAAGCACCTGTTTTGTACTAGGCAACTTAAGCCTGGTTTCAAAACCCTTAAGAAACCTTAATCACATGGATTTTCGATATCACTGAGGGCTAAGATCCACAGAGAAGTTGCTTGAAGGCCGTATGTTCCCAAGCCTCAGCTGCTGTGCAGTTATTGCCTTCACTTTGCAATAATTGTGATTTAGTCCACAGCAAATGCACTGCCTTGGGAGATAATTTGACCCACAATAAGAATGCCAAGATGACTTCACACACCACGGAGGCAGCAATTGCCAATGCCACTGGTATCCAGTAATTTCTCTGCATGTCTTGTTTGTATATACTGAGTGTAATTCTAAATAATTTCTATTCCAAAAGTACCAATAAGTACCAGATAGAACTTTTTAAAACCAGGCACACTCCTTATAGTATCAAACACATAAGTATCTTTAAATGCTTTTTGAAAGCAGGATTTAAAATTATGTTTATTTATTGCATAAGTTCATTAATGTTTCCTTTTAAATCAAGTATTTTGGAAAAGGAAGAAATCCTTATATAAGAATATAAATACTATGCAAAGTTGCATTTTTATCTAATGTGGAAGATACATTTTCATTCTGTTGAACATAGGTTGCTTAAATCTAGAGTACTAAAAACAGTCGACACAAGTTTTGAAGTGCAAATGTACAAATGCCAAAAATTCCCCAAAACTTATTAAATTTAATTTAATAAAAATTGGTCCCATTTTATAAGTTAGGGAAAGAAAGTTTAGAGTACACCAGGAAAAAAACCCCAACTTTTTTCCACTATGATTTACAAAAAATCATGTTTTTAACAGCTTTTTAGCTACAAGAGCATTGAAGTTTTTGAGATGCTCAAGTCCGTGATTAATGCTACAATATATATGTTTTATTGTGGAAATAATGGTAATAATGAAATGGGAAACTCAAGAATCATCAAAAACATTGGGGAAACCAAAAAAGTTGAAGTAGGTTTTCCTATTCCAATACAGAAAATTTATAAATATTTTCTGTTGTGTGATTTTCTCAGGTTCGTTTTTACAATGTATAGTCACTATTTCAGTTAAATAAATATTTAAGTGTATTTTTTAATGGATTCTATGTTGGGGTTTTTGCATCTATGCCACTTCCAGTTTCCATGCTTGCTCTGATTTAATGTCTGAGAAATCACATCAGTGAGCAAAAGGAATAGAGATGTGGTGTAGTTGTCTTTCTAGTTCAGACCCTTTTATGATGGTAAAAATGTATTCCAGAAAGGTAAGTAATAATCAAGTTTTCAGGCTAAAAGTCTTAAAACAACCATCTTCTTGTATGAGAAACAGACTTTGGGAGTGGAGTTTGCATATTTTTAACCTGTCATTGCCAGTCAGAGGGGCAAAAATGGAGCTTTGGGTCCTGTTTACCACGTTGCTGCCTCAGTGAGTGTGGGATGTGGTTGGTGCTCTGCATGAGCTGGGTTCCGAATTTCTGACCAACCACAACTGAAGTTTTCACACAGATTTTAAACTCACCCTCATGCAAGACTGTAAAACAATTTTCAGATATCTTCCTCTCACATTTATTTATAGGTGGATTCAGAAAGTCAAGGTATGTCTTTAAAACTCCATTGAAATTCAAACAGGGCAAGTTGTAGAAGCAGCTTTCTCAGGCGTGGCTTCCAGAGTGCTGGTTGTGGTGGTGTCAGCCTTAACCATAGGAGCCCTTGCAGGCTCCATCCTTGCCTGACCCGACCCTTTGCGTCAACTATGATTAGATTAATTGCGGTCTCTGGAGAAAAGCAAGGGCTTTAAATACGGAACACTTAATGAGTTCTTGTAGTGGGGAAGCTGGGATGAGCCTGTGCGTGTTTTGGTATGTGGCTGGATGACAATAATTGATGTCCTGTCGTGGTTGTCAGCTATCTCTCAGTTTAAGCATATGGCATCTGACTGAGCGAACAGCCCGGCGATACGTCACTGTCAGTGCCTGGGTGTGTCTTTTCTCAGTGCATGGGGTACCTGATGAGACACCAACATCAAATTACAGTAGGCCTGGGAGCTGATTCTCCTCTTGATTAATGACACTAATTGAAGTTAAAGTCTGTGCACACGTCAAGGGCAGAACGGAACCTTCTCAATTTGTCTCTTTCCACGCAGCTGACACCCACTTTTGGTGGAGAAATTCCAGTGAGCGTAGGCTTATAAACATTTACAGTTCCTGCTTTCTTGCCATGCGATGATAATAAATCCCATCATCATATTAATTTTGACGGGAGATGTTTGTGCTCTGGCTTTTATTTATTTATTTATTTATTTATTTCAAGGAAAAGCTCTGGGATCATACATATTGCAATCTGCTAAGCATTTCTTAAAAAAAACCCCAAACTTTACTAATGACAATGGGAGTGACATCTTATGTGCTAACTGGTTGAAACTCAAAAGTTTGGATCAAACTTATCAACATACAGCACAGGTTTCAAACCTGTCAGTAAGAACAGATCAGCTTTTGTCTTCTGTTATGTTTGTGTGTGATTTACTGATTTTTTAGTTATTGATGAAGTGCAAATCTCTGTATTAATGTTTGACTATGACTGGAAACATGGAACAAATGCGGTAATTGTTTGGAATTTATAAGAAAAGTGAGCTCTTCCAGCTCAAAACTGATGGAACTTCTATTGTTCTGATTTATGCTACTTAGAAAAAACTGGTTAGCTGGCAATTACCTGTCGTTTTAAAGGAAAAAATGAATAGTGGCTGGGTAGCTTGAAATCCTTGCTTTTGTACAGTTTATATCTTCTTTACAACCTTGCTTTTTTGTTGTAGTGAGTAGTGAAGGCCTTTCACAAAAATTTCTGAAAGTTTTAAGTTTGGACCTCTTTAAAATAGTAACTCGTAACTGCTATTAGTAGTTTGAAATAAAACTAAAACCTCTTTAGATAAAATACTAATTGCTTCTTAACCACTCAAAGATATAGCTTTTTGACCTATTTTTTTTTTGGCTTACTCAAAGGAACTCCACATTAATGTGAAGCCTGTGTAGACTACAAATCTGAGGTCTTCTAAAGGCATCAGTAAACTGGAGTTTTATAAAAAATATGGTTTGCAACCACTGTCAGAGCAAGACTTTTTCACTGGGGGGGTGACCAAGCCCTGGGATAGGTTGCCCAGAAAGTCTGTAGAGTTTCCTTTCTTGGAGATATTCAGAAGCAATGTGGACACAGTCCTGGGAAACCAGCTCCAGGTGGTCCTGTTTGAGCAGAGGGGTTGGACAAGGTGCCCTCCAATCAAATTTCTATAAGTATTTAATTTCATCAATATTTTGGTACTGTTTTCAGTATTACCAATTGTTCTTGCAAGTCTTTGAAAAGCATACAACAATTTATTAATGTTCTTTCTACAAAGCAGATCCAAATGTGGGACACTATTTTAGTAATAGTATCCTTAGCAGTGGCATTAGTACTCTTCTCATGTTTAGTATGTTAACGTGTCCAGCTTTATTCTGCTGCTTAGAAATGAGAATTGTAAATTTCCACATATATTAATGTTGGTTTGAGATTTTTGTGTGTGTGTGTCAGGAAGAGATTCAGACTGATACTGTAAAGATCATCAGGTGAAAGAGGAAGTGGAGTCAAAGGAAGTTTTGTGAGTAATAGAAAATGTGTCCATCATTAGGATGTCTGAGTTTTGTGTCAGACAGCTAAGATAAAGTTACTAGATATAAAAAGTTAAAGTTTATTAGAAATACTTTTTTAGTAAGATTTTAGTTAGAACTTTACCCAAGTTTTATTCTTTAAAGTTACTGGAAACTGTTTGGCTACTTGAATTTTTTTCTTACTGTTTCCTGTAGTGACAAGACTTCAAAGAGTCTGAAAGTCAAAGTCTTCTGTACTGAGGGACCAGAATAGCTGGACAACATTGAACCTGAACACTGTGGAATGTGAGTTAATGGAAGTGGGTAGGAATTGTCCAGTTTTCATTAGTGCAGCCAAGAACAATAATAGCAGAGCAGGACTCGATAAAATAAGGTGCCTTATTCAGAGTAGTCTGTACTCCTGTCTGTTTAAGGAGTCTGTATCTATCAACCTTGCTGTAGGACAATTAAGTGGCAAGAAAAATAATCACCATGCCTGCTGCTAAGTTTAGAAGTATAACCTCATTCAAACCTAAGCCAGAGATAACAAGTGCCCTGAAATGCCTAAAAAAGCAGTAGTGTCCCTTGGGTTTGTAGCTCTCTGCTTGTGCCTTTAAAACAGACGGACATCCATGCCCTGCATTTTTCACAGAGGTGGGCTGATTATCTGACCATGGGAGCCACGGGTGTTTCAGTGCCACTGGTTCCTAGGAGGGAAGAGGAAGGCAATGTATGGGTTGCAAGCAGACTGTATCCATCAAATTTCTTCCTTTACATCAGCACATATTTAGACAGGCAGTGTGTTGGTACTTTGAATTACTGCTTGCTGCACACAAGCAGAGGTTATATTCCCCTACGCATATATTATTACACAAAGGCTTTGGTTCCTGTGGTGGCTATAATTCAGTTTTTCACATTGTAAGCTGGTAAGGATTGTCTGCTCCAGGAAGTTAGTATGTGACACAGAATGGGGTAAAATTACTTTACTGGTCAGTTAAAATTATTGTACAAGGCCACACAGCTGTAGGTTTCCTTGTGAGGACCTGTTAACCCATTCCACTGACAAATGCAGACAGACCTTTTATAGGCTTCAGATTTGCAAACCCTGAAAGTCTAATACAACAACATGACCTCTGTCTGGATTCACAGTACTAGACATGAACTAATATTTATAATATAGAAATAAAATTTATATAATTCATGAATGCATGGCTGCTAAGCCTGGGTGGTCCTAAATTACAGAACAAATTTTCTCAAAAAGGTCTATAACAACTTCTATGTTGTGTCCTGCTCTGTTCTATTTCAGGAAACCAAGTATCAGTGAGAAATAATGCACTATAAATTCAAATCCACTTTACTGAACATTAAATTTTCCTGCACAAAGTAAAGTTTGATTGGTTTGGGTTATTTTATTTTGAATGGGTTTTTATATTATCTACAGTGTCCCTACATGGATCAGGCAGGTGCAAGAAAGGCAAAAATCCCTGTAGTTAAGTGACAATATATAGAGAAATATAGAGCAAAGTGTCTCAAAACTCTAGTGAGCAGTGCAATAGAAAAGCATATAAACAGTACGAGTTCAATGAAAAAAGGAAATTGGGAAATAAGTGAAAACTTGAGGAGCAATTTGCTAATATTAAGAAGAACATTGATTAGTATATCCAAAGCAAGAAGCCTTTTTGTTCTGTTGCAGAGTTAGGAAAGTAATTATAGATGATGAAAACATTACAGCAAAACACTTGATTTATTTACTCAATTGAAAACAAACATCCTTCCTCATTCTCTTAGAGAAAGAGCAACAACAACAATAAAAAAGAGCTACTAATAACCAAAGGTAGGGGTTTTTAAAATTTTCCCCCTCTCCCTAAGCTCTGAAAGAATACAGAAGTAAAACAGCTTTTGGTATGTGGATCATCCAGATCACAGTGACATCCCACCAAGAATGAAGCCATTGACTTGACAGTCACAAAGATGTCTGGGATTAAATTTGCACAACAGGACCAAAGAGCAATAAAGGAGACATACAGAAAGACTTTGCAACTCTTGAAAGAGTGTAAAATCACAGATGGATGTTCTTTTCAAGACTCAAATATTAAAAGCTGAGTGTACTTAATAAGAGGAGGAAAAATAGATTTAATGTGAGGGATAAAAACAATTCCTGTCAAAAAAATATGAGGAATAATCTCCCAAGGGAAAATGATGATGGTCCTGTCACTTAACACTTTTGTAACTGGCTTGTGTAACATGTTCCAAAACATACAATACTGAAGGGAACAATTCTGCACTGTCAGGCCATTAATTTGTTACTCTTAATAAACCTCTTCTGTAATATGACTATAAAATGTAAAATGCACAGACACTTTTTCTTCTTGACAGCCTAAGCACTTCTTAGTGTGTGTAGCACTTACACACACTCAGTGGTCTACATGCATAATTTATTTGTCCACGTCAAAAAATGAGCCACAAGTGTTTTCAGTAAGAGAGTTAATCAATAAGTCTCAAAATATATCATCGTGAAAGGGATGTTTTGTTTGTTGACTTTAAGACCATCCAGGACTTTGTCAAATTGATTTTTTCAAAGATATTATCTGAGGAATGGACTCATCTAGATCATTTACTGCATATAATTTGAATTTACCTGAATGACGTTGACATCGGTGATCAGATAGTCATGTGCTTATCTTGTTTCAGATGTTTTTAGTACATCATTGATTATATATTTCTTTTGGGGCTCAAAATCTAGTCTAAATAACTTTGTTTTCTCTGAATATGATTATGCCAACTTCATCATCTTAAAGACCAAAGACTTCTAAGGAACTCTCATGTTCCCCCAGTTTTGATTTTTGCTGTCTGGAGCAAAAAACTATTTTAGTTTGAATTTTTAAAAGCTTTTTCTTCCTTTTATTAATGTATTTTTAGAATAAGTAACAATTGAACTTGTACCAACTTTTCATTTTCTTTCTCTTTCCTAAGACAAAGCTTTCTATACAAAAGGAATACAAACTCATGTTTTGTGGATGCTTTTACTTCTGTATTTCAGGAGTGAAGATAAATAGTAGCTCATTACACAACAGGAAGGAAAGAAGAGGGGAATGGGGCAGGAAGATCTGTAGATTTTTGACCTTGACTTCTTTCTAGTCATCATTATATTGTCAATCATTGTGTTTTTTAATAAGCATATTAAGTAGTGGAAGACTGAAGACATTACTGAGAGGAAGGACCTTTCTCTCTTCTCCCAGTAGTATATACGTAGAAGAGGGGCTTGAAATCATCTCTGTACTTACTGTATTTTAATGCACAGATGAATGATTACTCAAATTGCTTATTGATCATAACTAGAGGCTTGCACAGCTAATTACATAATATATTGAATGCATGTATTTCTGCCTAATTAGTCATGTACTTGCTAGATGAGATGTTTGTGTACATTATATTGATAGAATACATAACAAAATAGGAAACTAGCTTCTATCAAAGTACAGACTTTAATAATAACCTAGACAGTAATGCCAGCATTAAGTCATTAATGTAGAAAGCAAGCCAATTTGATCTCTTTGTCAATGGCAAATGGAAAATATATTTCCCATTTATTTTAAAAAAATCAGAGAGAATAATTTCATGAAATGAAAAATTTAAAGGAATCTCTTACTTTGCTGATGATTATATTATCCCTTCTATTATTATACTAATGATTATATTACTCCTCTGTTCGCCTTTGCCTTTTCCTGCTTGAAAATCCTGTGTCCTTTCCTGTAGTTCTACACAGAATACTATAGAACTGTGTATAAGGATCTGTGACGCTACGTTTTATCATAATGGAATTCCTCTAATTTGGAGAAATCAGAAAAACAAACAAAGAAAGAAAGAAAAAACACAACAAAAAACCCCACCAAAACAGAGGAGACTATAAGATGAGGTTCCTTTCTATCCAAGCTGCCAGCACTGGCTTGTGAAGGACAAAATAGATCTTATGCAGTGAAATGTTGATTTTTTTATGTAATCTTGAGATTTTCTGACTAGGAAGCTGCTGGATTGTCTGGAGCAGGCAATGTAAGGAATCCTGGGGTTTAGGATTGCTTCTTTAAGGAAAAAAAGAGTTTAACTGTTAGCAATGGAGAAGCCTGCTGTGCCTATGTATAACAAAGCTTAACATTTGGTATGTGCAGTAGGTTGGAGTAAGGAACATTTTTTCCAGGCATTTAAACAACTGGAATCTTAAAGGGAAATACCATATTGCCATGTCTAAGAACCTTCATGCTTTTTGCTCATTTTCTTTTTCCTTAGTCTCACATCCGATTTTGATCCAAATTTGCTTTCAAGCAAATGGTTCTTGCCCAGCTAAAGAAAAAAATGGGTCTAGGCTGGAAAGCCACAGTCTCTTCTGTTCTTTCATGTAAAGGAGTATTCAGAGACGATCAAAACTTTCACTGTCACGAGTGTCCACTTTCAAAAGAGACCATAAATGACAGGATTAAACAGCATCCTCAACCTGCTGACCCAAGCCCAGTTACTACCATACTGCATTTTGAGAGATCTGAAGGGTATTTCCTGATGGTTTGTGAACCTTTAGCTGTCTGTAAAATTGCACTTGAGAATAGCTTCAAAATCCCTATCTGAAGCTGTGATCTGGTATTGTCTGACTCAACAGGGCTTAAACTCTGGCCTCTGAAATCAGTAAGTTCTGTTTCTAAAATAGTATTGGTATTTGAAGCCTAATAAAGGTTGTCTTGATTGTGAGTGAGAATATAAGGAAAATTAGCAATGAATACCTCTCAGCCAGTTCCATTCTGCTGCCAAAGACTTTTACTTGTCAGGAAAACATATATAATCTGAATAAGTCATAGATACGGTTCTTCAACCGAAACAAATTATAAATGAAGAGTGTGAATAGATAATTGGAAATTTTTACCACATAAAGTAATGATAGGAAAAACTGATTCTAGAACACTCACTACAAGCAATCGCCATTTCTTTGACTGATGCATTTATTATGATTGTGATTTATTATGATTGTGAATTGTGATATATGATAGTTACACAAGCACTCCGTTTTACTTGCAGTGGTCTAATTCTTTAACTGGAAGACTTGGAATGTGTCTGGTATCTTTTCAGATACTTAGGAAAACTATAGGGCAGCATACTTCCTAGAATACTGAGAGAAATGCATAACACACTCCTCTACTAATAGCCAGTGCCTACAACTGAACATATTTCAGACCAAGAAGCATTAGGACCTACAAGGGGATCAGAAAATCATCAAGAAGAATGACAACTGCTGTGGTTTAACCCCAGTCAGCAACTCAGCCCCACACAGACGCTCGCTTGCTCCATCTTGGTGGGATTGGGGGATCGGAAGGGTAAAAATAAGAAAACTTGCAGATTGATATAAAGACAGTTTAACAGGCAAAGCAAAAGACATTCATGCAGGCACAGCAAAACAAGGTTTTCATCCAACACTTCCCATGGACAGGCAGATGCTCAGCCGTTGCCAGGAAAGCAGGGCTCCCAGTTGGGATCAGCTGTCCTGATTGTGTTTGCTCCCAACTTCTTGTGCACCCTGCAGTCCACTCGCTGTCAGGATGGTGTGAGGAGCAGAAAAAGCATTGGCTCTGTGGAAGCCCTACTCAGCAGGGATGAAAACATCCTCGTGTTATCAACACTGTTTTCAGCACAAACACAGCCCCATACCAGCCCCTGTGAAGAAAATGAACTACCCCACCCAAAACCAGCACAGCAACATAGGTTAAAAAATGAAAATCATAATCACAGAACAAGATGTCTTTTGAATCCATTTTTGAGAGGTAAAGATTGGGTATTTTTGCTAGGTGGAGGAGCACCCTTCTTCTTTGAAAACAGAGTAGATATTGTTTGCTGAAAATCCTGTTGGCTTGTGGGAGAGCAGCCCCTCTGTGCTTCCTTGGGGGGAGCTTGCTTTGCAAGATAAGTACCTGAAAATGGGATTCCTGTGAGTGCGTCAAGATGCAGTTTCTAGGAGCCTTGACAGTTTGTTCATAAAAGCTCTGAAGAGCTTTAAGGACTATGATTTAGCTTTTAATCTAAATTTTTTGATCAATAACAATTTTAAGAGCTTCATCTTTCGTTTCTGAAACACATGGGCCTTCATGACCTGTGGATATGGATCCTATCAGTTTGTTGAAACATTAAGTGAATCTCCCCTGTATCAGTGATCTGAATATAATGTGTTGTAATAATTAAAGAATGAAACATAGGTGTTTCTTGAAAGGTACATGGACAATAAAAGCATTGACATGTATTTTATATAGTCCTATAACCTGGAGTGGGATTTGATGAGGTCGTAGTGTAAAGTAACTAACAATTAAATGTTGTGTTTTTCTTTTCATTCTGCTCTTCGCATTTTTTAGATATTTTATTTCAAACACACTGTTTACAAATGTAAATTAAGGTGTATATTATATGTCTGACAATGGTCAGGAGCAACAGAGTAACAAGGAATTTCAGTATGTTGGAGACAATAAAGGAAAAAGGTGACAATGAAAGGCAAATAGTACGTAGGAGTTTTAATTTAATTTAATACAATTGCCTAGGCACTAAAACAATAATAACATAAATCAGTTTTTCCCAGTTGAAACCAAACAAAACAAGCTTTGTTTTCTAATGAATACAGCAACCTTTCAGTTTATCACTGTCCTTTTAATAAGGCAGATCTTAGTGCTGTTGGGTATCATTTAAATTAACCTTGTTGAGATTAAGGTTAATGAGAGCATTTATCAATGTGATCTAAGAGGAGAAGGTTTTGTTCAGAACTGCCTTCTAGTTTACTACAATAACTTTGATAAACTCTTTTTCTTCCTACTTGATTGGAAATATCTGAATGGAAACCTCTATATATGGTTTATTGAGTATTTTCACACACTTTGAATGTCTTGACTCTTCAAAATTAGAATGAAGCATGCATGTATGTAAGTATGGTAATGTATTTTTCCTTGGCTTATACTCCTGCTAATTCGAAGAGGATTTCACAATGGCAGTGCTTGGGCTACTGTTTGTTTAATTTACACTTTTTGTCTTCTTTTCATCAGTGCTCTGAACAATCTATACCTTCTTAATTCCCACAGAATATATGAAGTTATATTTGAACTCATGTTCAGAATGCAAACTAAGTGCTCTTTATACCCTTGAGAAAGAGCAGTACTGCTATCAGGAATAATTAGGTTTTAATTGTCATTGACAAGTTGCTATTTATGTGACTACCTCAGACCTTGTTTACTTGTTCTTCAGGCTTTCTTTCTTTCCTGTATTCAACAAGCCAGATACAGTTTGTATAACAGTTTTGATTTCTTGGATAAAATAACTAAACTCTCAGTTACTAAAAGGACTAAAAAAACCCAAAACATAAAAAACCTTACAACTTACTAGCAACCCCCCTTTAACCTTTCCTTATTCCTGTAGTTTATCTGAAAACCACGGTGGTTTAATTCTATTAACCAGAGTAAAGAACAGAGAAGGTCAACAGATGCTGCACAGAAATTCCATAAAAGTGTTAAAGACTTTATCCCTTGGCATTGGTAAGAAATCAATATCTGGCCAGATTATGTATTCTTTCAGGAGGAATATGGTGATGAAAAAAAGCTTATTCCTTTTATAAGTAATTATTTGCTTAAAAGACTCCTTTGGCCCTTCTAAACCCGATTGCTTTTTGAGTGTCATGCACAATCCACACTTATCTGTTTGTCTAATCAATAGGTATTAGATGTTCATCCAAATCTACTAGCTGTGTCAGCTGTTAGGTCTCTATTCTTGGCTAAGATGTGCTACTGTTTTACCATTTGAGGAACACTTTCCTGAATGCTGTGGAGCTGCTCTGTTGCTTTTAATTTGATGCAACTGCAAAAGGAGTATCAATATGCTCCCTGGAGTAAGAAAAAATGTTGCAATGTTCTGGAGCCTTCCATCATGTCACTCTCCTTCAGTGTGCAGAGGTTCTTAGTTGTAAAGTCAAACAAGGCCATGGGCCATGAGCTAAATGCCTCTCTATACATTCCCTGTTTTCCTCCCTGCTTCAGTCCCCGGTACCAAAAAGGAGAGAGCGAAAAGATTTAAGGAATAATTGGGGGATCACAGCTTTGTGCTGAAGTGCAGCAGCTTTTCACAGAGCAAAAGTGTTGAGGTGGTGCCTCCCTTCATGAAAGAGAAATATCTAGAGGTAGAGCCCTGTAAAGAGCCCTCAACTTTGTCCTACTTTTCTGATACTTTCTGTAATATTGAGCTACCCTGAGGGGACGTTCTAGAGCTCATTTCTGTTGGATTATCTGTGAAAGGTGAAAAAACAGATATGTCAGTTAAGGTAGGCTGGGAATGAAAATCCTAAGTGATCAGTGGCTAACCAAAACACTTGGATGAGTGGCTCCATGTCTGTGTATACTCTTGTTGGGTTTTTCCATATGCTCCCTCATGAAAGCTCTGCTCTTATTAAAATACCTCCTTCTTTCTTAGTCAGAGAAAAAGTTAATGCAAGTAAAGTCATTCTAGAGGACATTCTCAGAAACACAAGGAAAAAACCAGAAGGTAAATGCCAGAGAAGGCGAATGTGTTTTGCTGCATTTACTCAGTTCCATTTTAAAATGCCACTGGTGTTTGGCATTTAGCCATTTGTTAGAGAAAACAGATTCCCAGTCTCAGAGTTCTAATGATGTAGTAGAGATTAGAAGGGAAAATTATAATTAATTTTGTGTGAAGTCCAAAGGCAAAATGCACTTGAGTTGGGGAAAAAAAATAAAAATGTCCTATTTCAAGTGCTGGCATTCTTCAGAGTGGTGATGGGGACATATAGAGGAAGAGGAGCTAATGAGCTGCCGTTTTCTAATCAAAGCAGAAAAATCTAGTAGCAAAATAACAGGCTTCCCATTTCAGTGTCATTTACAAAATGACAAAAATAGCCCACTGCATTCTCAATGAAGAAAGAATTACAAAATTTAGTGCTCATGAACATTTTTGTTGTCACTTTTCCTAATAGGTCAAATGCATTTGGTGTATTTTATGTAAAAATGATGTATCTATCGTATTTCTGACAGCTTTTTGATTAGTCCAAGAGGGCAGGTATTGATAGATACTGTCTTTTTAAACAAGTTTTTCCAGTTGAGAAGCTCTTCCAGTTCCACACATATGTATATTCATGTCTGACTATCTGACTGTCATGTTTGACTATTGATTAATAATAGAAACATGACATAATTAAGAGTCAAAAGTTTTGTGCAGCACTGGAAGATGACAGTTTCTTGAAGAAACTGAAAAGTTGGGAAGTATTGATTTCATAGAATCATAGAATCATAGAATCACCTGGGTTGGAAGGGACCTCCGAGATCATCAAGTCCAACCCTTGATCCAACCCCACTGTGGTTACTAGACCATGGCACTGAGTGCCACCTCCAATTTCATCTGAAAAACCTCCAGGGACGGAGAATCCACCACTTCCCTGGGCAACCCATTCCAATGCCTGATTACTCTCTCTGGAAAGAATTTCTTCCTAATATCTAACCTAAACTTCCCCTGGCACAGCTTAAGACCATGCCCTCTTGTCTTACTGAGAGCTGCCTGGGAAAAGAGACCAACCCCCACCTGGCTACAACCTCCTTTCAGGGAGCTGTAGAGAGTGATGAGGTCTCCCCTGAGCCTCCTCTTCTCCAGGTTAAACAACCCCAGCTCCCTCAGCCTCTCCTCATAGCACTTGTGCTTGAGTCCCTTCACCATCCTTGTTGCTCTTCTCTGGACCTGCTCCAGCACCTCAATATCCTTCCTGACCTGAGGGGCCCAGAACTGGACACAGCACTCCAGGTGTGGCCTCACCAGCGTTGAGTCCAGGGGAAGAATCACTTCCCTGCACCTGTTGGCCTCACAGCTCCTGATCCAGGCCAGGATGCCATTGGCCCTCTTGGCCACCTGGGCACACTGCTGGCTCCTCTTCAGCTTCCTGTCAAACTCCCAGGTCCCTTTTTGCCTGGCTGCTCTCCAGCCGCTCTGTCCCCAGCCTGTAGTGCTGATCCCTTATGGAAAAATCGTCTGCCGAGATGATATAATTGAAAACGACCAAAAACACTTTCAAAGACTTGAGTGGGAAGAAACAGAAATGGACAAGAATGATATAATAATAGGAAAATCTAGAAGGAGAGGCATGTTTGCCTAGGAAGATATTGTTATACAGAAAGTGATACCAAGATAAGAAATATGTTTAATAGTTTTGAAAATTTGCAATGTAACCTTGACTCCTTGATCTACTTCAAGTTTAAGTAATTCTCTAGTAAAACCTATGATTTTTTTTTATTTTTTATGTCATCTGCTCCTTTATTTCATGAGCCAGTTAATCAGGTAAGCAAGACTGATGAGTAAATCAAACTGGAATTCCTAGGAAAGAGCATCTCTTAAGGATTCTTGAATATCTAACCAGATGGAATTCCCTTTGGTTACTAATATTTTATAAATAAAACAATAATTTTGTGTTCTAATTTTTCTGAGCATTGTACTCAAACTTAGCAATAGTAATAATGTTTACTATAAATCATGCTGTGGTAGCATTCTTGAGAGAAGAAGATTTGACATTAAATTTGTGTCTACTTCAAATAAGAGTAGCAACACTAACATTTAAAAGTGAAGTGGTCTTAAAAAATTGTGTTGGGGATATTATTCTTCTTCACCTATATATGTCTTCAATGAGTCAGGTTTCTTAAAACACCCTCTCCCCTTCACCTCTTCCCAACCTATAGGAAGGACATAATAAAATGTATTATGTTCCATGATCATGACAAAACTATCATGATCCACTTCCTTAAGGTTTTGACCTAGCTTTAAACAATGATTGTTTTCAATGGTTTATAGTCTTGCCTTTTCTTACGCTTATTCAAATATTTCTGAAACATTTTATTTTCTTTTTTTCTGTGAGACACACCCTTGTTTCTCAGATTTCTCTACTTTAGCTCTCCCTGCTAACTGCTCTTTTTTCCTGCTTCTGATCCTGCCTTTCTATTAAGCGTCTTTATCTTTCTTTTTTTTTAACTGTTCCAATATCTCTGTATTCTCCATCACCACCTCTCAAGGCTTTGTGCTTCTGTGTGTACTGATTGTAGAAACAGAGCTTTCCCTCTGTGTGTGAGAGACAAAAAGAAAGGGCAGCTGGTGAGTACACATACACCTTCAATACCAGTTCAGTTCCCCATTAAATTTTTAACCCAGTGTCTAATTTAATCCAGACTTCTGGATGTGAATTCTACCCTTAGTTTGATAACTTCACTCTAATGACTAATACATAATCTTTATGTTTCAAATAGTTACAGGAGCTACAAAAGTTGGAAGGAACACACAAGGACCATCAAGTCCAACTCTTAAGTGAATGGCCTGTACAGGGATCAAACCTGCAACCCCATCATTATTAGCACCCTTCTCTAGATCCATGAGAATTGGGTTTCAAGCAAATCTGTTGGGTTTTTGTTTAGTTGGTTTTATTATTTTTTTTAAATGACGAGAAAGATTTAGGCAAGATTTGTGAAATTAGTGAAAGAAACCATACCTTGATGCTCTTACATTACTCCAGAACAGCAGGGTTAAACTATAACTGGAAAGTTTTGGTGGGTGACAAGTTGACCAGCAGTGTGTCCTCGTGGTCAGGAGGGCCAATGTTCTCCTGGGGTGCACTGGGAAGGGTGGTCAGCAGATTGAGGGAGGTGATCCTCTCCTGTACTCAACCCTAGTGAGGCCACACCTGGAGTGTTGTGTTCAATTCTGGTCTTCACAGTTCAAGATAGACGAGGAGCTACTGGAGAGGGTCCAGTGGAGGTCACAAAGATGATGAGGGGGTCTGGAGCATCTCCCTTATGAGGGGAGACTGTGAGGGCTAGGCCTGTTTAGTATAGAGAAGAGAAGACTGAGAGGGGACCTCACCAATACATACAAATATTTCAAAAGTGGATGTCAAGAGGATGGTGACAGATGCTTTTCAGTGGTGCCCAGCAAAAAACACAAAGAGTAATGGCCATAAGTTAAAACACAAGTTCCACCTCAACATGAGGAAGAACTTCTTTCCAGTGAGGATGGCAGAGCACTGGAACAAGGCTGCCCAGGTTGGTCATGTAATCTCCCTCTCTAGGGACATTCCAAACCCACCTGGAGGCATTCCTGTGTCAACTGCTCTACGTGATCCTGCCTTGGCAGTGGGGTAGGATGGAGTGATTTACAGAGGTCCCTTCCAACCCTAACAATTCTATGACTCAGTGCAGATGGAATGTCTCCTTACAGCTTGACTTGGTTCAGCTAAAGGATTTAACAGTGAGCTAGATTGGATACAGAATGAGATTTCATGACTTAGAAGAGTTTTCAGAGTTTTGTTGATAACACTTGTTCATGCCCTGACTTCAGCAGCTGAAAGATCTAGGGTAACAGATCTAAGTTCATGATATATTGCCATATATTTCAAACCTATTTTTTTCTTTCTTCCCAACTTTGTTGTCTGAAATGAACCCTCATTTTGCTGCCTGATTTTTCTTGTGATTGTCTCTGCTAAACTTCACTTGGATATTTTAGTTTTACTGCAATGTTGTAATTTTTTTTTCCAATGTACACCTGCCTGAGCAGGTATTTCAAATCTACTTAATTTTTAGTCTCTGAAAAAGTAAGTGTATCTGGATCGTTTCTGGAATTGCAATTTAGCTTCAAAGACTGTGAAAGGCAGTGGGTTGGACGAAAACAACCATCTGCACTGATTTCACATTTAATAAGAATTCAGTGGTTTTTTCATTGGGTAAACAATTCAGACCTCCTATTTTAGAAGCCTTCATCTTTTTTTTGAAAGTACATTTACCTTTTCCTTATATACAAATGTCTAAGTTGAAGTATTGAGTAGAAATTCAAATACGCATAGGATGAAGATTATATATCTGGTATGGCTTCTTGTTTTAAACAGAATGAAATGGTTTTTTGCTCCTATATTTGCATAGACAATTTTATTACAGAGATCAGAGATGTCTTTCAAATATATTTTCATATGTGTATGATTTGCATGAAAGTAGTATTTTAAGAAACATGAAAAATTGAATCGGGGAATGTTTAACTGTATCAATGTGAAGTGTGTATACACGCACAAATATGGTTAAAATGTGAGTATAAAAACTTGAAAAATCCAACATTTCCTGTCAGTCTGCACAAATACACTTCTAACTGAAATGATGTGCCTTTGGCACAGCTCTCAGTGGTACATGATTTAAAATTGGGATAATATAAGATGATTAATTGTCTTCTATGAAGTGAATTTGCTAGTTTAAGATGATAGCCAGAAAAAGAAGAAACCCCCAACATTCCCCTTCTCTTGCCTTCACCCCATCATGATTAGAAGTGCTTGTACTCATGAGAGGTGCACCACTCTGCGCAGGTCAGGCAGCAAGGGTAAGGAGGTTCATAATAGTAACATACTGTTGACATCCCTTGCGCAGGCTTGAAAGGTATAAGACCTTTCCCAAAAATCTTCGTTCGCGAAGACTGACCATACATACATCCACTGTTGACATCTTATGTAGAAATGATTAATCTCAACCCCAAGCAACTAACAGTAAAATGAAGCAGCTGTCAAGAAAACTTCCTTAAAAGTCATCTTTTGCTGCTCAGATAGTAGCAGCCAAATGCAGTGGGAAAGTGATTCATTTCATGTGGGGTAGGGAAGCAGCAGACCTACAAATCTGCTAAAGGGGCTTGGTTAGAAGTGTTAGGAAGGAAAACAGGAGGAGGATGAGCAGGAACAAGAGCTACCTGCATGGAGGCACAAATCACTCACAGGAAACACTGAAACTGGACCAGTCTGGTTGGAGCTGCTGAAGTGAGTCCAGGGAAGGGCAGTGGAGCTGGTGGAAGGGTCTGGAGCACAAGCCTCATGTGGAGTGGATGATGGAGCTGTGGGTGTTTAGCCTGAACTGCCCTAGAACTACCTGAGAGGAGGTTGCAGCCAGGTGGGTGTTGGTCTTTTCTCCCAGGACACAAGTGACAGGACAGGACAAAACTGCCTCAAGTTGCACCAGGGGAGGTTTAGATTGGATATTAGGAAAACTTTTGCCACAGGCAGGGTTGTCAAACATTGGAACTGGTTGCCCAGGGAAGTGGGGGAATCACCATCTTTGGAAGCCTTCAAAGAATGTCCAGATGTGGCACTTGGAAACATGGTTTAGTGGTGAACATGGCAGTGTTGGGTTAATGGTCAAACTCAATGGTCTTAGAGTTCTTTTCCATTCTATGATTCCCTGTCTTTCCAGTTACAACCTAAATGTTGGTGTCCGGGAAGATTCTCTGAGGGATACTGCAGGACACCAGCTTCTCAAGGACCTGTGGGGTTTGGGGATCAGATTATTTCTTGGTGATGATTCTGGGCAGTTTATAATCCACAAGTATAGATACAGCCATTAGTCAGATTATAAACCAGTTAATACCTTATTGCTGGTTTATCAAAGACCTATTGAGTCACCTACTCAGCCCCCAAGATGATATTCAGAGGAGACATACTGAGGGGTATTGTAATGTGCAGAGCTGACAGCAGGGTCTATTGAGTGACACAAGGTATATGTGCCCTGGGTATTGATTTAATTCATATGGAATCCACATGCATATATAAGAGGTGAGAGAAACCAGTCATTTGTAACACTAAAACAAAATTTCCTCCTTTAATTTTTATTGCTTTTGTACATCTTGTGGCCGCCAGATATAGTGAACTGTAAAAACTGAAAAAAAAATCAGCTAGATTCTGTCAGCTAGCATCTGAAAAGAATGACATCTACAGAGCAAACAAGCTAATAGCATAGATATTTACACAATGTGACGTAAGAAGTAATTTTTTCATGCCTGTTTTTGCCTTTCTCCATAGAAAAACTTTGTGACATATCATAAAATGAAAATATTAATTAAAATTGATACTGCTCGTCTTCTTACTAAAAGGCAGTAGGAACACCAATATAGAAATCCAGTCTAGGAGACTGTAAACTTGGAATGGCACATACTGTAATGGTAAATTCAGAATGACAATATTAATTAGGAAAAATAATTTAAAATATATTTTCCTGTCAATCAGTTCCTTGCTGCCAATGTGCATTTTTACATTTATCTGATTAGAAAAAAGTGTTGAACAGTTTTATTTAAAAGTCAAGTTAGAAAAAAATACACTTATTGAGATACTTATAATCGTGCCCACCAAAATACTTGTTAAGCCATTTTATTCCAATAACCCCTAATGTATATTAACCTGACTCTAGCCATGTAGATCTCTCAGATGTCAGTATGGCGAGTTCTGAGTCTTATGTAGTTACTTGATTCCTAGTGTGGAGTGAACAAATGCCACCCTAAATCCCCATATGTATTAATAATTTGACATCAAACTCGTCTCAGTCTCTGAGGGTGGATGCTAGAGAGATATCCTTCTAGTTTTAGGTAAACAGAAGGGAGGAAACTGCCCTTCCTCATAAAATAGTGGGCCTGAGAAACAGAGTTTTCAACAGCTTAGGCTGACATGAAGGCTTAGATAAACCTTACTGAAAGTGAACAAATATCACCTGGATAAGTATGAGTAGCTTTAGAGTTAACTGAGAAAGTCGGGTAATTACAGGGAGTAGCTGTAAAGTTGGAACCATTTTAAATCAATTGTTTTGTCAATGTGCTTGAGGAGCTGTACAAATGATTGAAAAGAAATGCTGGACAAGACTTGGCAAAGATCCCCCTTTTTTATCAAAATAATGGAGAAGCTAAATCCATCTCTTTCTCAAAATAGAGAACAAATTTGCCAGATCCACTGTATGTAGCTGCTGTTACATTTATCATTGAAATAGTGGATATCAAACATCTCTAAAACAAATTGAGATATCTTCATGTCTCAGTTTCTGTAAAACAAATAAGTCTAAATTTAGGTTTCTTGATACAGTTTTTGGTATTCAGCTTTGTCAAAGTACCAGAAACTGTATTGACCTTTAACCTTAACTCTACGTCTATTTAGTCAGAAATAAAATGTAGCTGTACTTATACAAGTAAACTTCTCAAAGCCATCACAGTTTCTTTTCTTTCTTATATGTTAAAAATTCTGCTACTTTTTTTTTTTTAATAAGAGTAATTTGTCATCCAGTTTCAACAAATCAGAAGAAAATACATATAAAGAAAAATAGTTCCTGCTTATTGGGCTTGTCCTCAAAATATTCAGTCTTAATGGTCAGTACAGCAAATAATGGTAACTAAAAGAGAGCCTTCAGGGTTTCCAACAAACAAAATTTTAGAAGAAAATTAAGTTACATTTCATTTACATTATAGTTGCTATAACAGAAATTAAGAGTATTTTTTCAACCTGTTAGTAATAGTTGTTAAAAAATAATATTAAAAAATGGTTTATTAAAAAAAAGTTCAAATGTCTGTGTTTAACTTAAAGGAATGTTTAAGTATAATTTTATGCTACAAGAATATATGCATTCCTCCAACATTTAGGGCCTTCCACTGATTTTATAGCGTTTTTCCTGAATTCAGAAATTTTTCTCTTATTGTTTGGTGTAACTTTACCCTATTTTTCCTGTGGAATTTATTTTGCATGATATTCCCACAAAGGCACTTACAGATGCAGCCAAGATACTCCCATTGGATTACCTGATAGTATTGATCCCCATCCACCTCCTGTATTAAGAGTGTTTCCCAGCCCTGGAAATGTATTTATCTGTGACTTTTTTCTGAACCAGCTCTGAGCAACATCATCTTCCTGAATCAGCTGTTAGAGTTGGACACTGATTTCTGGGAGGGCTTTAGCACTCTCAGAGAGGGACTCACATTATTTTCCTCCAACCTCAGTATCTTGTATATCCAGAAGAACCATTGGCCTTGGGTTACAGTGTTCTGCTGAAAGTTTTATCCCTTACCAATTGTTAAGGGAGAGCGAGTGACCTTATAGTTTTGCTTGTGGATTTTTACTGGCTTCTTCACTTCCATCAGGCCATTCATTTGGTAAATATAGTTTGCTTGTATCTGCTTTACCAACCTATTATATTCTTTTACCAGTCATCAGTCTTAATTACTTATTATTCCCTTCACATATAATTTCTTAGATATGATTTTTGGGGATTCTTTTACTTCGGTGCTAAAATTCTGAGAGGGAGCAGGAATCCCTTCCTGTGGACCACTAAAAGCACTGCTACTTACCACCTAAAAAATTATTTGGAGCTCCAGGCAGTCAGTTTGTAATGCAAATATTATTGTGTTTTCCCAGAAACTTCCTCAAAACTTTGTGTAGATGTACTGTCAGATACAGAAATGTGACTTCCTTTATTACATTTCTCCCTTTCCTATGTCAAAAATACATTGGTTTTGTAACATTTATTTAAATCTGCTCACTTAGGCATGAATTTATTCTATCACCACTTTGAATTCTTTGATTCTTTATTTTTTGGGTTTGTTAGCATCTTTTTTATTGTTTGGCTAGGGGTTTTTTTTGTTTGGGTGGTTGTTTTTTTTTGAGACTCATAAGCCTGTAATTACAGACCTCATCCTGTTTATCTTTTCACATGCACATTATCAACCCATTGGTTTTCTATCAGTTGCCTAGTTCTTCCTCAGCATTACAAGACTTAATGGAAAAGAACATTAGTGGTTGAAAGTGGTTCCCAAAGAACCTTCGGACGCAAATTTTCTAGTCTTACTGACTTAAAATGGCTTAACTGTTTAACTAATCCATTCTGTAGAATGAAAAGTACTTTATCATTGCCTAAAACTCATTTCTTTCTCCAAAAGCAGAACAAATTTATCTATTAATAGCTGTTAGTTGCCAGTTATCTGCTGGCATCTCTTTATTTGTTAACAGCTTTTTGGTTTTCAGGATCTTTGCTGTTGCCCCACACAATGCAAATATTTTTCATTCTTTCTATTTTGCAAGCTCCTTGGCCTGCAGGGAAGATCACTTAGTAACTAATTTATATTACAAGTTTTGATTGCCAAAAAGGAGTAATTAAATACTTTAAGTCTTGAAATCTCAGCAGTGATTAGGGACTTGTGAGTAATTTTTTCATTTCCATGCATTTTTTTCATAGTAAAGGTGACTGCCTTTCCTTCTGCCCAGCAAACTCAAGACAAAACAACCATCATGCACTGACCCTCAGTCATTGAGTAGGCAAAACTACCAAGTGCTTTTTTTTCATAGCATTTCTCATCATGTCATTCAAACTGACATGCAGGAGTCAGACATTCTGCTGTTTATGGTGAGAAGCACAGTCGTGAAGGCAAATGACCAAATATATTCATTTTCTCCCTTTTACAAAATAAGCCAAGGCCAGTGTCAGCATCTGAAGAAACAGTGATGTACAGAGACCTGACCTGACACGTTGGAGAGGAAACGTCAGTCAACATTGAGTACTATTTGTAGAATTTGAATAAATTCACAAATATGTGATGACTACATAAGGATCATATAAAATCCCTGAATATTTTGAAGTTTGAGAAATGATAGCACCCGAAGTTTTATCTGAACCTGACGGTTTATCATCTTCTGGAACGGGTTAAATCCATGCCCTGGTTCAAAACACATTCAGATTGCAGGCTGAGCTAAATTTGTTTCCCTGTCTTAATAACGCAATTTATATTTATGTAGGGAGTTTTATACAGAGAGAGAGAGAAAAGATTTCTGCATTTATGAAAATATTCTCTGAATGTTAACAGATGTGAACATTTCAGGAGCAGTATAGTGGAAACATCTCCAATATTTCTCTGATTAACTTCAGTATCAGGCTAGATTTATTAGCTATAAAGTTTATAATACATTTTTAAACCTTTTTTTTTACTTGTAGACAATCAGGGAGATCATTTCCAATAAAAAGTCAGTTCAATTTCAGTTCTTGTGATGTATCAGTTGGATTTTATTTGTGGTTTGTGCATCTGTCTTCAAGCAATGGATCAAAATGATTGGCTTAATTTAATTTAAATGAAATTTGAATTCCTTTGGGCCAGATTTTTAAATTTCTTTAAACATTTTAAGATGCCTCATGTCATTCCTACATTTAGGCTCTTGAGAATCCTTTACAATGCTGGCCTAAAAGCTCAAGTCACTTCAGAAAACAATACTTTTACTATAAAAGACTGGAAAGATTGTATTTTTTGCTGACAGCCATGTCTGCTAGCAACTCACTGTGAAATCTTAAAGGTTTGTAACTTAGATGACTCCAGCAACCAGGAAAAAGAGGTAAGAATATGAAATTGCTTTTAACATTTCCCATATATATAGCTCCCATTAAACTGTGAGTTAACCCTCCAAATGTAGCCAAAGCGAGAAGCGGTCTGGATGACAAACCAGAATGAAAGATTATGTGAGTGCAAATAAGACAATATTTTGGTGTAGTAATCATATCATTAGCATTTCAATAATTCATCCTTGTAGCCACCTTTCAGGTGACTGAGTAAGGAGGGCAAGAATTGTGTTACCTTTCATGTCTAGCACTATCAACTATTTGTGTTCTCAATTAGTGCTGCATGGAAGCATTTTTCTGTTATTTGAAGGAAAAGATTTAAAACCTTTTATTCTCCTTCTCTGTTGCTTCATTCATTTTGACTTTTGCACAACGTTCTCTAATATTGTGCTGACTTCTATACCTTGTCAGAGCTCTGCCTGATAAGATGTGTCAATGACAATCATGTTGTCTTAATAGATTTAATCAGTTTTGTTTCTTTTCCTTTCTTTCTTCCAGTCGAGGGACCAGCAAAAAATTGGACTAAGTTCTATTCCTTCTCCTGTGTTTATTCTGATGAACAGTTTTATACAACTTTCAATATAAAGTGCACTTACAAAAAAGCCAGGACAGTTAACTGCCAGCAAGAGTACAAAACAACAGAGCTGTACCAGCTAATTTGAGACAGAATTTTTAAGTAAATTCTACCTTCACGGGGAAACTTTGATAGCAGTTATACCTCTAAAGACTATCAAAGATGATGATGTATAATGTAGGTAAACTTCAAAGACAGCACAGATTGCACAGGTGTTTCTAAGAGTTCGGTCTGTCCATCTAATCTGTTTTTCTTCTAGTAAGAGGAGATGAATAATACGTTAGATTACTCATACATGTGGTAGCTCAGGAAAACTTTTTCCATGAATATTGAGGAGTTCTGCTTTATTGTATTTCAAAGTATTTGACAAACTGTTTATTTTAAAAAAAACATTCATTTTATTCTTTGTTCTTTTGGTGTTCTTTTCTGTTCCCTGTCTGAATGGTTAACAGACTACATGGAAATGATGCTCTCTGTGGAAATACTGTCTATACATTCATATGTATTTATGCATGTAACTGTCTGTAAATAGCACAACTGCCCTTGAACTCTTTTATATACTTCTAGTAAGCCCTTTCTAAAACTACACCTGTTTCATTTATTTTCAAGACCTCATAAATGGGTTGCAGTGATTCATCCTCTACCTGATTGAGGCACCATGTGAGCTTCTCCTTCCTACACTTGACCTGCAGCTATACCTTTCCTGATCTGAGATAGCTAAGCATTTCTTACTTTGCATTGTACTTAGTGGTTTCATTTCCTTGTATCGTAATCCCTTCCTGAATTCCTATGAATATTTATTCAATATTTCATTATCTTGAATATAATCAAAGTGACAGTACATTTGGGCGCTGAACACTGAGGCACATAAAGATGCAGTCCCTGTGTAAATGGTAAAAAACCTAATTTTCTCTGAAATGTTTAGTCCAAATATTTTCTGAAAGAGAAGAGCAGAATAAAGGAATTTTAATTCTATGATGATACGACACATAGCTGAGAGTGGTTACAAAAGGTCAGAAGCTGCTTCTTTTTCACAGTCTCACAGATGAGTCTCCAGCCCCATTGGGGCTTTCTGCTTCTGTCACCATGCAAAGAAGCCCTGCTACTGTTTAAACAGGGAGTCTTTTGGGTTTGTTTTTCCTGTTCCAAAGATCCATTTGCTGTGAGCTTATAATATAAATTGATACTATATTTTTAAAGGAAAGTGGTCATTGTTATGGATTGTTTAATAATCACTGCTAAGTAGAAAACAAATAAAAGTAATAGAGAATCTGATTTGTGTCACACATGACACAGAAGCATTAGTCAAAGTAATTGTATGAATTCATTGAAAAATGCATTAATCATTCCTTGCTGCCGCACATTAGCAAGATATCTATACATGGATAAAAAGGTAGCATTTTCTTGTGCAGTTCCAAACTGCAAGACGTTAATAGTTTATCTTTCTTTATGAGGAAAAATTGGAATAATTAAATGGTTAAGTGGACTAACTCAAATTCTGACTGAAGAGACGTATGTGAGCTTCAAATTAGGTCCCAAGGTACACAGCTATCCATACCATAAAATATGAAAACCAGGTTTTTGATCAAAAGCAAACCCTCTTCCCCCTCGCCTCCCTCCCCCCCCACCCCTTGGAATATGACATTGCACCATATAATTGCACAGGAAATTAAAACTCTTTTCACAGATTTAATAATAGATGAGATATAGGCCTTGCAATAATTGTTTTTATTGAGCTCTGCCATTCTCTAGCACAGCATGCAAGCTGTGGCTTACAACTTGCACCTCTGTCAGCTCAGAGATGGATTAGCAAAAACAGTACAGGGTTCCATTTGGAAACCACAGGAAGCAAACAGGTGCCAAAAGCACAAGTCACTCTCCTCTACTGTTTTCCTTTTTTTTTTTTTCCCCTTCTTGTTTTGATTCACTTAAATTCAACCAGATAAAGTGCTTTGTAGAGTTGTACTTCATGGGCAGCAAACTCTTTAGCTTGTTGCTGCTGCAGGTCAGTATCATCTGCAAGCTCCTGCCTGTTTTCATACCCTCTTTTCATCAAACTAGCAAATACTGATTAATCAAAGACAGGTATACTTGCAATACAAACCCAGGACTGAACCTGGGGATTTTGTCATCTCTGTGATATTTGGGGTGTGCTTTTGCCTTAGTATGGCTGAAGACTTTTTACAAAAACTGACAGTGAGCTTTGATATTTGGGGTTAGACTCAGTATTGTATCTTTCCTACTAGTATAATTAATTGGGCAGACAGGAAGGCTGCCTGTGCATGAGCAAGATTTACGTGTAGTTTAAATGCTGGCATTTGTAGAACAGTGTTCATTAGGCAGCAATTGTTTAGAATTGTTTTGGGTTTTCAGGCTGATTCTCCGTTAAGGAGGATCTTTGGAAAGGCTGGCAGACATGAGAAAGAGGAAGGAAAGTCAGCCTTTTAGGTCTGTGCATTCAAGCATGTTATGTTGGAAGTGGGAAAATAGAAATGATTGGAAATTGTCAGTTTGGGACATACTAGTGGTGCTGTCACAACAACTACACTTCTCAGTACATGCATCAAGCAGTAAAGAGCTAAGCAGTTTAACCTGTTTCTGGGGTCAGTCTTACTACTCTTGATGAACTCACTGCTGAGGCCAGTTAGCACCAACTAATATATACATACATGTATATATATTTATGTACTCTCAAAAGAAGAAGAAAGGTCAATTATTAAAGAACTCATGAGGAGGAGAGTTGGCAGTCTCTGCAAGATTTTGGGACTTTTCAAACGTAAAAGGAAACAAAGTTTCAAGAAAAACTACAGGAAAAGCATGTATATAAATTTGCATACTGGTTTTTGGTTTAGTATTTTAAACTGCTTTTCTTTTGATCCTGATACTCACTTTCAAGAAAGCTGTTTCTTTTCTTATCACCGCTGTCATTGTTTCTAGAAGGAAAAGAAGGCTGAGCTTAATTTATGTTTAGAGTTAATCTAGAGGCATATAGAGAAAAGGTACTTTTGTGAATCTGCTGTAAGGTTATTACTGCCCAAATATCTGGAAGCATGTGTGAAAATCTACTGGGAGCCACCTTTATTTTGAAACTTTGACTGAACATGGCAAACCCTGAGTTAAATCATCTCCACTAACATGGAGTGCTGATTCTTAGTGCTTGATACTGCCATGCTTTAGCTGGCCAACAGTTATTTCCTATTCAATGATAACATGTCTCAAACCCCCTATTTTTTTAATCTCACTAAAGTGGGACATGGTATAATTTTATTTCAGTGCAGCCTTATCTACATTCCCACAGAGCTCTGAGAATTTCTTCATGCTGTGTTAGTGTGTTTCAGTACATTTTAATAGCATCTTAATAAATGTACACCCCAGAATGACTTTTCAAGAACCATAAAATTAATAATTTGTAAGCTTAAATCAGAAAAAAAAAAAAAGACTGTGAAGTAAGGTGCATTTGATTTCTCAACAGACCTCTGAAAGTATTCTGGTGCCTGGTGTCACCAGGACATTAAGGCCGAAAAGAACAGGGATTTCTTTCTTCAAAAAAGTCACAAGGCAACTGATAAGGTTTTCTAAGCTGCTCACTCTGAGAGTGTTGTAGGTACGTATGTGCAGTCAGGACTGACACAGCTGAATGAGTATCCAGCCTCAGTTCAGCGGTGTGTGTCGATTCCCAGGAGGTGCAAATGTCAACCTCGCAAAGTAGTTTGTGAGAAGGTTGAGGTCAAGTGCATTTATTTGTGCCCAGGACAGCTGATGCCTGGGGCAACTGCTTCCTTAGTGGATTTCTGCTGTGAAAATTTGTGGCTAAATCTTGTATTTTTTTTTTCACATTTCTTACTGGAAGTCCTTTGCACAGTGTTCTATATTCCCAGCTCTGTGGACTATCCATGACTTAAAGAATTATGAGTGAAATCTGTGAGACTCAGTACATGAATGAATCATTGTGTGGTAATGGCCTTCTACTCCACTCTGAAACCAGTTCAGGGATCACAACGTTAAATCAGTGTTTGGACATGGTCTGTTAGTTCTTAAGCAAACAGATTTAATGATCTAGATTCACGTTCTGCATCTGTAATTCTGAAGGAACACCCTTGTTTGAGTGACATTTATGTAGATTTACCTTTTGTAGCTGTAAGGGTGATTTTGTCAGCAGATGCAGAAGATGCTAATGATTTTTCTCTCTCTTAGTATTTTCAAAATAAATAAAATAGAAAAAGTTGAAATGAAAACAAGGACTAGCATGAAATATGTATAATTGAAATTTTAAAGCCTGTGTTGGATAAGGAATTTAGCAAAAGACACATATAAGAGAAAGATGTTTTAGTTCTAGAAGCTGGAAACTACAAGTTCCAGTTTGGATTAATTCAGCCTGTAAATAAAATTGAGACTTTCTCACGGTGTCTGGAATTAAATATTGACCTAAACTCTGTAGCACGTGTGGTAGACTCATTGTTGGCTGGTAGGATCAAATATTTTAAAATTTAGAGAATGTTCTTACCAGTGGTGCTGGAAGTCATTTAAAAGCTGTGGTTTTAATATAAGAATCACTTGACAAAAACGTACAGTGTTTGTTCACAGAAAAGCAAATCTGTGTGTGTGTGTGTGTGTGTGTATGCTTTCTGGGGGTGGGGTGTTACATGCTGATGAAATCAGTTTTGTAGATACCACTCTGCTTAGAGAGGAAACAGATTTTCTGATGGAAGGCATTCAGTTTTGAGGTTGGCAAATTGCCATAGACATTTTGATTTACCGGGTACCCAAAGTGACAGTTGCTGGGAGGTTTGGGTCCTAAGTCCATCAGGCTGGGCAGCTGTGGGAATGAGTATTTTATAGCATTCTAAGAGGAAACCACTTTTTTCCAATCAGAGGTCTGAATGTTTGAGTTTAGTGTAGGTATATGCATTTATTACCAGTGTATACACACAATAACAGAGTAATTTGTATATCAATATTTATTTTAAAAATGAAAATCAGACCAAACATCTACATTCTTGATCCATGCCTTTGTCCTACATTGTTTAGTTGTTGCTGTGAGAAACACAGTTTAGAGTTAGATGGGTGTCCAGACAAAGCTTCATCTGGTTTTTTCCTCTGTTTTATTAGCAAAGCAGTCTCTGTATGGAACTTAAGCATTGTGTTGACAATGTAGACGATTTACCCTATACTGACTTGTTTTATAGCCATACACCTCTTTCCCTTTTGTCATTTGGGAGATTATGTTTTGATAGCCAGCAAATGATTATTCTATGACCATAAGACATACCATGTCATTGTTGGCAGCTACCTAATGCTGTTTTAAATGCTATTTTCAAATGTGGAGGTGGGCAGATGCAAAGGGTAAACCACATATTTCATAGTTAGGCAGGTGCTCTTGATTAGGATAAGGTAAAATACCCCAGGTATTTTAATGTAGTTCTACAAGGGATGAAGCTGGTCCTGAATTTATTTGGTAGCTGTTTCCCTGGAGACAATCTGTGTGAGCTGACTAAATTCTCAAGAACACATGCTAATAAATAAATAAATAATTTCATAATTAATGGGGCTGACTGACTTTGGCCTGGCTGCCACATGTGCCCTTCCTCTGAAATGATGATTTACAGTTCTTGCAGACAGTGAGTATTTGTTTTGGAGGGTCTTCAAGTGACACTACATACTGTAAATGATTTATAATGCTGTGGCCGTGATTATTTATTGAGAATCCAAATGCACCAAGTAGGGATTACAAAATGGTTGGTATTATACAGCTAACAATACATTTTAAAATCAGGGATTGTTTTAGGATAAATACTACAAAATTTGTTATTCATAGGTGTCTGGTAGCTGATGCTACGCATTAGCATTAGAGTTGTTATTGTGTTGGAATACAAATAGAAGAATGGTTTATAACTTGGTTCTCTCATAGTCCATAGCATGTACTTAATTACACTGACAAATGCCAAGAGATGACGTGACTCTGACTCTTTTTCCATCTGTACTTTGTAAACAAGGGATCCCCAAAAGAGAGCACAGCTGTTAGTCTTTTCTTGCTTCCATTTTTTGTACTAAATAATTTTGGGATTAAGCAAACAGAGGAATGTCTCAACCTGTAGCTTAGGCAGTCTGCCACCTTCCTCTCCTGCCCTCCAATAGCCAATGGCCTTGGCCTTCATTGCCGGGGTTTAGATTGAAAGTATCTCCATGAGGATGAAGCCTGTGGCTTTACATGTGATATAAACATACAGAAAATATTATAGTGAGAGGTTTCTCTTTCTATTAGGTTGTCTTTTCGTGGGGATCACTGTGTACACATTTTCACATACAAGGGCTCAGCTCCACGCAGAGGATTTAGATTTAGTGGTATTTTGAGTGATTAAGGCCTAGCTTTAGTTACAGTAGCTTGGTCATCCTGGGGTATTTTTATATATTTTATACTTTATATTTATGTATGTTATTATTTTTTATATATATATTATTTATAATTTATATTTATTTTTATATTTTTATAACTGCAGGGGAACGGACAGGACACAGCAACCATTCAAATGTGTACTTAACCTCAAGCATTCGAAATCAATGGTAGGAAAAGGCCCTGTTTTTTTTCAGTGACTATGCAGAGTGGAAAGATGATGCCATTTTCATCAGTAACACTGATATGTGCTGCTGTTCTACAGATGCAGAATGGAGGTACTGCATCCACGTCACAAAATAAAACACACTTAACAACTGTTCTGTGTTTTGCCTGGACAAAATGAATGAACAACAAGTGATATGCATAATATAAATTTTAACTATCTTGATATGAACAGAAGGAAGACTGTTTTTTCTGATGGTTTTGTTTGTATTGAAGACTGTGCCTCAGGACATGATTTCAGATTTCCATTCCACTCTGGTTTTATGAATTAAACAAAGCAGAGCAGAAACAAAACAAGCAGAAAACCTTGATTGACTGATAAAGCAACTGTGTAGAGCAGTAAATCACTGAGTAGAGGATGGGAAGTCTTTAAACTTACAGTGCAAAATCTATTATACATTATATTTAAGTGATTTTTTTTATCTCTCCACTTCTTTTCTGTAATGCACATTTATCACAGTGTAGAAGAAAAAAAAATAAGCTTTATTTCACAGTGTTTGTTAGAAACATATTAATTTATATTGAAAACAGAAATTCTATTCCATCTAGAATGGGTTCTTATTAATTAAATCTGTATCACTGGCAGACACCTCAAACAAGTTTATTCTTCACTTAGAAGTGAATCAATTTTTTTACATGATAGCAGACAGGAAGGTTTCTGTGATGGAGCACTTGTTGAGGTACTGTAAATAATATTAACGGTATCTAGAAAAGTATTTTAAATGCACCTTTTGCAATATAGTCAATATATAGATCAGTCAATGAATTATAAGGCATAATACATCATATATATTTTTTAAATTTTCTTAATACACTGTGTCACTAACCATAATCAAAATCTTTGTCACTGTCAACTATACACACAATAAGAAATCACATGTGCAGGGCTGTGTTTTTCATAGAAGAGGTACAGCTTCTAGCAATGTCTTTGGAACTTGTTATTCTGGTTATCATGGAAATATACTTTAGTTTCATTTTTTGGTTGTTGTTCTGATATTAAACAACAATTTTATAAATGTTGAAAAAAATTTTTAAGTCTTTTTCATTGTAGTTTATCTTGTCTCTCCGATGATGTCTGTCAGTAGTGAAAGTAATACTTATCTGATTAGCTTGTTGTTGCACAGCTGTTCTGAAAATAAGCTCAAGAAATATTTTTAAGGTTTAAAAAACCCCACAACCCACAACTTTTGCTAAGTACATATTATTCTTATGGATTGTTCAAAAAATGTTAGTCCTAATATTCATTTTTTAAAAAAATTATTATACAGGAATTTAACTACAGCTATGGGAAATCCGGTGGGTTTAAATGGTAGACTTGCTTTCAGATTCAGCAAATATAAAATCTGAGCATTTACTGAGGCTTTATGTTTGAATCATTTTAAAACAAAATGCTGAGCTGGAAAACATTGGTTTTTTTCTCTCTTTTCTTTGTGCTAGGCTGTGAAAAACCTTGATACCGTATTCTTTAAAGAGAAAAATAATAAATCAGTCAAACAAAATTTACAGATGGGTCTGGGTTTGCTATAAAGGTTCACAATATATCTTTACTGGATAGTAAAAATCATGAACCCGATAGAGATATCCTTTTTATGACATGTGATCATTTCCCCTCTCCGTCTCAAACTATCGTGTCATGTGCTGCCAGCAATAAATCTCTCATCCTTTACTGTAAGAGAAAGTTATCTTATCACCTTTTCTCATTATATTTCCTCTGTTTCAATACTTCTAACCCCCTTTTCTCTTAGCTATTTCCAATTAATGTGTCTATTTTACCTCAGACCTAGTGGTTTTTTTCTTGCATTACCTTTGAAAATTGATCTTTTTTCTTTTCAGCCTGGGAGGAGAATGTATATTGCTGAAAGACTGGCAATATGAGCTTGTCTAATAAAACATGTTGTCTTTTTGAGGCACTGTCATACCTATCTATAACAACCCTGTTATAATGACATTGCATTCCTAGATAGTGCTATAGTACTCCAAAAAATTTCAGAGTGAAGTAATGTTTTGTTTAGTTCAGGGTTTCCCACTGGAAACAAATTTTGTGCTTGATAATTCATTGATAATGTGGAAAGTCTTACATATTCTGATATTAATGGGGAAAAAAAGAATATTGTTGAGAAGATGATCTAAACTGGTCTCCAGCCTCTGGATATTGTTCACTGCAAATTGATTTGATACTGCTTCCAATTCTCATCTTCATTTGTGGCTGTTAACTTGCACTCACCTAAAAATTTAATTCTACTTATCCAGGTAATGTATTTTATAACATAGATTTCATATTAAGTTAGAGGAACATGTTAGAGCAAGTAGAAGGATAAGCTTTTTATTTAATTGTGATCATGAGAAACTGTTCCTTGATACATTACCTTTCCTACAATAGGGTCTATACGATGAAAATTTGGATTGTGTCTCATTTCAGATTAATTTCAAACTTACAAGCATGGTTATGTTTAGGTATATATTATGGTTATATAGGGTTCTACAAGTTCCTAGAAACCTGCAAGAAGGGTATGATGGGACATTGCCTGGGTAGGTAAGCACCCTACATTTTTACAATCTATTTCTACTTTCAAAAGGTATTTGGCATTGTTCATCCTCAAATGGTCTTTAAAAACAAATCCCACACATTTTCAGAGAACTAAAGATAAAGAGGGTTTCTTTGAAAGCTGGAGAGGGACTTTTACAAGGGCATATAGTGATGAGACGAAGGGGATCAAACTTTAGGAAGAAATTCTTTACTGTGAGGGTGGTGAGGCACTGGAACAGGTTGCCAAGAGAAGTTGTGGATGCCCGATCACTGGTAGTGTTCAAGGCTAAGTTGGATGGGGCTTTGAGTAGCCTGGTCTAGTGGAAGGTGTCCCTGTTCACGGCAAGAGCGTTGGAATTAAATTGTCTTTAAGCTCCCTTCCAATACAAACCATCCTATGACCATGATTGCATGCAGTTGAGTGTTATAAGAAAAAAAGGTGGTAGAAAATGATAAGTTATTAAGACAGAGAGGAGTTATTGCTGTAGGCACACAACAACACGGTCTGAGAGCTGAGGTACAATGTGTGTGGAGAGGGAGTTACCACAGAGATACTGATGAGGCCCTGCAGACTGTACTTTAGATTCTAAGCACAAGATGTTGTTTTATTGTGAGGAGTCCCATTACTGAGTGATAGGGCAATAAAATGGCAGATGAAATTCAAAATTGATAAATGCAAAGCAATATTCTAGTGGAAAAGGGGTTTTAAGTTTATAAACAGTGGTGAGCTCTAAATTATCTATTCCTATCAAAGATGAAGTGGCAATATGTTTGACAGCTCTGTGAAACCATAAGCTCAGAAGCAAACACTATTTTAAGAACCTTGTCTGAGGAAGAGATAGTGAAACAGAAACCAACAGTTCCCCTATATATGCCCATGAGATAACACTTCTTGAATATTGGGCATCTCTATGGAGCCTATATTTTGAAAAGTGAAAGTTAAAAGTCTACAGAAAGAATTATAAATTTTATCAAAGTGTGGAGTTGCATTCCCACGGGGAGAGCTTATTTACAACAAGACCTTGCGTCCTGGAAAAAAGAAAATCAGTCATGATAGGGAAAGCTATATGTTTCTAAAACTTGAGTGTTAAAAAATGAGTGACAATAAGGTGCTCACAATCCAAGTATAAAGCATATCAAATAGATTTAAAGCAAACAACCTGTTTATAAAACAATCAATTAGTTTAAAACAAATTAAGTATTTCTTCACACCAGAGTAGCATTAAATTACACAATAAGTTTTGAATGCCAAAACTTTACATAGGTTCAAAAAAACCCTGAAAAAATCACAAAAGAAACCCTTATCACCACATACGACATAAAAAAAAAGGAAACATATTGTTTTTCTTTCTGTTTCTACACCTTCCTTAGATATCAACTCTAGCCAGTCAGAGGTAGGACACGAGATTACATGGACCTTTGTTCTAACCTTGGTTTATTGTTTGCACCTCATGAAAGGCAAATAAATATTTTTTGCCATTGTACTTTAAAAGCCTCGCTCAAAAAGTAGAGATAAATGGTGATTCTGAACATCAAGTATGAATAACGGCTAAGAAAATACGTGAAACTATTTGGCAATTTCCTGGTAAATACCTCGTATGAATCCTAATGTTTCTCAGTTTCTAATCTATCCCAAAGTACTTCTGAGTGTTCTGTTGTTTTTTTTTAATATAAAGTGTTTTATATCATGTTTCTGAATATAAATATATTTTGCTATTATTGCTGTCTGACATAGAATATGTAGAGCAAAGGAATATATAATATATAGGTAATTAGAACAGGGAACACTGTGATCTCTGATACCAGACTTAGCACGTGCACTTTGTTCCATCTTTCCAGCACAAGTGTCCATAATACGATTTCAGAAGAGATACACAACTGAGAACTGTTTTCTGCTGATTGATATGAGCAATGCTACTTTCAGGATGAAAAATCAGCTAACTGGAAAACAGATCTGAAATAGTTTCATTGACCATTGCTTACCCAATTTTGGCAGATGACTGATTTTTTTCTTTTTCTATTTCTCTTTAACTTTCACTGACTTCTATTATTTTTTTTCCTAAGGATTACTGCCTTCTGCCTTAAGTATTCCATTATACTGTAGTCTCAGGAGTCAAAGAAGTGACTGACTGCTGGAGATGTCCAGAGGTACTTAAAAGTTACTAAAAAACTGGGAAGATTAAATCCATGGGGAGAAATACAGATAATTTTTGCCATATTTTCTCAACTTCCCTACTGAACTATGAATTTTTGAATCTTGCATGACAAAATAAGTTCTTATTCAATACTTAGATCTTGCTCAGACATGTTTCTTTGAACTGAGTGTCTGAATTAGAACTTGAACATCTTTTTCATTAGGTGAAAATGTCACTTCGATAAGAAGCACATTTGGTAGCAAATGTTAATAGGCAGGAAGTAGGATTTTGTAGTTACACTGCATTTCTTCGTATCAAAAGGTTATGGAGTTAGAGATGCTGCCTGCCAAAACTCCTGGAGCTGGTATTCTTCATTTGTCCTTTACTTTGATTGACATATGTTGGCAAGTCTATAAATAAATAATTGAGGTTCTTTGCAAGGTTCATTTGCTGTTAAGACCAATCTATGCCTTGCCAGAGTGTTTGAGTGGAAGGTTGCTTTCCCTTTGAATTATTCTGAGCTATATAAATGTATTGATAGGAACTTTCTTTGCACTGCTGTCCTCAAGCATAGCACTTCTGTTCTGCTTCTCAAAGAGCGATAAATGATGGGAAAGGTGTCTTTTGTGCAAAATACTTAAACTATTCTTGATGCATTACTTATATGGGCTAATCTTTCTAAATCAAAATATTGAAGCCTTTAGTGGTGCACTCTAAAATCTATATCAACTGTTACCTTTGCCTAATGTTTTTAGCTTAAGACTGTTATGAACACAGAGACTGCTGATGAGGCAAAATTTGAGGTATTTACTCTTTAAGATGTATGAATTGCTTACAAATATATTTTTTGTTAGGCTACTAAGGGTCATGCTTAGAAAGTTGTAAATGTGATTTACACAGAAATGAGCAATCATGTTAATTCACTCATTTAAAACTTGTTCAGCAAAAGACAGTTTTCAGCAGGAAGATGAAACAGGAAAATTAAATAGAATGGCGTTAATTGCCATCAGCTTCCTAACTCTTTCAGTGCAATAGCTCATGTTATTGGAAGTGCAGGCTTGCTTTTAGTGGATTTTGTTACCCAGGTTTTCTGGTAGAATGAATTCAAATAATTAATCAAGGAGGTTAGTCTTCTTGCTTGGCAGGAGCTGAAACCTGTCTCTTCATCTCCTATTACTAGTGAGTTTGGTGTCCTCTTTTGCCATTGATTGTCTGTCAGATCTTTTTACACTGTAGAAGCCTACAAAATACTTGATAGATCTATAGACCTAAGAGAAATATATATTTTTTTTTCAATGTATGTGTTTTACTTTTTATTTCATTATTTTACCTTTAATCTTTTGAGGACCCAGTGAGCCGTGCCTCATGGACACAGGTTACATGTATAAAATAACTCTCGTTTTCTCCTAAAATTTTTGACAGAAGTCACACATTTTTCATTTGTTCTTAAAACAGTTGGCATTATTTTATTATACCTTCTCTATTACTGAAGCAGAAGCTGAAGTGAGTTTTGGATAAGGATTTACTCTTTTAGGGTTATAAAGGACACATATTTGGTTGCAGGGAAGTGATGAGAAAGAGCACTTTTCTGGCATCTGTTGACTTCATGGGGTTGATTTCTGTTTCCCTATTGAAGCTCCTGCAGGTACATGGCTCAGGGTTTCCTCAGTATCCCTTCACCACTATGTAACCAGTTATGCTGACTGATGCAACGAAATAGGAGGAGAGCAGGAATGTGTCTCCATCCACTCCTCAGCCTTTATTTCTTTGCCTGGAGGAGACTGGGAATAGAAAAGCCTCTGCAAATCCCACAGTAATAAGCATCTGTTTTGGGGGAAGCATGAAAACGAGATACAGTTCTCTCTTATCTTGGTGTTGTAATTCTGCCAGTTTTCATTCACTTTTTTTGGCTTGTAGCTTTATGTATGTATATATGTATACGTATTTAAATAAGCCCTTAATTTCCTGCCTTGTGGAACTTCTTCTCAGGTACAATTATTACTTTCTTTTTATGTTGTAAAACTTACACTTTAATTAAGACTGCTAAGAAAAATGCTGCACTGCCTTGTGGATGAAGAAAGGGTTATTCATAGGAACAAATTCATTTCTCAGTTACTAAAGCTGAGTAGCCCCTATCTGACTGTTCTGATTAATTCCTTGATTGCAAGTGATTTAGAACGTGCCATAGATGTTAAAAGATATTTTCACATGAATATGAACATTCCAAGAATAATCACTTTTGAAGAAAGAAAACATGAGAAACAGAAACCACAAAAGAATGAAAAATTATAGTAAATTTATCTGTCATTTCTTCATTTATGCCTTCAGTTAGTCAGGTTTATTTTATGGCGGAAAAGGACTTGTTGTCACCTACTCTTGTCACCATGACCTTAGCTGAGCAGACATCTGAACGGAGCAGAAAACAGGGTAATCCTTAGGTAACCTCTCTTCAGGAACATGTAGGTGTTCCTGTTCCTGGAACACAATCACAACCAAAAAAGTGCTGTGGTTGGGCTGTGCTCTCCTCCAGATTTCTGTTCTTGTAGGGACTCTGTGTATTTGTATTGTTAAATGCTTTTTAAATTAAGTTTTAAGATTAAGCAACAGAATTTGGAAATGACCTGCCTTTGTCACATTTTTGTTAATGTTTGAAGACTGAGCTACTCTTACAGAGTACACAAATATTCTTTCCCTAATATCTGCTGTTCTGTAAGTGCACAATGTTGTCCTGTAAATTTGTGTGTTGAGTGAGTTTATCACTAAACTCTGAGCCATCATTGTTAATATTCTCCTTGAACAAAACAGCAGGTTTTGTAAGTGTCTTGCTCCTCAAAATTTGCACACCAGCACTCTTCAAAATGAAAATTCATTTGACTGGGCTGTGTGTTCCTGATAAACACAGCAAATTCTAATAATGTGATGAGCAAATATTCTGGAAACAAACAAATTATCAAAGAAAACTGATTTATACCACTCTCCTCATCACTTCCCCTCCCTCACCCAAAAGCTTCCTACAACAGGATCAAATACTTTGAAAAATGTGAGACAATAAACCCTTGAGCTTTCTGCTCAGAAGTAAGAAATAAGTAAAAAATGATAAATCTGGATGTTTAGTGATGGTCTAAAGATTATTTTATATTTGTACAAATACCAAGGTTAGTATAAAAATAAGATTTTTTTTGCTGTTATTATTACTCTGGAGTACTACTGTGAAGTTGTCTACTCCTATTGACACACCTAAACACGGTGAAGAGAAGAACAGCATGTGCTCACCAGGAAAGGATAATGAAACCTATAATTTCTTTTCATCCTTTATACACTCAACCTGCTGACCTGGGAAGTTTTTAATGAATATCACAAGTGACTCTGCCTTCTCCCCAGAGCAGATACATTGTCTCATAAGACTTCCCAGTGTTTCTACTTGGGCACTATAATTCTGTATTTCTCTCATTTTGAGTTTAAATCTTACATTCAGCATCAAGAATGTTGTAAATTTTGCTATAAATTACATTTTTATTAGTGACATAAACATAAAATCATAACAATTAGTACCTATTCTATCACTTTATTATCTGCTTAAAGCATGTATTTATGTTTGATGTTGTTGTTAGAACTTTGTGTAATAAAGTATAAGAAAAACATATACCATCAAGAGTGGGCTGAAATGTGCACTAAAATAAATAATCTGGCTGTTGAAATTGTGGAAATATTAGAAAATTTCAAGTAATTGCATTAGAAAATATAGCAATTTACTTATATTACATAATGTCTTCAATTTAAAGAAGAAAAAAACCCTCTTAGCACATTTTTTGTTTTGTTTTTTTTTTCCCTACTACAGATGTGAGTAAATATGAAAACAAAGTGTTTGATAAAAATCTAGTTATTTTTTAATGCTTATAAAAAGCTCTGAACAAAAGCATACTACAGATGCTTTAATCAATATTTTAATGTGGGCTGTGATGAAATGAGAGTGAGTAATTATTCAGTTTTATCTGTCCATTCACATTCAAGAAATACCAATCCCCGTTCTTTGTAAGAAGAAAGGTAAAAAACTGATTTATGCCTTTTAGATTTGATTTACAGGGAAAAAGCCCCAATACTGAATATTCACTAGATTAGGTTGTGTATGCCATATAATTTATTGCTGAGGGGTGTAAGTCAGTCAATAAATACACCATTTTGTCAGAATCACTGATTTAAAATAAATGAAGAGTTGATATCTGGGACACCTGTAAAAATTATTCCATGTAAGTCACTATAAAAGAGCACAATAAAATGGATTCATACACATGCCTCCTATGAAATTCAGAGCAGAAATTCATGGAAACAGATTTTCTGACACGATAAGAAAGTCGTCTTTGTTCCACAATCCTGCACAGGGGGGGTGAAATTCCCTTAAAAAGCCCAGAAAAAAGTTCTAATACATCAAAACTGTTAATTTCTCAGTTCAGTTTTTCAGATCATTTCATGCCTTTGGAAATTACACAGAAGTTTTGACTGATGATGTGGCATTAAACTGCGTCTTAAGTGCCAACAGAAGATGCGGCAACATCATTATCTTGAATTAAAGAGCAAGAAGAGCATTCTACTGGGAGCATTATGGTTCCTATAGGAAGGAAATAATTCACGAGTGCTCTTCATGAAATTAGCTTTTTACCTCAGTTCTAGAAAAAAGTGATAGAATTGTCTACAGAATCTGTCCTTACTCAGTAGAAAGCTGCCCCTCCTAAATCTCAATAACTGTCTAGGGTAAACTTCAACAGCTCGGTGCTGTTAGAGTTTGTGCTAATGGTTATAATGTGAAATCCTCTAACCCAGAGCTTATTGCTACTTATCTAACGTGTGCTTGAAATGAGGTGACATAGTAATGAGTTGATACAAATTACTTTTATAACTTTCACACTGCTTCTAGTCAGAAGCAAGCAATCTAAAGAAAGTTATTGTCTGCTTTTTTGAGATAATCTGAATGTGTTCCATTTGATTGAATATGGCTTTTTGTTAAAGTATTAGAAGAAAATGCATCAGTGGTTTCTATCCTCTACCTCTCCTTACTCGCTCAGTTACACATAATTACTTATTTGGTTTTACCAAAATAATGATTTTTTGCTGATAACAGCAAACCAGACTTCTGGATGGTGCATGAGCACTTGCTACTATAACACAGCCTAACTATTAGAATAATTTGCAGCTGTCTGTGTTAGCTAATACCAATTGGAGTGACTTTATGGCACATCTCTTCATAATTAAAGAGTTTACCTGCAGACACTTTATACTTCCTAACATAGCAAAGCACTGTTGTAAGCACAGTGATGCTATGGGCTTGGTGCCTCCCTCATTTAAATCACTTGGAAAGAAGATTACAATGGTGTAAAGAGCATTATCTGAAAGCAGATGCTGTACATGACAAGCCCTTTAGACTGTTGTTTTTGCAGAAAGAATTTGACAGATAAGCAAGCTTTACACATGAAAAGAGCCACTGTGAAAGAAGTGTAAGACATATTTTTCAGTTTTGTGGACTTATAAAATTTACTATTTGTGCTAGACTTGAGTGAATAATTTTCACAGAACAATTTATTTAGTGTATTTAGCTGCTTTCTCTTCTTATAGATTGGACTGTAATTTCCCACTAAAATATTATTATTAGTTGTTTCTTTTTATCTAAACGTTGTTTTAGCTTGTATGAGTTGATCTCATGAATTTTTCTTCTGCTATTTGATACTTTTCAGACTGTGTGAATTACTGGATCAGAAAAAATATGAGAAGAGTTTGTGTTGAAGATGACATATGCAAGCACTTCCAGTGTGAATCTTCTGAACATCAGATTATAATTTCACATCCATGAAGACTTTTCTTGTGTAGAATCATGATCATGCACTCTTTTCACTGTTGTCATACAGGACCATAGAGATTGTCCTGAGGATGTAAATAACTATGTAAAAAAGTTTCCCTGAGAGGTGATCAGAACCTTAAATGCTTGAAAGCTTTTAAAAACTGATCTGGGAACAAATTCATTGCTGAGCTGGAAGAGGCAACACACAAAGTAAAAGAAGCTGCAGTTTGCAATGTGTTTGATCAGTGTTTAAAGAATTAGTTCAGTCAAGATTTATCCACACCATATGGGCTTTCGGAGGCTCTTGAAGGATACTGGATCAGTTTGGTGATTGTTCTGTTCAGGTTAATCTTCCAATTCCGTGTGCTTGTGTCAGACATTTAACCAGACAACTTGAAGATAAGCACATACAGGATAACTGGGGACTGGGCCCCTATTTGCAGAGCACATAGGGTAACACAAAGGCTCATGAAGCTGCAGCTTTGCTCCTGTCACTCTTTCCGGACACATTATCAAAGTGAATTTGCAGTTTCTGCATGTACCTGAGGTTGGGAATTATGTTTGGAAGGCAAAGCTTTATGGTGTGGATGGATAGCAGGTTTGGCAGTAGGTCTTGGGCTTTGTCAGGATGTGGTAAAATTAACAATGAAAATATGACTTCCAGTGCCCAAGATAAACTTTTCTCAGCAGTTTCAGAGTTATGGGCGAACACATGCAAATTGCAGATCCCCCTTACCAGATAATACATTCCAGTCTCGAATTCATTGCTCAGCATTTCTGGGTATTCATTCAACACTTCACTTTATCCATGTGGCTTATTAAATCTGGCTCAACCATTCCCCTGGGTAGCCTGTTGCAATGCTTGATAACCCTTCCATTGAAGAAATTTCTTCTAATATCCAATCTAAATCTCCCCTGGTATAACTTGCGGTAATTTCCTCTTGTCCTATTGCTTGTTATTTGGAAGAAGAGGCCAACCCCCACCTATCTACAACATCCTTTCAGGTAGTTGTTGAGAGCAATAAGGTCCTCCCTGGGCCCTCTTTTCTCCAGGCTAAACACCCCAGCACCAACTGATGGTGAGAACAGGACAAGGATGTATCAACACAGCTTTGCAGCAGTGGGTAACTTATACTGATTTATGCCAGCTTTATATTTACAGCTCATCTTAAGAACTAATAAGTGATACTGGGTTTATACTGACTAATTCCTTTGATGATACAGAAGATTGCAACTTAATAATAATAGCTTGAAATACCATAGCTAATTTTAGTTCAAAGACTTCCATTTTTTTTAAATGTGGTAGTTGATAGTCTTTTTTCTCTTCAAAGGAGAAAATAGGCAACACTTTCTGTGAGAATAAAATAACGAAACAAGAAAATGGCTCACAGGAAGAATTTTTAAGACCCTTTTATCTGAACTGATACTGACTATTGTAAAGCTTTGAGCAAAACTATCTTTCAGAAAACAAAGCAAAAAAATAATCCCCCCCACAAAATAAAAAAAGACATCTCAAAACGTTTTTTACTCTTTATGCCTTTAATAGTTCACAGGCAGATGCAAAAGTATTTTCCGTGGGTTTTTTGCTCTCTGTGGCATATGTGACTTTTAGCTCTGTAATTTTCTTCCACGGTGTCTTTTTCCCTCTCTGCAATCTAATGACTCCCAATTTCCTTTGTCATTCCATCTGGTTCACTCCCTGTCTGTGAGACATTATTCCTTTCAGACACATGATAATATCAACACCATGCCTAATTTTTTACCTATATGTAGCATTTTAAAGAATCAATTGTTCAACAGTTTTGTCAAAGGAAAAGAGGGTGACTCTCCCTCAAAGAGGACAATTAGAGGGATACTGTAACTCAGTTATTGAAGTGTTTTTCAAAGGTTGATCTTTGTGTATTTGTGTTAACAGCAAAAATTTTAGGATCAGGTATCACAGAAATATTCTTATAGTTTGTGTATAAAAAACTTTCCAGATCTTATATTCCTGACTTATAGAATATTCAGAAAAGAGAACACTCCTTGTTTATGGCCTGTGTGACCATCACTCAGCCAAGAAGTGAGAACTTACCTTTAATGTTTTTTTGGAGACATGCTGCTACACCTGCTGAGACAGTTTTGTGCTTGTTAACTATGTTGCATATTTCTGCTTGGTCCTCTAAAACAATTTAATAATCCTCCTCAAACAGTAGTTGAACCATCAACATCCTTAGGCCTGGCTAGCTCCCAAAATTATGGTGTAAGAGGATGGTAAGGACAGTATCTTGTGTCAGAGTTGTCCAGCTTCAGTTGTTGCTTCAGCTACCTAATTGCATAAAAAGGCTTTAATGGTTTTTTACATCTGTCCTAAATGACAAGTGACTGTTAACACCCACTGCTGTCAGCAATTCCTAACAATTTCCATAACCTATCCATAGCATTAAATATTTAATCAGGGCTATAATAAATAAGTTATGCACGCAAGTCAAAGTGCAGTCACTCACGCTTACTCTGAGAAATAAAGAGAGAAAATAGACTTTTAGAGTAACTGATGTTAAAGGGAAAACTAGTAAAATTAGAAGTTCAAAAGCAATCAAAAAGACCTGAAATGCAGTCATAGTGACTCATAATAAGAGACTTCTTAATTGAAATCTAAGGGCTTTTTCCACATTTTCATTACACCTAAAATCTTTGCATTACTTCTAGACCAGTATGTTTCTGCTTCAGTCACTAGGCATTAGACAATTCATTTACTTACAGTTTCCAGACAGCATATTAATATGGCTTGAGATCATTTGTTCATACTTATCACACTCATATATTATTTTTTACCATTATTCACTCTTGTTTTCTCTTGCTGAATCTGAAAAATATATTTGATACCTTCCAACCTGCAGACTTTACAAAGTTTCAAAATGAGAATGACACTCTCAGAAATGCGTTCAGAAGAGGTCTGTTTGAGTCAGCTTGTGCCTGAAATGAGTGTAGTGTTAAGAATGCAGAATTGTGTCCATAGTGATAAAACGCACAGATATTGAACTGGACTTTCAGCCCAAGGCTGGTTGTCTCCATGGTGCAGGACCAGCCTTTTTTGGATTATCAGCCTGCCTTGCTTATACAGGTACCTCCTGTATTTAATCTTAAGTTTCCTTAGCACTGCTGCCTGCCTAAAGATGATTGTCAGTAAACAGCTGAGGACAATACAGGTGGCCTCAAAGAAGAAAGTTACATTTATTTATAGTCAGTCTAGTCAATATGATAATACCAGGTCTTTCTTTCAACCTGCAGTGAACATTCTACTCATTATTTCCATGAACTGTCTCATCTGTCAACTAATCTGACGAATCATTTTTATTGATTTTGCACCAAATATTCTGAACACTAGTTTATCATAGCATGTAAGCATTTGTTTAACTTTTAGCTGTGTAATGTATAGCTACTGAAAGGGCTGCCTAAGCATAGGTTATCGTTGAGACTTTAAAAATTTTCCATATAACCTTAAGAGATATTGTGGCCCTGGGTGTCTTCCTTTAGTATGTTTTTAAATGATTTCAGAATTGGATAATACATACAGGAGCTGTGCAAGATGAGGGAATGATCAGATTCCTGGTCTCTGGGCTTTCACTGAGCAAATGTAGACAGAAAACATTTAAAATTTCTGGATTTCATGCCTAAGTTGCCTAACTGGGGACATAAGTAACATTTCTGTAAACAGAGCCCAAGTGCACCAGTGCTCATTGGCATTGAATAGAAGATGCACCTGATGGGTTCACTGTTCAAGTTCAGTATGTATCCTGGGAATATTATTTGCTCTTACTGATGCTGGTTACTGAAAGAATGAAATTTCAGTATGTTTTGTATTTACCAAAAGCCCTCATTTAGTGCTAAGTTAGTATATGTGGATATATGTGCTTTCCTAAAGTTTGTTTTTACATAACAAATAATGTTGCAATCATGTTTTATGGGAAATATTGATCATTACTTGTTTTTCAAGCATAGCTTGAGATTCTGACTTGAAAACAGAATTGACATCTCTTTTTCATCCACTGCTGAGTAGCTGTAGTATTCACACGGCATAATCCTCTCTGCTGTTAATAAAGATTGTTTTCTGTTGCTTCTGGAGAAAAAAAAAATTAGCAAAAGGTCAGTTGTGATTTTTTTTCATTTCCCTTTTCCTTTAACTACTGCAAACACATACTGCAAATCCACGTTTAACTCTGTATGGATCCATTCTGGCAAGTGGTCTTAGGTGGTTATTAATATTTCAAGCAACTCAAGGGAGCAGGCAGTTATTCTGAAACTGTCTCTTTGATTCACCAGGTTAGCTTTTGGCAAGTCTGCATCCAGGGGAGTAAACATGGGTAAAACTGCAGTGGTGCTAAAACTTTGCAGTCAGACATTCAGTTTAGTGGCAATTGTAGTGAATGTCTGGTGGCTGCAAGTGAGGGAAACCAAGGAGCAAGGAACAGAACTCCCACCTGATGTCTTGACGGACCTCGTGGGCCAGCAGTCAGTAGTAAGGGATCCTCAAGGGCTGGAAGGAATATCCAGTGAGGAACCTTTAAGGATTTGGGGTTTGTGTAGTTCGGAGAAAAGGAGGCTTGAGGGGAGACCTCATTGCTCTCCGCAGCTTCCTGGGGAGGGGATGTGGAAAGGGAGGTGCTGAGCTCTTCTCCCTGGTATCCAGTGATAAGACACATGGGAACAGTTCAAAGCTGTGCCAGGGGAAGTTTACACTTGACATTTGGAAGCATTTCTTTACAGAGAGGGTGGTCAAACACTGGAACAGGCTCCTTAGGGAGCTCCAAGTCTGTCAGTGTTTAAGAGGCACTTGGACAATGTCCTTAACACACTTTAAGTTTTGGTTAGCCCTGAATTGATCAGGCAGTTGGACTGGATGGTCCTTGTAGGTCACTTCCAACTGAAATATTCAATTCTGTTCAACTCTATTCTACCTTATTCTGAAGTTGAAATAAGACAAATTAATCCAATAAGTTGTTTACTTAACAGGTTTGAAAGCAAGATGGTTATATAACTGCAAAACTCCCCTTATGAAAAGCTGGTGAATAGAAACTGTATTCCTCTTTGCTCAGAATGTATATTTAAGATGAACTTTAAAGGCCACTGTCAAGGTACCACCAATTTTTAATTCTTTTTAATATTCCATTGATAGGTTTCTTTTGTCAGCTTCTTGATCTTTGAATAAATTTTTAAATTAAGATTTACCTTTACAGCTTTATTAAATCTTTTTCTAAGGGACATAAGGAGAGACTCGTTTTGACCTTATTTTGCAAGAGCTAGAAGTTGCTTCCTCAAAGGACTTCTTTTTGACATCAAGTATTTAGAAGAAAAAGAGATGATCTAAATCTCCAACAAACTAATGTCACAGCTTTACTTTCAGTCAGATTTCTACCATCAATAGCATTAAAGGGTATTTGCAGATCCTTAGAGTTGTAGGTCTCATTAGCCAAGTTAAACGAAAATATGAACCTCTGTGGGATCATAGGTTATTAGATTATCTTTTCAATATTGACAACAAGACTTAGTCCTAGAAGGATTTTTCCTTAAGCAACTCCCTTAACTCTTGTTATCCTGTAGCCTCTGGGTCTGAGAACTAAAGATGATTAGAGCCGATGAATCCCAATAATGAAAGAATACCAGAGGCTGTGAGTTTTCGATTAAGGAAAAGATTTGTTTTAGCTCAACTGCTTTGGGTTATCCACATTCTAAGCAGGAAAAAGAGAGGAGAAAAAGCACACATATGTCCTAACTTGGATGGAAAATTTTAATCACTGCAAATGCATGATGCTTTTCAAAAGAATAAAGGCAAGGACAGATAAGAATAAGGATAAAAGAATAAAAGAATAAAAGCAGGATGGATAAGCATCGGAAAAAATGAGGTAAAATCAAAAGAAAGAAAAGACAGTTTTCATGATCAAATAAAGCTTCTTGCTCAATAGCTGAAGCTATTCTGGGGTTTCTGTACCGTTGTATTTGTTGGATTTCTTCCATCTCTTTCTAACAGAAAGCAACAAACAAGCAAAAAAGATGTTTTGTAAGAGCCAGTATATCTCACACAAAAGACAGGACACTCCAGATAATTTCCTTTATATAACTGGCAATATTTCATCCCTCTGTTTTGAAAATTATATTTAAGAATAAGGAAGCTTAGAATTTATGTCTTTTATGTGACTCAATGGACCTATAAATTTCTTTCATATACTAATAGCATGTCTCTAAACACTCAAAAATATATGTAGTGTTTTCTTTGTTTTCACATTGCTGTTACTTATAATCAAGTTCTGACTACCTTCAATTGCCTATAGAAATACTCTTTTGGCATCAGAATTTCTACATCATTTTAATTCCTTTATATTGTATTCAGCTTCTGAAAGAAAAACTGATGTGTGAGTTAAAACTTATTTATATTTGGATTTCGTAAGAGGATTAGAGACACTTTAGCAACAATTATGGCTCCAAAAGTAAAAGTTAGCCCGTTATTCCTGTATGAACAATATTTGTATTTATGTTAATAAAAATCAACAGGATAGAAAAAAAATTAGTCTTCATGTGAAAGACCAACACGTCTGTCAACTTTAAATATATTGAAACAACTTTGAAGCCATTGCAATTCCATAGCTACATCTATGACAGCCCACTTATAGAGTGTGCCTAAATTTTTGTTAACCTTTTTTTTTCTGACTCTTACAAAAACATTCCAATAGGATTGTATTTATGTATTTATGCTTTTCACAAGAATGACACTATTTCTTGAATTTTTAGTGGACACTGTGGAAAAATGACCCTTTCACCTTTCATGAAAATATTTCAAACATTTGCTTTTCTTGTTTAAATTACTCGAAAGGAAGAAAATTAAATGCTACAGTCTCCCTGTTATTATTTGTCAATCCTTAAAATCTTATTTTGGTTTTATAGAGGTTCATGAGCAGGAAACTAAGATTAATCCAAGGCTTAGTATAATCATGTTTCTAAGTTCCAAAATAAGATAAAAAAATCTTGTCTCCACCTATAAAATATGTAGCTTTAAAATATGAGTAGGCATTTATAGATGACTCAGATTTGATGTAAAGAATTAATAAACTTTATTTAAACTTCTCTAATGTTGAAATTAGCGTGATAATTTCATTCATTATTTTGTCATAATAGGTGAAGTAACTCTTTTTATATACATAAATACCTTATCTGTGAACCTAAGAGGAATATGACCGCACTACAATTACCTTGAAAAGTTATAATTTCATGTTAGAAATTTAAAACCATGCAGTTCCTCGTGTCATTGGAGTACTGAATTGCAAATATAACATTTATGGTAAAATAGTAGCAAATGTCATTCTTTAGTTCACACAATGTTCTGAGGCAGCTGCACACAACTGGCACTATGCTCCTGTTCTTTACTTGAAGCCTGTGTATTATATTTAACATATATCAGGGTAGGGAGAAAACAGCAAGTATTTAAATTTGATCTACTCCCTTCTGTGTGTTACAAACGCTGTGAAGTTGGAAAATAAACAAAAATGAGCAAGAGTTAAAAACATTAAAAGTGAGATCTTTTTAGTGTTTCACCAAAACTCTTTGCAAATTCTTTTGTTGCCTGAGGGAGATACTTAAAGGAGTGCTTTAAAAATAGGGCTGAAATGAGTTAGACTTACTTTGTTTGCTGTGACTTAATGGAGACAATATTGCTTTTTCAGTGGTGCATTTACATTTGAAAATTTGATTATTGCAATGCACAGAATTGCTAACGTAGACTATTGTTCAGGGGCCTTGTGCTACAACTACCTCCCATGTTGAAGGTAACGTGTTAGGTACATTCCTGTTGAAATCAGTAGGTATAACAAGAGAAATTAAAATTATGTACATGTGATAAAACTTTGAAGAGCTATATATATCTGTTCAACTTGTGAACTGTAGCTGGCAGTGAACGATGTAATTTTTCTTAACAGAAGTATCTTTAGTCATGGAAAATTGACTGAACCTCAGTATTGAATGAATTAAAAAACCCCAGTATCTTCTGGACACAGAAATTTTGTTTATATCCCAGAAGTTTTAAAACAGATTCAAATTTACACGGAATAGAGCACAGTGTGCCTCTGCTGACAAGAGAGCAAGACATTTTTAAAGATAATCTTGTTTATCCTCAAATATTTTAATGTTAGACTAAGACCTGATGGCCCATGAGAACATTTGAAGTTTGTAGGAAAACTGATCTTGAGCCACCTCTGCTCATGTCTGTTTTTTGTTTGTGCACACATCTTTCAGTGTATGTACATTTAACTTTTAATACATTGGAATTAATTCATTGGCATCCTGTGCTTGAGACCAAATTTACTTTCATGTCTGAATAACAAAATCTGAGGCTCCATGTTTATTACATTAATCTATGTGGCTGGCTTGAAAGTACAGTGTTCCCTAGGAGCTGTTAGGACTTTGTGTTTATGAAATAGAATTAGTGGGAAAAGTAAAAATGGAAATAAGAAACACCACAAAAACAAACAAAAAAAACCCATCAAAAATGAAATGAAATGAAATAAACTCAGTGAGATGAGATACAAGAATAAAGATGATAAGGAGTCATGGGGTCATTCAATGGGGCAGCTTCTCTTAGTGGGTCTGCCTAGGTTACAGTATCACCATGTTCATGCTGACATTTGGGATTGAGAAATTACCTGAAGAGAAAAGGACATTTCAGTGTCTAGAAAGGCTCACTGCCTGCTTCCCCCTGGTATGGGCTTTAAGTGTACCCCAGCACAGGGATAGACCCTAAAGAGCTGCTAAGTGGATGTATAAAGCAAGCAGCATCTTTAGCATAGTCTAAGTCAAGTCTGCAAGTTGTCACAGTGTAGGATTCCTTGTCTCTTTCCATTCTGAGCTCCATTCACTGGAGAGAATTCGTATTCTGGGAAGGGTGTTTAAAAAACCCCACCTGCTGTAGTCCTGTTGTGTTGTTTAGTGTCTGTGGTGGTAAACAAGAGGAGGTTTTCCCCTCTTTTTTTATTTTTTTTTGTGTGTGTGTGAGGACATGAAGGCATTTTGTTGGGGTGGGATTTGAGTGGTTTTTTGTTTGTTTCCATGACAGAGGTTTTGTATGGCTGTTTTAAGAATGACTTTCCTGAAGCCAGTGAATGCTTTTTTTTTTTTTCCTTTTTATTCTGTTTGCCCACAGAGCTGATCGATGTGGTCTTTATGCTGTTATGCTGCTGCACTGCATTACTTTTATCATTAAGAAGGCTGCATGAGGCCAGGTATCTAATTAATGATATTAGAAGGGCATAAGTTGAGGGAGAAAGGGAATACAGTTTCTGATGAGGTCACTTTGGTCATTATATTTAATGTTCTTCAGGCAGTCTTGCACTAATCCATGGGAGCAAATCCCATACACCTATAGGAAAAAGGCAAGTAGAGTCTTGTAAGGGTGCATGTTCATGAGTTCACTAAAATAACATTGTTTCTTTCCATACTTGTCTAGAAGAGGATACCTGCCTACTAAACTAACAAGAAAATGTTGATTTTCTCACGTGATATTATGGATAGTACACTCTCTTTCTCTAAAATTCTAGCACATTTTGCCACCAATGTGTTCAGACAGCGTTGTGTCATGTTGTGTTGTCATATTGTGTTGTTCATTTGAGGCTTTTAAGGGAAAAAGGGTAATGGTTTCCGGTAATTTGCATTTGTGGCTGGCTGCCTATTTATGCTTTGGAAATTACTATTGTATAAATGAGAAATGATGTTGATAAAAGCTTTACTGGAAAAACAAACAAAAACTCCCCACACCTTTAAAAGTTATGCTTACGTTAAAAAAAGCTTTTAAAATATATTTACTGGTCATAAACAAATAAAAAACTCCAACAAACAATTTTCCAAGATTTGTTTTACAAAAGAATTCGACAGATTTTTACTTTTACAAAATTGAAGACATTTTAATAATGCCATTGTACACACCATAAATGTTTCCTGTTTTGTTTTTTTTTTAATTCTCTACCTTATCCTCATTTTACTTGCCTTTTTTTTTTTTAATCCTATCACCAAGTGCTTAAAACCCACAACCTGTATAATGTTCTCTGTCTCTTTTTGTGTGCATGTGCATGCTGTTTGTAAGGAGTAAAGGATGTGGCAAGGTAGATAATGAAGGCAACATTCAGGGTAGCAAAAGTGACCTGACTTCCTCTGTGAACAGTCACAGATTCCTACACTTATTATAAAAAATGTGTGTATGCAGCGATGGTGGCAGAGGTGGGGGGCATGCAGGGGGATTCATTTTAACCAGGCAAATGGTAGAGTGAAAAAGGTGTCTTTATTCAAAGCACTGGTTGCAATTTTGAGCAACTGGTAAGAGACTAACAAGCAGTTTGTGGAAATTGGACTCAGAAAAGAGTCTGGGTCAGACCCACCCCTTATGAAAACAGGCAGAGCTGGTCTGTAGCTGCACGTGTATGGCTGGACTTGCAGCATGAGAGCAAGGTAGCAATTATTTAGCGTTCTATGCCCTTGTGAAGCTGGGAAACTTCCTGCTTTCTAGCAGTCAGTGGAGATGGAAGAGGGTTAAAGGAGTCTGAATGATTTATGTACTGCCTGAACAGATTTCCAGCAAATGAAGAATTTCTGGTGCCAAGTCTGTTCTTCAAAAGGATCATTAGTCCCAATATTGTTATTTTTATCACTCTTGCCCATGTTGATATGAAATGAAGTTGTATTCTGGCATCCTGTCCAGCTCTTTGTGGTTTGGGTGCTGGAATCTGGTTAGACATGTATTTTCTGTCTTAAAATTATGGTACTTGTCCTTGTACTCCTGCTTCTAATTCCTTTATCCCAATTGCAGCTCTACAGCACTCACATTTTGGCCCAGCTCAGGCAGTGCCATAGTCACTATGTTATTTTTTGTACCTTATCGTACAAATTTTGTAAACTTTTTTCTTCTCCTCCTGGACTAAGCATATCTGAGCTGTATCTGTGTTTTGGAAGCAGTGCAACAGGTAGGCAGGAAGGAGGTTTCCTCTTCCCTTCAGGTAAGACATTCAAGGTACTATCAAGTGTTATAGATCATTGAATTGAAAAGCAGACCAGACATACAAACAAGGGACAATGCCCAGCAGTATCTGGGCACTAGAGAATATGGAAGTGACTTACTGAAACAGGATGAGAAGCTATAAAAATTGTCAGAAGGACCACCAAAGCATTTCAACATGGAAATGTAAGCACAAGAACACAGCTGCAGTTTCATTTTCTCAAGTGGAAAATTATTTATAGGTAAAAGAGGAGTAAAACATCTGAATTTCTTCCCACTAACCACACTAAAATTATGTTCACACAACATTTTTACATTTATGAAACTGATTTTCTCCAAAATTAATTGTATGTGTAGAATGTCTTCGATGATTTGTTGGATGGGGCTTTGAGCAAGCTGGTCTGGTGGAAGGTGTCCCTGTCTGTGGCAGGGGTTTGGAATGAGATGATGTTTAGGGTCCCTTCCAAACCAAACCATTCTATGATTCTATGGCTTACACAGCACAGTCTTGGACAAAATATTATTTGGAAAATGGTATGACCTATGACAACCTGAAGTACCTGAACAGGCAGCTTATGCATTTTTTGCTCTTGGGAACTCTTTGTACAGATCAGAAACCAAAGGCCATTCTGGAGGGGAAGATTGTTTGTGTCCATACTTGTCTCCCACGTAATTTAAGTTGAAGCCTCCCAGAGCTGGGGATTTACTACTTCCCCACGTCCTCCTGCTGCAGTACAGGCACAGAAAATCTGTAACAAACTTTAGTGCAAAAAAATCTATCAAAAGCTATGGAGTGGCAATGAAACAGATAAAAGCATCACTGATGCCCTAGGCTGATGGAGCAGCAAGGAGGGATATGTTAGACAAAACTATCAAGAAAACCTGTGAACTAAGCACAACTAACCCTTCAATCTATGAGAGAAAACAAAAATATTTTTAAATTCCTGATGCTCAGTTGGGAGAAAAGTCTTTTGTAGACCCAACCTGATGAACCATGAACAATCTTGGAAATGTTCAGCTCTCCTTCCGACCTTACCCACTTGGTGTTCTCCACAACTGGATTTAAATGGGAACAAGCAACCAAAAAAAAAAAAACAAAACCAAACCTCGTGTTTACAAGTAAACAAAGGAAAGGGTGCTGTAATTAGCTCATTCTGTTATGCAGCAATATGACAGAAAAGTCAGCTCTTTATGTGTCCTGTTGCTTTGTATTAACATATATTCTATGTATACAATTAATATTATTTTGCAGCACTCATGCAAAATATTTTACCTCTTTATTATCAACTCATGTCTCCTACATGAATATGCTTCAGAATATGCTTCTGAATCAGAAATGAGCTCTAAGTATTGTCATTATCCATGATACTATTATAACTTTCCTGTATTAAAAGCTACTGAGCTGAAAATATCTAGGTTTTTCACTGTATATTTTTATGTTTTTCAGATTATGTAAAGTCAAGAGGAGACAATTTAATACAGAAGGCAAGAGGTATTGGTAAGGTAATCAGCTAAACAGAATGACAGGGCTTGAACAACGGACAAGGAAAAAGTATTAGCTCTTTATTTGCAGTTTAACTGAGAAAAATATGGATAAAATCAAAATGATGGGAAGGAAGAGTTTGCAGACACCAAGTATGAATAAAAGTTGCTCTTTTCTAGGAACAGAAGTGTAGAAAGCTGGTCTAGGAAGTAGGGAAGGTCTGGGTATTTCCTTTTAATGATTTCTCTTTGACAAGGTTTACTGATCCAAGCTAGGACAATTTAAGAGGTTATCACCTCCAGCTGTCCATCACATCCATTGAATGGCACTTACAAGTCCCAAAACTGGCTGAAGAGCAGTGGGTCTGGTCCTAAAGTGCTGCAATTCAAAATTTAGCATATTAATTCAAATCACCATTGATTTTAGTCTGTGTTAATATATTGATCTATGAACTACCGTGTCTAAGAGCTCTGATTCATGATGATTTTGGGATTTAGAAGCCTTTGGGGGCAGAAGTCAATTCAACCATCTTCGCTGGGAGCAAGGAGAGGCCACGAGACTGGAGAATGCCACATATTTTTTAAGGAATAATTTTAAGTACAAAAGACACTAGATATGTGTTGCTGAACGCTCAGCAAAACAAGTCACATTTTACTTTGCAGTTTGTTTTTGAAGACTGAAATTGAGTAGATAGCTGTGAACTGAAAATAGTGAATGCTTACCTTTTCTACTACTGATATTGGAACTTTTTTTAGTTATTATGATACAAAGCTGCATTACAGGTGACCTGAAACTGGGGAGAGCAGTATCACTTTTTAAATTTTATCACATGTAAAAGTGGACTAAAAATACTGTCAGTATATCACTGTCTGTTGAAAATACAGAGCAAAACTCACCTCACTCACCGGAAGTATTTCAGAGCATATGAGGGGTTTTATTGATGATAGATTCAGAAATATTTCAGAAGTGAACATGAGAACAGATGAACATTCAGGTTGAAGTAAGTGAAATAATTAGCTAAGAATGTCCTCATTTACGCTCTATATGCCATGAGGCTCCTTCTTGAGACTTGAACTCCCCTTGTGCATCATGAAGCTGATAATCTTCAAAGAGAAACCATGAGAAAAACACATATAATTTAACCATGAACTTTGGCATGTGGAGTGGGATGGCAATGCTCAGAATTATAATTGCAGCTTACATGATGCAGCACTCTATTGACCATAACATTTTGGTTTTTATTCAAAAGTCCAAGGGAATTGTTCTTGTTTTTTTGTTTATTCCCTGGAAAACTGTTAACTTTGTAAAGAAGATATTTCTTGAAGTGGCTTGCCTTTCATTTTCTGATCAGCTTTTGGTATATCATTATTCTATAAGTTTTTTGTTCATCTCAGTAACCAAACTTCAGTGACAAAGAACGAGCCCTTCACACCTTTGCTCTTACTATTGATTTTTCCAAATACACTTTTCTGTTGCTATCTATCACAGCAACTATGCCTTTGCAATAATAAAAAAAGAAAGAGTTTTACTGAGAACATGTTAGATATTTCCTACTGTGGAAAAATCTGAAGAAACACTGAACTAATAGGATCATATTCAGTGAAAAAGGCACTCTCAAGTCACTGAGATTTCTTCTTGAGGATGTTCCTTGCACTGAAACATTTGCAGTTTTTCTCCTGCCTGGTCTGGCAGTACTTTTGACTTTTAATCAGAAGTATCACTACAGTTGTAATTAAATTGGAGCTATGTGAGCACATGCTTATTTCAGAATTCATATAGTGAAAATCTCTTGTATTTCTTGATTATGAAAGGTGATCATGAAAAACCCTGCAAGCCTCAGGACTCAGAGGCAAATAATAAAAAGAAACTTTAAAATATTAGTTCGTAATTTTTGTTAGTGTGATGTTAGTGAACAGTGGGCTTTTAAAAGGGATTGGATTTTCTTAATGAGAAGTTTCTCCTACTGATTTTGACATGCATTTTTTTTCCTTTTTAATATAAGAAAATATTAATAATTTCATTAGTAGGACATCATCCTTTATTGCATAATACTTTACATTTTCCAAAACTCAGAGAATGAACATAAATATGTAGGCTTTTAACAGAATGGCCAAAATAGAGTAAAATTACCTCTCAATAATTCATTTGTGTAATTGCACCCTTAGGCTTCTTAAATTATGGCAGAGACTCATTCAGGAGCTGTTATTAGCTTAGAATGAAGAGACATGAGTTTTCTTACTCCCCTGAGAAATGCTGATTCTTAGTCCAGAGAAAAGGGTAAAGAAGTTTCTTTGGGAATTTTGAAGGGAAAGATGGAATTCACAAAATTTGAGAAGCGTGGTGAGTTTGGATATTTGCTTTTTAAAGAATCCTTTGCATTCTGGAAGTGAAGGTGATTCCAATTATCAGGAGACATACATCTTTCATCTTCTGATGTAAAATTTGCTGTTGTTACTTATTTTTTAATTCAACAGAGATCTTTGTATACCAAAGGAAAGTTTGTATACCAACTTTGAATATGAAAACATGTTTTTCTTCTGGGATATAAAAGCAGAAGACAGGGATTTTGAGAGAAAGAAGGGATTTCAACAGATCTGCTGTGGAACGTGCTGAAGCATAGCTCCCATATTTTCTGTTGTCAACAGCTGCTGTAAAATAATTCCGTATAGAAGCTCCTCGGACGCAGGACAAATGTTCTCTTTTAGCTCTTACTCACTGCTTTGCTTTCTAATTGTTGTGGTGATCACTTAGTATAACAATTGAGTGAAAACTCAGAAGACCTAAGAAAGATTTTAAAAAGTTAATGAAGGAATAATGCATTTCAGCAGGTCAGGTTTTTAGTTTGTGGATTTCCCTAGGTAAACCCCGTGTAATTCAGTTTTTGGACATTTATCTGGACCAAAACCTGGGCATTTTGTTTGTTTACATATACTAACATGGCCATGACAAAATATATTGCCCTGGCTCCAACATATAGGACTTGTATGGTATGGAATGAAATGTGAGACTGCCCTGCAGCTAAATTTTGCTGGATGTCTCCAGATAGCTACTGCTGATCTGTGAAAAAGTTGAACATTTATGCATGTATTCTTCTTTATTCTTCTTTAGCAATAGCAATATTCATACTCTTCTACCCCAACTATGAAGGAAAAAAGCTATTTTGCTATTCTGTTTCCTTCCTAATTCATCCAGCACAACAGTTTACTCTATTAAATATTCATCACAGGGAAATCAACCATGATTTTGAAACTTAAAAAGAGTCGGAAAAATGAAATGTTAACTAACTTGTGAACACAAGGTTCAGGGCCTATCGAATCAAACTTTATACAGTAAATTAATTTTCAAAACATAAAAGTTCTTCAGATGGAAAGGGCAATGATGAATTGTTTTAAGTGGGAACATAAGACCAGGGTCTTCAAATAAAAAGACTTGACCCATGAATGTTCAACAATCTGCTGATCTCAATTGAGTGGAAAGATTGCCAAATATAAAATTCACTGGCCAGATGATTGAGTCTGATTTCCAACCCATACACATGGTGGAAATAACTCTATTAGCATTCATATGCATCAAAATTTTCATGTTTTACAAGGCTCTTCTTCAAGGATCTGGAGCAGAACTGTTACCATGAGATACTGTTATGAAGCACATCAACACATTTTGAAATGGGTGCAATGAAAGTATTGAGGTTCAATAAGGAGGAAAAGAATATTTAATTATGGTACAGCAAATGCATATCACAATATTTTGTCTGGAAAGATAGTGTGTATCTGACTTGTTTTGCTAAAACTCAATAACCTTATTGCAAATAATTTTTTTTTAAAAGGAAGGAACTTACTATCATAGAATTGTTTAGGTGAGATAAGACCTCTAAGATCACCAAGTCCAACCATTAACCCAATACTGCTGAGTCATCACTAAACTATTCCCCTGAATGCCATCTACACGTATTTTAAATACCTCCAGGGATGGTGACTCAACCACTTCCCAGGACAGCCTATTCTAGTGCCTGACAATCCTTTTGGTGAAGAAATCTCTTATAACATCTAAACTAAACTTCCCCTGGTGCACCTTGAGATAATTTCCTTTCATCCTATCACTTGTTACCTGGGAGAAGAGACCTACTCCCACCTGGTTACAACCTCCTTTCAGGAAAATGTAGAGAGCATTAAGGTCTCCCCTGAGCCTCCTTTTCTCCAGGCTAAACACCCCCAGCTCCCTCAGCCACTCCTCATAAGACTTGTGCTGCAGAACCTTCTCCAGCTCCTTTGTCCTTCTCTGGACATGTTCCAACACCTCAATGTCCTTCTTGCAGTGGGGGGCCCAAAACTGTGTGGCCTCACCAGTGCCAAGTATAGAGGGACAATCACTTCCCTGGTCCTTCTGGCCTCGCTATTCCTGGCACAAGCCAGGATTTCATTGGCCTTCTTGGCCACCTGGGCACACTGCTGGCTCATGTTCAGCCAGCTGCCAAACAATGCTCCAGGTCCTTTTCCACCAGGCCTCTGTCCAGCTACTTTTCCCCCAAGGCTGTACCGTTGCATGGATTGGCAAGTAAGGAAAAGTACTATTCAGCCGGGAGTTGATAAAATAAAGATTTATATTTTTTGAACATGTGAAAGGTAAATTTATATTTTTAGTTGCTTTAGTGAAGTCTGATGAAATGAAATGAAATGTAATGAAATGAGCCCAGGCTCTGTGGGCTTTTTCCTAGCCTGAAGGTATGCTTAGCATTTATGTTGACATTTGGAATAGCTTTAGACTTTCGCAAGCCGTGTAACAATAACCTGTAAAGATGCTGTACTAGCATATTTTCAGTTAACCATGAAGTTATGCACAAAAGTGTTTACGGAGAGCTTTCTTCCAAAACCAAAGTCTGCTGAACCTTTAGTGGTTTTTTTGTTTTGTTTTGTTCTGTTTTGTTTTTTAAGATAAATAGTAGCTGTGTTCCTTTATCCAGGTGGGCAAAATGAAGGATATTTCAAGAGACAGTACGATCAAGGCCAATCAGTATACATTAATAGTGTCATAAACACCCTGTTCTGCCACCTCAAAATAACTTTAAAGCTTATTTTACTTCTGCTTACTTAAAAGTAACAGTACCAATATAGTATTGCATAGAAACTGATGGGTGTTGAACTACAACAGTGCAAATTGTCCATGGAGAAAGACAGCTGCAGTCATATCTAGGTTATTTCATGTGAAATAGCATGTCTAGAAGAGAAAACTTAAAACAACATGAAAAGTATTCTGAACTGCACTTCACAGGGAAATCCACTAAGGAATTCCTCATTAGATGCAGAAAACAAAACGGAAAATAAATGCTGAGTGCTGCTTAAAAATCTACAAAGGATCAACATACCAGCATGCAACATAATCATTTTCCTTGGTGATCTACAAAATCTATGAGTACTTTAATTTCAAATATGAGGGTATGCACATTATCTAAATGAAAACCTCCAAAACCATATCTTAAATAGAATTAGAGTAGAAACAAAGATATTTCTCTGACATCCTGGAAATTATGATGGTAGCAGACCATAAAATTAGATATTTCCATTAACCTTGTGCCTTTTATAACAGTATCTCCCACCATTCATCTGATAGAGTGTAATCTTCTTACTTTTAATGGAAGTAATGTCTGTAAGTTCACAGCAACAAGTGGCATGTTTGCTTGGTCCAAAGAAGAGCAGGACTATGTCTGTCACTCAGCTCTTTAATGGGGAAAGACAACAAAATAAGTGCTGCATAACATAATTATCATAAATTGTTACCTTGCTCAGATCATTCTTTGACTAGTCATGGCTAATTTAATCTTGCTTTATTTTTGTGCTTTCTATTCTCCCCCCTCCATTGCTTTACACTGAGCTTTTGGCTCCTAATTTCACATACCCTTCAGTGAACATTTTTTGCACAGGTCTGTGCATTTTAAACTAGGTAAGAAAACCTGGCGATGGTGAGTTAAAACTGTGTCCTCTGAAATGTTCTTAGGTGCATAAAGAGTAAGAATTTCTGCCATGAGAAGAAAACTAGGAGACAGTCTTAATGTAACAGAATTAAAAACTACTGATGGGAAGGATTTGTTAATATGGTACCAGGCAAACAAAGAGTCACATGAGGGAGGGGAGTGTCAGCATGGGGATTACCAATGCACTCACCAGTGAGTCTGAGCCTCCAGGATCCTTGGCCATTTCAAATTCCTTGAAGAGGGATTACCTGGTTATATCCTGGGACCCAAAAAGTGCATTTCAGCTTTCAGCTTGACCTGTTAACCTACCTCTTTGTTTTCTGCAGCCTGAATCTGCTGACCTGCATGACCAACAGGGCATGCTGCAAAACTTATTTGACATTTTTTTTTATTTTTCAGCTTTGGAGGATTAGTGGGATTAAGTCCTAGAGTTTGTTCTAGATTTGAGGAGGGTTTTACAAAACCTTTTCTGAATCAGAGATGAGCAAATGAATTGTCAGTCAAATATTTGTGGCGTTCAGCAAATTTAATGTTTTGATTTTATCTAATTCAAACAACCACTGTATTTGATCATTCTGCAGAAGCTAATATGTTGTGTTTGTATTGGAAACTGAATTAGGAGGTAGCAATGTCTCTATAAAAGCCTGAATAAACCAACCATGATACCTAGAAGCACTTTTTACCAAAAGCATAAATCCTCAAAACCAAGCCAAAAAGTAGTGTATGAACATGTGTATAGAAAAGCTGTGTGCTGCGTTTTTTCAATACGCAAAATGAATAAGCAAATGTTCATGTAGGTCCGTGGTTTACTAGTTTGAATACTTATCCTAAAATATGATCTGCCTGGAGAAGTTTGGAGGAATGGTGTAGCTCGGTTAGAAGGAAAATACTGCATGAAATGGAAGTTGTTTTCTTTTTCCTTCCCCTGAAATAAGATAATAAATGCTCTTCCAGAAAAAAATCAACAGGCACCTTGGAAAAAGTTGAAGGACACAGCTAAAACTTTCTCATTTCCAATTATGCAACTTTTATTTTGGTAGTACAACTGTGTTTCACTGATAAGAATGACTCTAAAATATAATTGAATATTTTAATTTCTAGTATATGCATAAGTTGGTTTATTATTTCTCCTCAGCCATAATATATAACATTTTACATCAGGATTACTTTTTTTTTCACACCAGGTCTTTTAAAATCAAACCTGTTTCACAGTTTAATCTTATCATTATATTACAGTCCAATACTCTTAACATTTTTATTGTTAATCGGAAGCTGGCAAGATTCCATATCATGTAGCTCTTCCTTGCTTCAAAAATACAATATCCTGAACCAAAAAATGAAAAAAACACCTCTCCAAGATTAACAATAATTCTAAGAGAAAAATGAGATCAGATGAAAAACAGCACTCTGGTAATCTGACTCAAAGTTATGAAATTCAATGATTTTGAGAAATGTTATTTGTAGTTTGTTATTTTATTAGATAATTAAGTCAGTGTATTAGATTGGTCTGAAATGATAATAATTTTTCTGTCATATATGCTTTTCGCTGCATTTGATTTTATGACTCACTATTAAAAGTGGTAACATTGAAAACTAAACTAGCAAACACTTCTGAAAAAATATTCCTATTATGTGACTTTTGATATTCTTCTTGCTTACCTTCTCTGTTACTGTTTGTACAGTGGCATTTACTAGGTTTAATGTTTACAGACAACTTTGAAGGCAGGAGTTTGTAGTGGGCTTCTGGGCTGACATCTTTATTTAGCTCTATGGCTAACAACTTTTTTAATATATTCAAGCCTCCTTAATACAGTTAGGTAGTTTTGTTAATACCTAAGAATACTTGTGGATAAGAATTAATAGCTTTTTTCCTTTGTCTGCCCCAAATTGCTTTAAAGAGATCAAAATAAAATCAACGTGAATGACAATATCTTTTTGACCCTTAAGATGGCCATGACATCTGAAGTTACACATGGATGATATCAGATACACAATGATGATATCAGATATAAGTACAGAGGTTTCTAGCACTTTTCTGAACTTTTTGGGTGAAAGATTAAAACTGTCAGATTAGAAGTAAGGATGTTCTGCAACTGGTGGCACAGCCTAAGACATAAAGAATCAGTATTATTGCACTAAATAAAAACCAGATCATTGCTTCAACCATTCTGAGACTGCAGATCTCCTATGAGTATCATCTCCTTGACTGATTAGATGCAGGGTTTAAAATTAATAATGAAAACATATGAAACTATTGTTTTCTACCCAAAGGATATAAAAAGAAGTTTCTGATACAGCCTTGATAATTTGAGACTTGATGACATTCTTGTTCTAACTTTGCACTGTTAGATATAGGAAAGATTAGTAGGTCATAATGATACTGTCTTAATTAACTGTTGGAGAAGTTATTCCATGGTTTAGGTTTAAGTGCAAATGCAGATATATTTACTATTATAATGCCATAGCTGTTATAGATTGTCCAATCAAACAATCTGTAGGTTTGACGACCTCAAACATCAGTAGTAGCCTTCTGGTGTGTTAAACCATGAATGTTTTGGAATAGACTAAAATGTCATTTCTTATTTATCAATGACATTATAAAGGTAAATGTAGCCTAAACCTACAATTATAAATGTATATTTTCCTCCCTGGAAGGAAAAAAACAGTGTGTACCTTCAGTATTATTCCCTGATAGGTTTCTGTACCACAAATTTCAGTGGAAAATTTTGAATGTTCCAAAATGACAGTTATTTTATCTGTCTAAAAGGATGATTTTGGCAAAGAAAAGGGTAACTTTAGACAACTGTAACTTTGCCCAAACTAAATCTTGTAAAAGTTTTATAGACTATTAAAGAAACATTTGCTGCTGCAAGAAACCTCACATCTGGAATATAATTGGTAGTCATAATCTGCCTACCCATTGCATCTTTCGATATGAGAATATACATTTGCATTTTTTTCAAGTGTAAAATTGAAAGCTGTAAGTGAAAAGAGAATTTAATATGTCATGCTACAACTGTGCCATCTAATTGTCTTTATTGTTTCATTTGTCCACAGATGCAGTGTTTGTGAAACAGCCTGGCTTGTCTTGTGTCAAAGTTTTGTACAGAAAATAAGAAAGAAAAATTGGGGGTAAATACATATACATACAGAAAAAAAAAATCACTTACTAATGACAAACAAATTGGACTTTTTTTTTCAATTTCAATGATGATTTCAAGAGGCTCTTTCTTGATATCAGTGATTCTGTCTGTAGGACTTTTCAAACTAGATGTCTGCATCAGCCTTAAAGCTGGGAGAAGTTTATTTCTATCCAAATTAAAGTAGCTGTGATGATGGTTTTGCTTTTTATATACATAACATACTTAGGATATTTCTTAGTTACCAGAGATTACTTACCAAAAATATCACCCAGAGATTATACTGTTTTAGAGGTAGCTGACTTCAGGCTTTGAAACTTGAATTTACCTGAAGGCCTGATTTTCCAATCAGGATCCAGAACCCCAGACACCCTTATTAAGTCTGATTAGGATGAAACAGAGCGAGGCTTTTTCTCCTTTCTTATGACAGGATGGATTGTATCTCTACCTGTTTATATATGACTGTAATTAGTATGTGTGACAATACTTATAAAATTCTCAAACACATTAATAATTTTCTATTTAGTAAAAAATATGTGATAAAATATTTTAATCAAAATATATATTTTGATATATGAACTATTTATATATATTGTGAATATACCATTTTAAGTGAATTGATAAAGATGTATTTATACTACTATAAAAATAATAGTGTGATGTGTCGAATGAAATACTTATTACAATTGAGTGACACTACTGAGGGATCTCATTGTTTACAAATATCAGGAAGATAAAATTTCTTTGATTTAGCCACTCAGAATTAAAAAGACATTGTGCTGGATAAATGTGGAGCTTTGCTGCTATTTTATGAGTTATGAGAATGTACTAGTGGACCTCATTATTCACAAAATATCGATAAACCAAACATTTATGCAGTTCAGCAAACCAGAAGGAAAACTGAACTGTGAATTTAAATGATATGAAAATAAAAGGATCTCAAATTATATGTAAGTAACTGTGCACAATTGAGAAGAATAATCTCAGCTTTATTCCTTTAAACATGAGATTCCTTAATGTTATATTGAATTCCCATAGATTTAAATATTACTCAAGTATATAAAGTTAACTGTGCTCCAGATCCAGCAGGGGTTCTTAACTTCTATTTACATTCCTAACCTCCTGCTGAAACCATGTGATTAGACATTTGCAGTATCAGATTTGTTCACATGGTTTCCTGTGCACATCATTTATTTACCCTTTTGATTTCAGACACAAAATTGGCTTATTATCAACTCCAGGTTTTCAGAAGCAATGAAGCACAAGTCCTCTGCTGAAATATCAGTTCAGCATAATATGCTGGTTCTTTATATTTTGTAGATCCTTTTTGTTACAATTGCACAAACTTACATACAGCAAGACGGCCCTTAAAAAACAAAATTGTCTTAAAGGAACTGAAATATCTCGTCTTACCAACCACTATGCAGTTTAAAACTTACTATATACAAACTTGCATACATAAATGCTGAAAAACATTAACTTAAAAATAATTCTGTTAAGACTATGACTATTTACCCTCAAATCACTAATTTCCTACTTAGCATTCCAATATGTTTTGGTAAAGAACCAGGATGTCCACATATACTTTAAAAAAATCTTTGCACAGAACACTGGTGCTCATCAGTTTTCTTCTTCCACACTCTTGATTTGTGTATTCAATACTTTGAAAGGGAAGAACATAAATCTATGGGATCTGATGAGACACATCCCAGAGTCCTGAGGGAATTGGCAAATGATAATGGAAAAGTCATGGCTGTCAGGTGACGGCCCAGATGACTGGAAAAGGGGAAACACTGCACCCATCTTTAAAAAGGTTAGAACGGAGGACCCTACGTAGGGATGGGTCAAGGAGGGATGGATTGAAACTGAAAGAGAGTAGGTTTAAATATTTCTAAAATATTGCTGTTTCTATCTAAGTATAGCAAGGTATTTTTTTTTATTACTATTATTTTGCAATTTTAGTTTGACCTAATATAACTATAGCTTAGGATAATAAGACCTGAGATCCCTAATGTCCCTATGACTATTTGTTTCTAATTTTTGTTATGCTGTGGATTAAATCTCTTCTATGTACTTAAGCTGTGTCTTCATCTATTTGCACATAATTCAGCCTTATGGCTCTGGTCAGATATTTCTATAAAGCTATCTTTTAATGTATTAAGGATATGAATCATCATGTTTAAGAAAATCCAGAAGAAGAAATCATTTAATAATAAAACAACAATAACCTCAGTAAAATAACATGAAATGACTTTGTAATGCTTCAGCAGCCCCATCTCTCCACTATCAGTATAACAAGATAAAGGGAAATTGGAGCTGTGAATTATTTTCTTTTTCAAATATATACTAGGAAAAACTAACCCTGGAACCTGATTATAATTTAAAAAGAAAATAAATTAGATTTTAACACATTCATGTGTATTCCATTTTGCACTCAGAGCAAGAGCAAGAAAGAACAAACCGATTTTTATTTTTTTATGTATATCAAATATTCCTCTTAGATTTTTCTCAGTTTGCTTACTTGATACATCACTTCATCTACAGTTCTGCAGATAACTGCAGATCTGGAAAATATAGAATATATATATATAAATAAATGCATTTTTGTTTTTAGCTTACATTTAGGTGAATGGACACAGAGAAAATATAAAATTTGCAGTTTTAGTTTAAATAAGAAAAACAAAGGCATACAGGAATTCCAGTTCCCAAAAGATACCAGGATTAACAGCAAGCATCATATATTGTTATTAGAAGAAAGTGAAAGAAAATGTTGGTCCAGTATTTGAGAAAAGTATCAGTAAGCAATGCTAATGAAAGTTGATTATTTAATTTTCAGTTCCCACTGAAAAATGTATCCCTCCAGTCTCTGTGATTTTACTGTGGTCCCCTTTGGAGAACTGGAATGATACAAAATAACTGAACAGAGCCCATAGAAGAGCTGAAGACAAAGAAATGGCTAAAAGAAAGGGTCTAGAAGGTAAGATTGAATAAATCAAGGATCTCAGGTCTAGTAAAAAAGGCAGTCTCTGATGTTCTCTCGCTGCTTGTAACAGTACAGCTACACCAAAATTTGCAGTCAATTAACACTTTATACAGAAAGACAATGGGAAAAAACACATCTTCTTCATATCCAGAAAGGTATTCAATGAAAATAAAACCCCCAGAAAACCAAAAAACCCAACAAAAACACCTCCAGCCAAACAAGCACATTTAATATATAAGTGCAATAACTGAGAACAGTTTGCTGCTTTTTTACATTCATTGGTAGATTCCCTAAATCCACCAAACTTTGATGAATGTGCCTCCCCATTTCTAGATAATTTGCATATTAATTCCTCATCTAAATCATTATTCCATGTGTGTTCTGAAAGGAATTAGAAAGGAATAATAATATTGCTTCAAATAAAATGTACAGTCTTGTTTATCCACAAAACTCCCTTTTCTTTGTTTCCATGAGAGTCGGTATGTTGTGTTAAAGGTCTGTTTGGGTTTTGAGGAGCAAGGGATGAAGTTCTTGTAGAGGAAAGTGAAGTGATTCAAGTAGCAGTGATTGATGGCCATAAATACTCCTGAGCAGACAGCTCCACAGCCAGCTTGTGAGGAAAGAGGTCAATGATGGATTTGGAGAACAGGCAGGGAAAGGAGCAACAAATGGAAACCAATGTGTCTGGTTACACTGGAGATCGTTGCTTTCCTTTCTTTCATTGTCAGATGATCACACAATTTTAAAGATGAAGATATTTTTATATTCTTTTGAGCCAAAGGCATTGAGATGGACACATTTTTATAACACATTAAGCTAAAGAATATTCCATCTCTGGCAGTGTTCAAGGCCAGTTTGGATGGGGCTTTGAGCAACCCAGTCTAGTGGAAGGGTGTCCCTGCCCATAGTGGGGGGTGTTGGAGATAGTTGATCTTTAAGGTCCCTTCCAACCCAAACCATTCTATGATTCTGTGATAAAGGTCAGCAATCACTTCTAGCTGTCCTGTGGCCAATAAAAGGGTCTCTGTAGCTCTTCTGATTTCAGTGCACTAAAGGAAAGGGGTTAAGGGAGCTGCTCAAATTCTATTCACAAGTTAAAACTGAAATATTGTGAGCCATCACTTGAATTAGTTTGCCTTCATAAGGTAATCCTTTTGAGCACAAGATATTTGAGTCTCTACATTTTCCGCTGAAGCCAAGTGAAAATGATAATTCTCTGAGAAACACAATGTATTATCAGTTTGGTGTAGAATTAGGCTTTTTATTGAGCCTGTAAAATTATGCTGCTGGGAAGTAATCATAAGTGTTTCTGATTGAAAGCTAGAATTCAAAAGTGGCAGGAACATAGCTGCAAATGTGCTAGCACGACAAAATTAAAGTGATGTTTGACATGCTGAAATTGCCAAGTTACCTGAGAGAATGACGAATAAAAGGGGGAGCTAAACCAGCTGAAAGACATGGGGTGACAAGAAGAATACATGCTCCTTCCATGAAGAAACAAAATGCCCTGAGTAGGTTTTTTCTTTTATTTTTTCCTTTTTTTTTTATAAGTGTCTAGCATATGCTTCATACGTTATGGAAAATAGTGCAAGGGGATTTTATATTCTCCCTATAGGAGGAGGGTCTAGACCCTGACAAGCTCTCAGTGGAAGACAAAGATTAAGTTAAATTTCTGTAGGACTCTTAGGATTTGACCGAGACCCCTTAATGTGCTCAGTTTGCTGCTAGATTTAATTGCTGGCAACCTTGAATCTCTTATGTACTGATTAGTCTTTTGTACTAGACTGTCAGCTTTGCTACACCTCCAAGTGGAAACTTTACATTCTATTTCCTGTTTCTTTTCCCTTAATATGCTCTTGTGTTAAATAATAGCCAGTGACTGCTGTTTGTGTAAAACCCTGCCTCCACATTGAAAAAACAGTCTGTGAAAATGGGCAACGTTAGTCAACATTATCATGTAAAAGGCTTTGCTACTTAAAGAGGGCAATTAGACTATATGCAAATTACGTCTTTAAAAAGTGGGATTTGGTGTCTGGCCCTTAGGAAATAAGAGAAATGAAGCTCTACTTATTTAGGGCTGGTGTGGTAAAATGTACTTGCTCTGTCGACTTCCAGCATCACATATGTAAGTGCTCATGAATAAGTGATGTTTCTGTGTGCAAGGCTTGTGCTCCACTTTAATCTTCAGTTAGAGTTCTCATCTTGTTCTGAGTCTCCACAGAGAGAGGCATTTAAATTCCAGAGATTGGAAAGCCACCCTGAGGTCGCTTAGGATAACAACTGTGCTGAACCCTGCACACAGAGACTGGGTTTGTAGCTGTATGTGTATATGGCACAGATTGCATATGTATGATGTCTGTACACATGTGCTTCAACCCCCATCCCTACAATGCTGTGTGTGAATTTTTGTACATAAGCCATAATCAATCCCAATAAAAGGTCAATTTAGATATTTCTGGGAAATGTCTGTTGAGGTTTTTCTCATTTTGCTTGAGTATGAGGAGAATGGTGAGAACTCATATGGATTATACATACAAATGGTTTGAAAACATTTAATCTTGTTTATAATTTTAACAGGTTATTTTTGCTTACATTTATATACAATTGATTTTATTCTGTAGATTATGGCAAAAATGATGCATAATTGTATTCAGCTATATAAAGCAATTATTTTATAACAGTTTCTAGAGATCACTGCAGGATTATGTGTGAATTTAAATATTAAGATTTTTTAAAATAGGCTTGCCCTATTCCTTGAGAATTGTGGGTACTGAGTGCAATACAGTATATACAGTTGTAATATTACAGGAATATGTATTACCTTGCTCAATGCTGAATCCACTCTAAGAATAAAATCTGAGCATCAGTCATCTGTTATCAGGTTCACACTGTATTTTGAAGAAACAGGGAATAGGCCATTGTATGTGAAACCACAGGAACTGTATGCAGAACAAGAAGTAAAAATGCCACATAAATACTCAAAGATAAAGAAAGACTTGGATAAAAATAATAGATAGATGGATATCATAGAATCATAAAATCATAGAACGGTTTGGATTGGAAGGGACTTTAAAGATCATCTTGTTCCAACCCCTCCTGGGCAGAGACACCTTACACTAGAGCAGGTTTCTGAGAGCCCCATCCAGCCTGGCCTTGGACACGTCTATCGTCATTGATATTTCTTTGGCACTTATGCAGTAGGTTTCAAACTAATACTGTTTTTATAAAGGTGGAGAGGAAACTTCAGGGACTGGCCTCTGTTTCCTCAGAATTACCCTATTCTCATGTTTAATTTATGCAGCTAGGGATTTTTTCTTTATTTTCTGTGTTTGCATTGAGATGGATAGCGTTGTATTCAAATCACTAAGAGGGAATGAAGACCACATAAAGGCCACATAAAAGATATTACCTCTAAACCAAGAAAGAGATAATGAATTTTTTTTTCCAAGCTGTTATCACCCAGGACATAGATATGAAATTAAAGGATGGAAAAATTGTGTGGATGTCAGGTAGTCTTCAGCAGTGAGAAGACCCAATGTATAAATAATTGCTTTTAACAGGTGTGCTGCAAGGATCAAAAAGGCAAGAGCTTCCAAAATGTTTGTTGTCTTTTCTTGCAATTTTTTACAAAAAAAAAAAAGAAAAGTACTGAAGTTGGAAATTTATATGTGTTTTAAGGTTATGAGGAAAGTTACCAAAGGCCGAAATTTAAAGATTTCAGAGCTGTGAACAAGAAATGAAATGTTACAAGATTTATGAGGGGTTGGAGTTCAGTGAATGTGCGTTTTAAGAAATGACTTGCATTTTAATGAAGTGTATTACACTTGAGAGGCAATAGCTTGGTTATCCTTTCTGAACAATGACTTTGACTGTGTATGGCTGTCAAAGAGAGCTCATTATACCAAAGAAGTTATAATTCAACTCTACAGATTGATATGATGGCCTCCAATTTATGGTGTGCTTCTAAAGGCAATGGGACCAGCAGTGAGGGGCATCCAAAGTGGTAATTACTTGTGGAAAATAGCTTCATGGTTTCAACTTACAATTCAAAGGGCTTTTTTTCAAGAAAAGAACATTTAATTCAGTCTGTAACCTAAACGTCAAGGCTACCCCACGTCTTTGCACAGCAGCTAAAAAATTTTAAGTCTGTCATATAGTACAGATTAAGAGAAAGCATTTAACATGCTCTGAAGCAGCAGTTAGAAATTTCTATTATCTTTGTAAATATTGAAGGTTTATTTCTTTACATGATTTCCTGGCTTGTAGAATTCCTGACTACTCTGCTTGCTTGTTCCAGTGCTTGATGTTGATTCACTAAAATTAGTCTTAAAATCAAGTTAAGATTTTTCTTTTTATCTTTTTTTTTAGAGCAATTTCTATTTAAAATATTTTTCCCTCTTTTGATGCTGTTGTCATCCAGCAAACTTTGCTTGCTTGAATTCTGAATTCTAGTTGATCACCAATTATTTCTACTTTCTGAGTAGGCACCTATATCTGCATGTGTATGAAAATATGAACATGGGTAAGATGATCTTCCCATTGACACTTCTATTTGCAAAGTGCTATCCTCTGAGCCTTAGGCTAGCACACAAATGTACCACAGTGATATTCCCTGTAAAATAACAGTGTAGCAGAAGAGTATATGCAAGATGAAATGAAACACTACTTGAAATTCTAATACATCTTCATAGTTCTGAGGTTCTGTTTATTCATTCAGAATTATTCTTTGTACAGCAAACTCCCGATGAGATTTTTTACCTTCCACATCAAGGAGTTGAAGGAAAATCCTACAACCACAGAAGAAAACCTGGTTTAGTTCATATGTTAATGAGTCAGGATAATTGCAGCTTTCCCTAGGTAATCTCGGTGTCAATTATGCATGAAGGGTTGACAACAGACATGACATTTCCAACTGTCAGCTTTCAGTCATTTTGTTTACAAGTATGAAATCCTTAAGGATGAAACATTAGATAGAAGCTAAAAATTATGATTTTTTTTTTTCAGGAAAGATGGAAAAATAGGAAAATTAAGAAAATGGAGATAGAGTGCATTTTCCTGATAAAGTGCAGAAGAGCCTATTCCTATAAGTAACTTTCCCAGTATTGCTGGAATGAAGCTGTTGCTCAGGTTTTAAGGATCCATTGAGCTCCAAAATCTGTGCTGAGCCCGAGTAACAATATTGGGTACCTTCATGATACACAGGTAGTGCTATGCCATTATAAGGGCGAAGAACCATGATTTGCTTCCCATCGTCTCAGTTCCCAGCTAATGCAGTAGTTAATATCACCTGTAACACGTCTGGAAAATACCACCAGGCTCCCTGTTTACGTCCTTTGTTCCATATTCCCTTTATACTTTCAAAGTAACCTAACAACAATAAGGATAGTCTTGACTCTCCCTTCTGTGAAACTGGGCTCCCCTAACTTAAAAAGCTGCGTAGAAGTGATATGCAAACTTTGCAACCTGCATTTTATAGGTTCTCTCACAAAAAGTTAGATTTTACCCACTAAAAGTTAAATTCCTGTGTAGCTTCAAGTGTACCTTTGAAACAGTCTTGCTGCTCCTCCATGCCTTACCACTGTTCTTATATCTGTGAAGAAATTACAATATTTCCAAATACTGGCACCCTAATTGAAATCAATTGACAATAATACAATAGAGAAAGACATTTAAGTGCCTAAAGATGCAGATAGTTACTTAGTGAGGTTTTTCTAAAGATTCTATACACCTGACTCCCATTATGAAAAAGTGTAAGGAGTTTCAGTCCATTAATAAGCTATTTCAGTTTTTCAGCCTTGATACTAATTTTGAGATAATGACTGTTTTAAGAAAATGCTCAGGCACCCAGGCTGAACTTTTACATTTTTTTTCTAACTGCGTTCTTTTTATTTGAATACACATATTTCTTAGCATAACAGTCCAGTTATTTTAATTTTTTTTTTCTTTTAAATAAAAGGACTGGAAAGAGATAATGGAAGAAATTAGTTTTAATAATGATTAGGGTTCCTTGAGTAATTGAAGTGATTGATTTTTAGAGTGCATCAAAATTCAAAGTACAGCACTATATTTCCAGAAATCCAATCTCAATAAAGTACAGCACCCCAGACATGGACCCAATCCTCCATATTCTTCTAGCCCATCTCCCCATATTGACTCTAATTTTGCAGTTTGCACTCATAATTCACTCAGCTAATCCTTCATGGTTCACAAACTCTGGTAGCTGGTATTAGCGCTGGTCCCTCTGGACTCCTGCTGCTTCTGCTGTTTCAAGACATATTAATCTCCCATTTCATTATTTAATTGACAATTTTCAACTGTCAGATTGAAAAGAGCTATGTGGAACTTACCAAAAAAAGGGCTGTTTTAATACTTTATTATTGTCAAATTGTCCACGTTCATACAATGATTTTCATTACTCTTTAAAAATATCTTATTTTTCACTTGTCTTTTTTTCAATTATTTTTTTTTTTAATTCAAGGGGGTAGGTAAGTTTGGGGATCTGTTTTATGGGAGAGCTTTTAGCATAACAACTTACATAAAAAAACTGGTTTATGGGTTTTCTAACTAGATGGTGAGTTGCAGACAGCAACAAATTTTTAAAGTTAAATTAAAATAATTCAGATGAACTATGCAGGAGCATACTCTGAAAACAACTATTCCAAAGCTTAAGAACCTCAGACACACTTCTTTATATTAAACCAGCAAATGTGGGTGCACTGGATAACTTATTCTTACTCTGCAATGTGCACCCAAAAGTTCTTCTTTTGCTAGTAGAACATGCATCAAGAAAATTAAAAGTGATCCATGGTATATATTGGTTAAATTTATATCCCTGAGCACCATCTTGCTGTTTTAACATGCATATGGAGGTGTTTATATTCTCAGCTTTCATGCTGATTTGCCTTTTGAAGACAGAAGGGGAAAGAGGAGGAAGGGTCCTCATGTGGGTTTTGCAGATCACTTGTGTCTCAAGATGCTGTTGCAGTATAGTGGCAGATGCACTAAAACAATGATTTTATGGAATCTTGATTAAAATGCAGAAGGAAATATCATTCCATCTTAGAAAACTCAAAATATCTTCATGTTGATAAAACAAACATTTTCCTTGACTTCTAATATTGATTGAATGACTTCTAAACCACTTGATAGTCTAAAAGTATTTAAAATAAAAGGCAAACATAACCTTTTGCCATGGTTGTGTTCCCCAGATAGTTATTCCTATTTGCATGCACAGATAAGCAGATACTGTGCTGACTTTTAAAAATGTTCCATAGATACTGAAAAAAAAGAGGTAAAGTTTCTTATTCTAAATTAATAATATTGAAGGCATCCCAAAACACAATGGAGCAACAGAATTTTTACTATGAAAGGTTTAATATCTCAAGTATAAAACAAAGCTAAATAGTATGAAAAATAGTCCAAAGGAAACTGTTTATTTTATTTCATATTCTGAGAAAACTATCTGTGATTAATCCTGCCATATAAACATCTACTATCACCTTCCATGAACTGGGAAAAAAAGTTGGCCTTTTTTTCCCAAGATTCCCTATTCTTTAAATAAACTCCACAGTGAAATCACTAGTATCCAATAGTAAATGATGTAAGCTCTTCAAGAAGCACTTGTTTAAAAGTTTTTACAATTTCTGTTTAACTATGATGAAGTACTAGTGCGTAATAGGTAACTCTCTTTTATTAGGTTACTGTCCCATCATGTGTCTATCTTATATTTCTGATGACTGCCTATTCCTAAATTTGCACAGTATTTCAGTTCAAGGATAATGTATCACAGAAGATTTCTAAAGCTGATTTCTGTTTCAGTCCTTACCTTTAATTTTACAGAGTGTCATTAAGACACGTTTCCACAAGAGCCTGTGCTCATCTCCATGGATAAAATACCTCTGGTACACATCAAGTGCTCCTCAAATTTGTCCACAGTTCAAACAAAGTCTTTAAACAGATATATAGGACTTCTGAAAGTTTCTTTATCAACACATTTTTCCCATGGTCTCAAAAAAAAAGGTCAGGTTATTGTTTATGACCAAGTAAGTTATTGCAGGGAAGTTGAATCCTGTTAGTTGTTGTTACAGTGTCCAGAAGAAAAGGTCAAGTTTTTATCTCCCAGCCTCATAAATAAAAAGGTAAAAATAAGTAAATCCAACATTAATTTTGAAAAGCAAAAGTACTTTGTGCAAATTGATTTACGAAATCCATGGAATTATGGATTTCCTGGTAGATTTTCAGGGTTTGTTTACTATGCATTTTGAGTCCTTTATTCTGGTCAGAATGATTAGAGCTTTTTCCCAGAGAATGTCAAATTAATAATTTGTTTTTACCACAGATAGGGAATTATATGAAGAACTGGCTGGACTTGGCAAGGCAAGCTGCAATCCAATATATATGTATTGTAAAAAAGAAAAAGACCTATGCCAGAATCTGGCATCTTTCAACTCTGGATACAAAAAGCCTGACTGCCAACCAGTACACACAGGAAAGTGCTTCTCTGTGGAAGAGGAGGCTGTAGGGACAGTCCCTATCCATCTTATATTCATGGGTCAGATAAAACACACCCTGAGGCTATCAGTCTGCTTAGATTCATGAATCAATCAGATTTTTATCTGTTTTTTCCATTAAAGCTCCTATTTCAGTAAAACACTTAACTACTCTGGTGTCTCTTGTTCTGGTACATTCCTGTTGAGCAAACCATTTCTTCATGGTCAACGCAAACTTTTGTGACACTTTACCTTCTGTAGAAAATTTGGCTACAGTGAAGCTATATTTGTCTGCTTAGCCTTAGGGTTTTTCTCTGAAGTGGTGATGAAGTAAGTGAGGGAGTTATTCCATATCAATTCCCTATTTGACCTTTTAAGTGTGCAATAACCCTTTCTGAGCAAGCATTAATGCTGTGTATCTGTTCTGCCATACTGACAGTTAACCCTGCAGGTCACCTCTCATGTTCTCTAGTAAGGAAGTATCCATTTGCCTTGAGTTTGCAAAGCACTTCTAATCAGATTTTGAATCAATTCTACAAAAATAGCATTTTTAATATGTTATAGCATGCAGTGATTTCATATTTTATTCTATATTAATTATATGTTATGTTATGCTACTATAGATTAAAATGCCATAATAATAAAAATTTAAAGCAACAAGTTAGATGTTAAAATATAAATTGGATTATAGTTTTACTGGTTTAGTGCAAGTATATTCTTACCTATATTTCTTTTTGCAATTTCAGGGGGTTATAAGATGTTAGAAAAACAAGATCCAATAAAATTATATCGTCCCCAATATATAGTTATAAATGATAATGAACTAACACTTCTTTTTCAAAAACTAACCAATCTTTTTCTGTGATTTCTAAAATAGCAGATCTCTACTAATTAAGACATGGCTCAAAGTTATTTAGTCAGTGTTGCACGCATGTGCTTCCCCTTGGATAGCTTGGAAGTGGACACCATCACATGCTGGCTGTTTAAAGTGACTGAGATGCTTTGATTCCTTACTTGGAAGTGGAAATGCTTTCTGCTAGGAATTCCTAAAGGAATTTGATGTTCTCTGATTTATTTTCTTTCACTGAATTCAACCATTTGCTTATTCTAGGCAAAAGATGGGGGAAACCTGAGTCATGAGCCAGATTGCCCTCATCCATATGAAGGCAGTACTTCTGGGAACAGAAATCCGTGCAAGCGTACCTGTTTCTTGGCTTCACTGTCCCAGAGCTAGATTTCCAATAAGACTGAGATTTCTGTGAACACAATGTGTTGTTCAGAAGAACTGTTAAAAAATGAGAAAGCAAAATGTCTTTACTAATTCTGCTAAATTGATGACAGAATTCCCATTCATTTCAGGAATAAATCGCTAACCCTCAGTGACCCCACAATAGCTGGAATTGTCTGCAAGCTGAAAGACTTTCTAATATGCTACTTAAAGCCCATCACATCAGGTGCTAATGTGCTACTATAGAAAAAAACCACATTTTTAAGCCCATAATTATATGTTTATTCAGATTTCAACAATAAGTCAAGGAAATTTACCTGCATTCTATAAAGCTTCTGCATTATATGCACTGTTAAATGTCAGAAAATTTAAGAAGCTCTTAGTTATTATCTCTTTTGGTAGTTTTAGATATACATGATAAGTATTTAAATAATATTTAAATACTAATAGAAATCCCAAGTAATTTAAAAGAAAGAAATAAAAAAAATACAGAGGAAATTTTTTTTCACATAGCAACATCTTAATAGAAAACTAGGCTTAAGTAATCATTTGCATCTCAAATAAAAAGTAAATTTATGGATTGGTTTTAATTGCAGACTCAAAATTCCTTGCTCTTTCCATTTTATTCCATGATACCACAGAGTTGCAACCCATCACTTTTTTTTCCTGCTTCTCACTTTGCCATTTCACTTCCTGCCCTTCCTTTATTGTTGACTTTCTTCCATCAGTGTTGTTTCCTCTTCATTTTAGCACGTGTTTTACACCTGCAAAGAGCCCTCTTAGGGTAAATCTCAGCCATTGTACAGTGTTGCCAGCTCTTTCCAGTAGTTTTCCATGTTACATTGTTCTCTTTTATGCTTCTTTGCAGCTCACCTTCATGATCACACAAGTCCAGGGAAATCAGTGAGCCCAAGGACAACACCATATCTTAGTTTCCCTGTACTTTTGTTGTCAGGAGCTCACATTAAGAAACCATTTTTTTTAAAAAGTGCTTATTACTCAAGTGGTGAGTACAGAACAACAAAACAGTTGTTGTTAATTGCTTAGTTAATTATACTTTGAAATGAAATTCTAAGGTTTTTGCACTATAAACATTGCATTTCTTTGCCAGTGAAAAGTAGATTATTTTAGAGACAGTAGAGGTAGTAGCTCTTCCGCTGGTGTCCAGGGCTGTGGTGTTATGACCACAGAAATGCCAATTGTTGCACAACAGGGCTGTTTCTATTCCTGACATTGACTTCTTCATCCTTCTCTGTACCACAAAACTGGAATTTCGTGAGGATTTGGACCATGGGCCTGATTTGTATGTGTATAGGAAAAAAAAGAATCAGTCTGAGCATGTTCCTGATCAAGCTGAAGATGAAGTAACTGAACTGTTGATTTTGGCAAAGCATGGGGATGGTCACATGTACCTGAGGACAGGGGAGAGAAGAAGATGAGGCTCTAAGCAGACACCCACCATTATGTCAGTTTAAGATGACCATAAAACCTCAGCATTAGGAATGATGACATGTTAGGAAGCCATGAAAATGCAGTATCATGATGGTATAGTTTGTATTCACGTATGAAATGTGGATAATTAATTAATCTGCTTAATAGATCCAGCAGTATTCAGAAAGTGAGAAAACTGAGCAACTGAAGCAGAAGTCTTGCCGTGCAACTACGTGCACATCCCTTTGCTGCATGAAGGAATAAACCACCCTCACACAGTCAGTCACAGCAGCTCAGCTGAGACAACACTTCCTAAAACACCTGTTATTGGTTGTAATCGACTTAGCAATTGTTCCTGCTTTATTTCACTGGGCTGTTAAATGGACTAGTTGAAGTTTGTAGCTGATGGATAAGCAAGATGCTCCTTGCACCCCGCTTTGAGAAGTTTGGTGTGGGCTATAAACAGTTTTTAATATCAAACTGAGTAAAATATATTGTTTAGACGTTCCCCCAAAAAGTGAAAAGTATTATTTTATAATACTAGTATTTTAAAAATATTTGTAAGGCTTTCACTTAAATTGAATAACGGCTTGCCCTCACATGACATTCAGTTAAGTACTTTCCTCATTATAAGTCATCTGGAATAGATGCCATATTTGACTCTTGTGGTTACTAAATGACCTTGCACTCCATCAATAAAAAAGATTATGTTCTCCAAAGTTTCCTGGCTCTGGCAATGGAATAATTGTGTGCATTGACTAGAACCATGCTCATGCATCACCAAAGGAATCTTACTAGAACACTTCTCACTGCACTGCACACGCAAGTCCTTCAGCTCTAACACCAGCTCTCTGGGCAAGTAAGCCAAATTAAGACAGAATAATTTCTCAGATGAAGAGAGTTCAGAAATGCTGAACTGTCAGCAGTACTATTGTTTAAACTGAAGTAATCGTTGATTCCTGAGTTTTTCCTTTACTGTTCTATAGAGCATAATCTTGATTTATTCAAGTAGTGTCTTATAACACAAGGAACTTGAGTGGCTGGAGCACATCTGAAACAGCCCTTGGTAAGAGCAATAAACCTGAAACCTCTGTTCTATCATCGTTCTCACTTCTCTGCCATTACTTGACAGGTATTTTGATGAACAAGCACAATGGCTCATAAGACATTTGACCAGACTAAAACATCTGTCTTGTGTCTGTGTGAATTGCAGTGCCCATAGGAAGCCTGAAGTGCAGCCATTCCACTTGAAGACGCAACACTTGCTTTTCAGAGATGGAAATGGCAGCATAAGATAAAGCAGACTTGAACGAGCTGTGAAATTACAGAAACTTTTCCATTCACATCTTGTGAGATGATTTTAAAATTAGTCTTGGATCAGATAGCAAGTATGCTAAACAAATTTGGGGATTTCTACGTTAGAGAATTGCTAAAAAATAGGATGTCTGTCAAGATGCTAACATTATAATGCTATTATCATATTTAGTGGGTCTATGTGACAAATAGGCATAGTTCCAGAAAAGCAGATTGAGAATTAATGTGGGTTTTTTCCACCTAAAACTTTGCCTTCTTTTCTAATAAATTTTAAATTAGCCTGCAATGAAATTGTGTTTTATACCAGCTATTTGCCTGTACAAATCTGAAAAGGAAAGGGGTCTGTCTATATGAGACTTAATGTGAGAAGGAATAATTCTGAACTGTGAAGTGAACACTCAGCAAGATCAATTCTGCCAATTGTGGTGACAAGCATATTACTCAAGCTTGTAAATATTTACTATCACTGAGTATTTCTGGCTGCATTATTCTATTCTAATAAGAAACTTGTGCATAATAAAATGTTTTGTTTTCTAACTTTGCTTTGCTCTGTCAGTAATGGATTAGGTTGTAAGATTAAATAAATTAGCACTAGAATTTTTTTACAGTGACTGACACGAGAACAGCTACAAGGCCAAAGTTTGATTCCTTTTATGGTCACATTGAGGCCTGTATGCATAGCCAAACTTTCACACAGAACTGGACAAGAGTTTTAATACTCCATTGCTGCTGCTACAAGGTGATCTAACAGCTGAAAACATCAATGCTTTAAAGAATTTCTTTGGTGATTAGAACTCTTTTCCCTAAACTTCATCACAGTTTAAAGGAAGCTTAAGATCTAGCAGGAGCAAGACAACTCCACATCTTCAAAGGATGGTTTTGTAATCCTGCATACTAAACAGAAAATGTATCCCTGGAATGGATAACCTTGGAGGAACAAAGCTGTACCTGATTTACCTGTCAACTAGGTCAAGATAGCAGCTGGGAAGTTACAGACCTTTCACGGTGCCAGAGAAATTTTTTTTCAAATTAAGCTCAAGTGAAACACAAGTTTCACTCATATTAAAACAAATGACTGCATTATTCAGCTTAGAAATATGAGGTTCAATATGTGGTTTTGTGTGTGCATGTGTGAGTACATATTTTTTAATGTGTATCTACATTATACTCTTGATGAAAATGAGAACATTTTTACTCAAGAGGTGCTGGCGCAGATGGAGACGCACGAATATTAACTTCTAAAGGTTCTTTTCCTCTATGTTTGAGAAACATTTTTCTCTGAGGATACAGAGTTTTCTTGGCAAGCTTTCTGGATAAGTTGCTTGATATACATATAAAACTATTGTTTTATCAGGCTAAATGAACTTGAGTTTCTGGCCCTTTGTAAATCATTCAAGACTACTGAATTCTTTTGCTTGTTATTTTGCTCAAGAAAACTTTTATTTTCATTCTCTCTCTTTCTAGTTCTTTGATTCTATGTTTCCTTTGTTTTGTTTTTTTTTTCTGTTCAGTACTACCTCTGAGTTCTGGATGGAGATGAGGACAGGAGATGACCTGCTGTGAGGCTAGCAGTAAATTTATATTTTGTAATGAAAACTGGCATGGACAAGACTAAGGAGAAGTACCAAACCCATATATTCCAGTCAAGGATCAGGTTTAGACAGAATTTTTTCTACATGTAATTGTGCAGAACAGCAAAGTCAAACGTTTATAGAATCTGTACAAAGTAATTTTTAAGCATAATTCCAAGACAAAATTGTTGCTACTGAGCTTTCATATAATATATTGCAACATGCCAAGGGCTGCTAAGATGTTAGTCAGCTCCTGCCCTCTGGCTCTCTAAGCACACCCTGTGGAGTGCTGTCAAGAGCAAGTGGCCACAGCTCAGGTCCTGTGCATGGTGTGATCCCACAGGCATTCTCTCTGGTCACCACTGATAGGACTTCAGGGAATGGAATGAAACTGTGCCATGGGAGGTTAAGGTTGGATATCAGGAAAAGCTTCTTCACCCAGAGGGTGGTTGGGCACACAGAACAGGCTCCCCAGGGAAGTGCTCACAGCACCAAGCCTGAAAGAGTTCAAGAAGCATTTGGATGATACTCTCAGGCACATGGTGTGACCCTTGGGGTATCCTACGTAGGGTCGGGAGTTGGACTTGATGATCCTTGTGGGTCCTTTCCTGCTCAGGAGATTCTCTGATTCTGGGATTCCAGAATTTGTGGGAATCACTGGTGGTGCTAAACTTGTAAGCCAAGTCCCTTGCTGCTTTCCCATCAAGCACTCATGTGGCCCTGATTACAGTGGGCTAAATCTTGGATTGTTTCATTCTCCACAGAGAACTCAGGGAAAAAAAAACTTAAAATAATAATAAAAAAAAAAGAAATCAGGAAAAAATATAAATAAGCACAAAACAGAGACACAATGTTGTTGCTTTTTTTGGTCCTGAAGCAGGGCTTTTTACCCTCGGCTTGTAAGAAAGACAGAACAGCTGTAATATCAGTGGTTGGGAGCAACACTCCTCCTTTCCTTCATGCCTCCCTCAGCCCAGCTCCTGACTGACAAGAGTGAGGGAAGTGCTCCTGAAAGACCCCCTGTGTGGGGCTGAGAGTCCTGCTCCCTCCCAGTGGCAGGAGGCCTCTGAACTGGTTTTTCACCATGCCTGACAACTCTTTCCAGCAGTACAAGTAAATGCATGTTCTGTAACATTTTTTCCCCCCTAGGGGTATTTTTTCTTTTTTGTTAATACTCGGTATGTATTTGATCTTCTCACCTTCACAAGACAATCAAACATGGCTTGTCAGCAGTTTATTACCAAGAGAGAAAGAGGAAGGGCAGAGAGTGGTTACATGCACTAGGAAAATGTTGGGTTTAGATAAAAAATTATGAGGTCTGATCCTTTGGCAGAGATAAGCTCAATATTTTAAATCAAGGCTTTCTCTAATCAAACCATGAAGCTGAACTGATCATCATGCAAACCATTGTTTTGCTTGAACCAGAAGTAAATTGTCATTTTGATGTTTTTCTGAATGCTGCAAGAATTGAACTAAAATGGATTTTTGGTTGCAATCTAAACACTACAAGTAAAAATAGATAACTCCCTAGCAGGGACTTATTTAGTATGAGCCTTATTTGCACTTGGATAGGGGCTTCAAAGCAATGTCATGTCACAGCCTATCCCCCTCTCCTCCTTCCCGTTCGACTCCAGGCATGTACAGCAAAACCTTCCACTCCAGCGGCATGACATTGAGTTTCTTTACTCTGCACTGGACCAGCAGGGAGAGGTGGTAGAGTCTCTGTCCTTGGAGATGTTTAAAAGCCACTTGGACATGGGGACCATGCTTCAATGGGGAGAGGAGTGGGCTAGGTGGTCTCCAGACGTTCCTTCCAGCCTGAACCAGTCTGGGATTGTCTCTCAGAGGGCCTTTTGCTCCTGGAGATCAGTTGAAAGTTCTGCTTGTACAGGAATCACACAGGGAGTAAGGGAGAAAAAGTCAGAAACTCAGACTCTGCTTTACCACTGCAGAATTGATAAAGGCCTCTCACTTATATTTCAGTGTAAGTAATAGAGAGGACTTACCTGTCATTGCAATAGGAGGTTTGATTTTAGAATGATTTAAAAGTCTGATCTTGATATATAACTCTAATAAAATCAGTAGAGATATACAGCTGTGGCAGTAATGTGTAAAAAGTGGCTGACTGTCTCATTTTAAAATACTGATTTGTATTAGTTTTACTTCATCAGCTTCACTGAGCTTTTCTAGATTTATATTGATGCAAGCAAGATTAGAAACAAACTCGACACTTGCAACTTTTATATTTATTATTAAGAAAACTGTGATTCTCAGACTGATCAACTACTGCTCCAAACATCCCATTTTTTTTTTCTTTTCCCAGCCCAGTAGCAGAAAATACACCTTGTCTGCTAAATGGCAGTGAGTATATTTTTATCACTTTTAATGGTATTTAGCATTTAATTGAAATCTGACCCTCTCACTTAGCCTTATACCTTGTCTTCTCCCTGCAGCATAAGCATGCCATCACCTGTACTTTGTGCAAGTCCAGATCCCAGCAGTCCACTATGAAAGATTCTATTCACATATGGATGAGCAGAAGTTTGATGCTTGGCAACTGGAAAACATGACAAGGTTCAGTGCTTCCAAGGCAAAACAATTTTTCTTACTTATTTTGAGTGGTATGAGTAACTACTTCACTTCCACTAATTATATAGGAGTAAATCCAGAAGTGTTAATCTTCCCACTCTCTGCCTCTGCTTAATGTGCATCTGCAGTCCTCCTTCCCCTCCACAGTCAGTTCCTTAGAGATGCTAAAGGCACAAGGGGCCTGCCCTTTCTATTAGGCTACCAAATGTTTCAACAAAAGCAAGTGAAATCTTCTCTGTGTGTAGCTAAGATTGATTTTATCTTTAAGGAAATTACCAAATAATTTAAAATACAAATATTTTCTAGCTAATGCCTTCCTTTTACACAATGGAGTAGAAAAAGCAAATGTTAATAATGTATGCAATCCTCAGATCCTTGAGTGTCCATTGTATTTCTCTCCATGGCAAAAATCAGACTGAGAGTAGCAAAATATTATTTTAGAACTAAATAAACAAGTTTAAGATAATGACTCATAAAATACTGAAGCTGGTGCAATTTCTATTTTTTTTTTAAGAAATTAAAACATTGAAATAATTTCAAAATAAATTGTTTATTATATCAGCATGCCTATTCTGTCTTCCTGCAAATCTATTGTGCAGGGAAATTGTGGAGGGGAGGGAGAAAAGAAAAAAAAGGAAGAAAGAAAAGGAGAACTTACAGAATTTGCAATATTATAATTTGGGAAACACTAACTAATGTGCAGGCATAGGGATGGATTTTGGCACATGTGTTGAGGGAATTCTATGGGTTCAGTAAAGTCTAAGTAGCTCAAGAGAATTGCTCTGACTCTGAAGGGGAAAGCCTTCCTTCTCTCTTGTAAAGAGAAGTGGTATTCCCACTATTATGTAGAAATAATTTACAAGTGACTGACATGAGCAAAGCAAATATAGGAAATCCAACAAAGTACTATATTGTATTAAGAAAATTGCGTTTGTTTTCCAACATAATGGAATAACGAATCAAAATGTTCAAGATGACTAAACATTAAAACCACCAGATAAAACATGCATAACTGGTGTGAGACAGTGATCAGATCAAAATGATAATCTACCAAACATAGATAATTCACTGAACTATTTGACTATTTGTTTTGGTTTGATATAATAAGTACCCAGACTAGAGCCACACATCCAAATTACTGATAACTAACTTGAGCAGTCTCGGCTCATGCCTGGACTGTCAAAGTGTCTCTCAACTCATTTGAGACTTGACCTCCCAGAGGGCAGTGGAGCTGTACACAAACCTACGCTGTGCTTTCTGCTCCCTGACTTCGTTAGAAAGGAAAAAATGCATCAGAAAATCTATATTGAATTAATACCCAAACAGAAAAACCTTATGTCAGAAAAGTCTTAAAAAAAACAACAAAAAAAAAAAAACAGAAAGGAAGGAAATAAATTAATGAATTGAAAGCTCTGCCTACATAAAGAGTTATAGTGCCTCTTAAGAGTAACACTCTGACGCATTAATAGTCGGGGCAGGAGCTCAATTTAACTATTGCTGCAGCTTAAGGTGCACAATTACATTCTTCAGCGTCGACATTTTCACCTTGATAAGCATAATAATGCCATGCAGATGCAGACTAAAACCCATAATTTCAGCAGTCTGCTTCTACTCACGTTGATTATAATAAGGCACGGCACTGAAGCATGCACAATCCTACATTTAATTGTCAGCGTAGCCCTTCATTTAAAACAAGAAGTTAGTTAACAGTATGCCTGCTCCAACTAGTGTGGGAGGCATGGCAAATAGCTGGTGCTAAACAGAGGACATTAAATGTGCCAGGAAAAACATGTGCAAAAAGCCGGTGAGGGCCTAGATTCATCTCCAGTTTCTCTGAGGGTTTTGATGCAAATTAAAAATAAAATATAATATGTTTATATTTTCAAGAGAGAGCCTGTTGTTTTTTTTGTTGTTGTTTTGTTTTTTTTCTTTTCATTTTTTTCTTAGACTAGGAAAAGTTTCCCAGCAGTTAACCCTACATCACTAGAAAGCAGTAAGCCAGATGATGACACTGAAACACAAATTCTGGTACATATAGAAATACCTGATCATAATAAACGTCTAAGTGTGAAAAGTGAATGTATAATATTAAAAGTAAACATACATAAATTAATCAAGACAAGAATACTGTGCATTGCCTTTTTTATGCTAAGTCACTTCTGGGAGGAAGAGAAAAACAATATATACCAAAAAGAAAGTTACTTAAACTAAGACAATAGTCATACATATACATATAAACATATACTTTATTCATACACGTATGAGTGCATATGAATCTATCGATTGAAAAATATCTAGCTGATAAAAAATGAGTACCAAAAATACAAAAAATTATACTTGAGAGACAGAATTTCTTTTATTTTTTTAACTTGTGCTCTATTGTTGTTTGATTCTTGAAGCAGCAGTAGTTTGAAAAAAAACCCCACACCCCAAACACTAAACGATTAGAATAGCCTTGCTTGCAATCACCACATAATTCTCTTTTACTATGCCATAATGCCTTGGTAATATGTTTTAATTCCTTTTCATTGAATACAAAGGAGAGAAGACTCCAAAATGCATCATGTTGAAAGGAAAGGTTCTTTCCCCTGGCTCACTAAACACTGCATTACGCTTTCTAGGTGTAATTAACCACCAGGCACTACTTGCTACACGCACTTTGTGAGACAACATATCCAAAGAGTTGCAGAAGTTCAGGGACTCGTAGTTTTCTCACTCCAAATCGAGGAGTTACCTCGCGATTGCCACTGGAAAGGCAACATATGTCAAACGCTGAGCTGAGAAGCTGGTGGGAGGTCTGGCAAGACATCAGGCAGATCCCGGGGCTGCCTCACAGTCAGACCACGTCTGCTGCTCACTGAAGGTAATGGCAGCCCCAAACTCAGCCCATGAGCATCTGGCACGAGACTGACTGGTTTATTTTGTTAGGAATTTCATGGTGTTGCTGTTCTGTTCTCTGTAGTAAAGAAAAGGTGAACATCTCATCCCGACAAGATGCCTCTTCACTGGTTTAGCAGCAAAGCTATAAATTACTGTGCTGGTTTATATATAATATAAGCCAATGCAAAACTATGATAACATAATTAGCCTATGAGCTTGTAGTAAATGCAGACTTCAAAGTAACTACTGCAGCAGATTTATGCACATTTTCTGCCAATTTATTTCTAACTCAGCCTCAAACCTAGCTGGGTATAATACTTCAAGGTCAAATCTCTGCCTTGGATTATGATGGATGCAATTCATAAACTTGCAATCAGTTGAGGTTTTGTTAAAAAATTACTTTTTTTATCCTTTTATATAAATGAAATGAGAACTCACCAGCTTCAGTTAAATTTTGCAGACTAGCAAACCAGTTGGTAGACTTGGGAGGAAAGTCCTTGCAACAGACCATGGAATTCATGAGTGGTGCTGAGGACCACTCTTCAGCTACAAGCCCGAATGCTGTGCTGATGGCCACAAAGAAAGGAGCAAAATTAGGGAACTTTTATGGAATTACTACCCTATGTAGCCCCAGATGTTGTCAATAGAGGACATTTGCCATAGTAAGTGGGTTGGAAGGTGTTTCTTCTGGTGAGTGTGCTTCTTGGTAGGCCAGAGTGCTGAGGTGGCACAAAGCACAAAGCAGCTGGATTGTAAAATCTCCTCATAGAGAATAATACGATGTTGATGGTAGGACTCGCAATTAATTTAAAAAGTGCACTATAAATTAAGTGCTTATAGTTTTGAAGTGATCTATAGTGCAATTCAAATGTTGGGTGCTCTAAACTTCTTGAGCTTTAATTAACCACTACATTCATTAAAAAGAAAAAAAAAGAAAGAAAAAGAAGACGAGAAAAAAAAATAGTATTTCTTTCGTGGGAGAAAAGAGTTGAATGTGTTTATATGAATCATTTAATATGTGTCAACAAATGATTACCAGATCTCAGAGGCAAAAATCATCTAATTGGCCCTCAGCATTTAGAAGCAGTTGAGTGATTGGGAGGATACAGTTACATAAATATTGTCACATATTATCTTATCTTAATAACTAAATTACATAGAACTTATATGACAAATTATATTGAAGGCAACATGGATAACCATTTATTATTCAGAACATGTGGTGAGATGAGACAACAACTAATCCCCACCACAAACAGTGCTTTTTATACATTAATACTGATAAACTGAAGCAGTCAGGCTAAATTACCAACTGGCACCTTTGGAGGTGTCCTGATGGACCACAAGAGAGAGATTCTTCAGTGATTTCATTACATCTAAATTAATTTTACACCACATTTTGTATTCCTATTATGCTCAGAATTGTGCAAAGACAGTGTTTACTACTTCATGTGAGGTTACCTTACAAAACTAATGATAAAATTTATTTTGGAGGGGCAACATATATGCCAACCTTCTCTAAAAATCTTGCTATGATTTCTTCGCAGGATGTTGTAAAATCAATATAACACCATTAACATAATGCAACAATTTTCTGTGCATTCTTCCTGTGGCTGGTTGTCTCACTTTCCTGTTAGGATTGCATCCTCCTCCCCTGCTTCACTGCTGCTGTGACCACATTTTATTATGTTCTAGTGTGGGTGAGGTGAAATTGCCTTCTCTAAGTACATATCTTTCTCTGTCAACTGTAATGGAGCCAAAACAATTTTTCTGGGTTACGTCATCATCTTGGTCAACTCCAAGGTAACATGAGCCTTGAAAATCACTATATATAGAAAAAGATCTTTAGCATTTGACTAGTATCATGTCATAGTTTCTCACACCTGTCAGAGTTTTTATTCAAGATCCTAGTGCTGTCTTAAGTAGTGAAAATTTTGGTTTCTTTTATATCATTCTTTGTTCCGCTTCCTTTCTTCCCCTTCTACATACAGATGTAGATACTCATCTATAAAAATACAAGTCTGATATAGAAAAATTATGTTTCTTCAATACTTCAGGGAGTGTATGTGGGTCTTCATTGGCACTGGAATAATTCTGACATAACTAAGATCAGTCTTAGGCTAAGGGTCCCATCCATGGTGTGAAGTTTGTCATGAGCTCGTATAATTGTGAGAGAAGGCACCATAAAAGCAACAGAAATAACATAACTGCTAATATGATAAGAATGGATATAGCTGCCTGTTTCATTCCTTCACTGCTGAATGGTTTGTGTAGGTGTCAGATTGAGAGGTTCAACAACTCTGGATTTCCTGCTATAGCTAACACTAGAAAAACAGTTAAATGGGAAAGTTAGAAATATGCTGCTGATGATGATTTCAAAATAAATATTTTACTAAAAATGCATTGTAAATGTAACTCCCCACATTATGTTCCTGAAAAATAATCAATAATATTTCCTTCTCAAAACAAATCACAAACATCAAAACATTCTGCACTGAAGAAAACAAGGTCAGCTGCAATAGGGTTGCAATATGTAGGAAATTCAGAGAAGTATCTTCATCTCTTTCTTCATACAGTCAGTACTGTCTGAATCCAAAAGAAAGGTCTTGAAATGGATGTTTGTCTTTGCCTCCTGAGCCCCCACTGGACACTTGATATGCAGTTCATGATTTTCTAGAGCAGAAGGGATAAAAGTAAAACTGAAGTGAGTCACAAATCTCAATTGATTTTTTTTAATAACATAATTTTCAATAGTAATTATGTCATGCTTTCAAATTAACTTGAATATAGCTCAGATTATGTTTCTACTCTTACCCTCTTTACATTTTGAGTACATTTGTGATGTTGGTACCACTATACAAAAGAGATATGAGCATGGGGTTTTTTTCTCCCATTAGCTCTTTATTAGCTAGATTTCTGCATCTATCAATAAATGTATAAAAGTTGCTATAATGGTAATTCAGAATACTGATTTTTTTTTTTTTTTAATCTGGGTTATTTTGGTAAGGAGGAAAATATTAACCCATTGCTGCTGCAGGAGGAGGGAAAATAAAAAAAAGGCCTTATATGAATAAGAAACATTTTTTAACTGACTGAATTCCAAGTATTATTTAACTTAGTCATAGATGTTTCTATCTGCTTTCAGATGTGGGTATGATGTGGAGTATTGCTTTGAGAATCAAATCCTAGTACAACTGCCACAGAAAGTTGACAACACTCCTCCAATCTTTATGACAGCATCTTTAGCAGTAGTATTATATACTTCTTTCTTAATATATACGATATACTTTCAGAAGAAAATTCAATTTTTTTTCATATCAACAGGTAATACAGGCACAGAGAACAGTATTCAATTGATGAGTGTTACTGCATTTCAGGCGGTCTGTTAAACTTGCCATATGAGTATATGAAATAAATTAAAAAAACCCCATATTTAAGGTCAGATTCATCACATCTTACAATAGATAAGATGATGGGGCAGGTTGGAACAAGGTGATATTTAGGGTCCACTCCAACCCAAGCCATTCTATGATACATTAATATGCTCCCCCCAGGCCAGCAGCCACAGTCCCAGAAACCTACTGACGCTCAGTCTTGGCAAGCAGTCCCCTCCCTCCCCTTCCTTTCTTTCCTTGGTGTTCATGTTTCTCATCTCCTTTTCATCTGTTTCTTTCTTCTCCCAACTTTGATGATTTCACATCTTTGTTTTAAATTGTAACTATAATCAAACCGGAAACTTGCCTCTGTTTTCCTTCTCTCCAGTGTATTTCCATTAAAACTACAGCATATGGAACTGACTTTGGGACAGAATAAGAAAGAATCTGTAAAGTATCCTTATTTCAACATTTGTTTTACCTTGAAAAATGCATTTTTTTCTAAAGAATTGCTCTATACTCACCTCAGGATTCCGAATTTTCCTCTTTCTCTTCTAACTTCTCCACACATTGCTACTGTTTCAGTCTTAGCATATCTAAGAAATGAAATAGTGACTGTTCAGACATTAATTTTGGATATTCTAAACCTCGGTCTATGGTAATATATCTGAGTTTTTTGACTCTCTTTCCTGCTTACTGCTGCTTTATTATTACAGTGCTCAAAACCAGACACTTAACACACTTTCAATTCATTTTTTAGATATTAAGATTGCTTGCAACAGAATTAAGCTAATATTAGATTGTAGTAACTCAATTTTTGCTTCGAGCCATTTGGGAGGCTTTTTTTCTTTTTTTTTTCTTTTTTTTTGATAATTCATTAAGAATTAAATTATTAAATTATGTTTATTTGTTCAAAACATCCCACTAGCCTTTAATGTCTTGAAAGATATTAATAATGTAATATCATACCCTCACCTCCAGAGAATGAGTCCTTGTTTTATGTGAATTTCTCCTACTATTCTCTGGACCCTGGAAGATACAATCACTTTCTTCTACCCATTTATTCTCTCAGTTCCAGTCAAGGAGGATGAGTTTTGGTTTTGGAGAAGGGACTTGTGCTAATTACTACCACAGAAACACAATGTGCACAGCAGTATCTGACAAATCTTGGAAGAATTTGGATAAAACAGACATTCAAGCTTTACCTCAATGATTTTTCTTTTAACGAACCCAGTTCTCAGGTCTTTTAAACCTCTGTTTCAAAGGCTTTTGGCCTCTGCTTCAGTTTATTAGCTATTTATGAAATTTGCATAAAGATATATGGTCAGACTTTAAAACATGTCGAGCTTAAAATTGTTTGATACAAGTCCTTGTGATTCAATTGTTTGGTTCTTTGAGGGCTTTTCAATTTTCTTTTTTTTTTTTTTTTTTTTACAAACAGCACAATTTGCCAGATATTGCTCAGAGACTGAGCAGGAATATTAAATGTGTATACTCAGTCTTTTCTATTTTTTTATAATTATTTAACACTTACCATCTTGTTATAGTCAGAGCTATGAAAATATCTTTTCTCCTCCCAATATAGCTGTTCTTGATTTTCCTTTCTCTTGCTCTAATTTTATTCTCTTGACTTTTTGTCCTGAGTGTCTCGCCTTGCTCTCTATCTCCTTGTTTGCTTTTTCTTTCAATCAGCTTCATTTCTCCCATGCCCCTGTGGAAAGTGTTCTTTGTCCCATATGAAGATTTTCTTTTTAGCCTCTCAACATAAATATTCATTTTAATTTGCACATAGGCACTGTGACTTAATTTTTTCATACCAACCAATATTTAAATGGTCATCATCCATTTGCAGAGATGCTCAGACACTTGCTACCGTACTCACTGCAAGAGCAAGATATTTCCTTATTTTCCTGCTGGAGAACAGAAAAGGGATGCTGAGCTGGCCCTGCTCCTGGGTTCAGGGTACCAAATAAAGCTCCTTGTGCTCAAGTTCCTGTTGGATGCTCAGGGCAGAAATGGCAGCTTAGGACCAGCCTGGTATCTTGCTGCTTCTGAGCTTTGCAACAGAGCCCATCCACTCCAGCTGTTTCATCTCCAAGTCAACTGAGGCCGGTTTTAACATGTGCTGTTAGTGTCAGATTTTCTCTTAAGAAACTGGCAGCATATCAGGTATGAATTTGTTTCTCCAGTAGTGCTGGAAGATCAATAAATTACAGTAGAGGCAGCCAGGAGTCAGTCATGTCTTAGACCGCCATAGCTGTTTCTTCTATAGTGTAATAAAACTTTGATGAGGATTAATTCAGGTTGTAAATTTACCATGGCCTATTCAAGACAAAGAAGAAAAACAGAGGTTTTTAAAAATGCATCATTTCAAAATGTAGTTTGGTAAGAACTGAAAAAGAGCTGCTACCTTCCTTTTAGCTTCTTGCATTATTATGCTTATACTTGAAATAATAGTTTGATTGATTCTTTATCTATTACTCCTGACCTTCAAGGTAACTACATAAAGGCTGCTTAGATTAAAAAGATCTATTGCATCAGACACATTTAAACACAAGAAAATACTTAGATACACCCACTTGCTAATTTTTAAGCAGATTTTCAGGCTTAAAACATTATTCAGCAAAGGAGAAGTATTTCTATTTTAAAGAGTTTGATTTAGCAAAGTCGGCATAATGCACAACATGGTATATGTGATCAAAATTTGTTGTACAAGACATAATGTAGCAGCAAAAAGAAACATCAGTTTCTTGCAACTGCTTTATTCTCATAATGTTGTCCCATATTTTTTCCAAGGATCAGCCAGAAAGATTCCTCCACCCCCATCCCCCACATCCTACTTTTTTTCCCTACTGTCTTCCCTCCTTCCACATACCCACTCTCACTTTTCTCCTGTATTAACTCCCTCAAGCATTTGTTAACAGCTCTCTCTTGGAAAGAGAGGACAGCCATTCCCTATAGTGCTGGGAAGGAGAACTGCAGATAGTTTGAGAGCACAAACCTGAGATATCAATTCACAGTACCTGTTGTGACTGAGGGCAATACTGGCAACTATTTGGCTTGTTACACAGAAGGCAGGGGCCATTTTTCTTGTTGCAGGTACACCAACCGGAAAAATCCCTAAGAAAGTAAGTAATTGTGTTTGTAAGGTTGTTTCTGAAATTTTAAACTCTAAGATTTAAAATTTCTCATGTAAGCACAGATGGAAACGATGCTGTCTCCGTGTTGGCAATGGCACTGGTTGCCATTAGTAACAGCTCGAGCCCAGTAATCAGACTGCACTACTAATGGCTACAAGTACACTTTGCCTAACCAGTACTGGCAGGATGCTTTCCTTACAGTGATAAATGTACAAGCTGTGACTTGCATTTCATTTCCAACCTTGGCAAGCTAAAATAGTCTGTTAATGAATGAAGACATCTTTAAGCATGTGGTTGTATGCCAACAGCAGTTGGTAATCCTCCATATCCATCTTATTTCATTCCATTTACAATTCCACTTGTAATCAAGCAATGAATAAACTACTGATGCTTGGCCAGCAATACCCACATGACCTTAAAAAGTGTTTGAAATCTGAAAAAAAGGAAAAATATGCTTGTCACTGGTATTGCTTTCATTTTCACTTCAGTGTGTAGATAAGCAGTGCATTTGAAAGTCATTCTGAAAGTAAACTGCAGCAAACTCAATCAAAACTTTTATTAGTAAACAAAACATACCAAAAAAAACCCTTTTGGAAATGGCTATCAAGAATAACCTTCAGCATGAGATGTTTCTGATATAGCGTATAACAGAGTACATAAAGACCAGTAACACAATTTCAGTAAATCCCAGAGATTTATTTATCATGATATGGCCACTAAAGAGGCTGAATTTACAGAAAGCTGGAAACCTTTGGTTGCATAATTATCAATATTAAAGGTAAAACTGTTTTTTTTATTTTATGTTAAGGAGAAAGCGAAACAGAGCAAATAAAGACATACTAAATTTCAGTACTCAAACAGCCTCTGCTTGATACATTTTTCCTTAGGCATGTATAGTCACTATGGGCAAAAAATAAAAGTATTTCCCCATTCTTTCTTTCACCTTGAAGGAACTGAGTTGCTGCCATTCATTAAAAGCTCAGCTGTTTTCTGAGTAGAGGTAATAATTTAGTAATTATTACTGCTGCTTCTCATCTTACAGCACAACTTGATTTCAAGACCTTTCTTATAACTTCATTATTATTTCTCCCCTTTTTATAATTCAGTCAATTAAATAATGAATAATAAAGAAGAATTATTGTTTTTCTAGCTCTTTACTATCTCCTTTGAAACTTCGAATATAATTTGAAACGACAAACCTACCATGGCCAAAGAGCTGTCTTAAGTGATACTGTAAAGTTCACCTTGCATGTGCATTTTTAATACAAATACTTGAAGCACCTAAAATTTTTAGAGGAAAATGTATGGAACATGAAGGGATCTCTTTCAACACATATCTGATAACTAGCAATGAGAAAACTTGCCCACCTCTTCAAACTTCAACAAAAGAGAAGACTTATGGCAAACCAACACTCAGTCCTTAAAAGTCAATACTGTGGGGAACTGACATGCTTGCAAATTTGCCATTTGGAAGCAGATTTTAATCTTTGTTCTAAAAACACGGTCTATGCTGAGAATTCTAAAACCAGCTTTACCACAGTAGACCACTTCGAGTCATGTACATTCTGCAAATTTGAAGTTTCACATGCAGTTTATCTGATGTTTATTGAGGCATAATACTGTTTTTATCACCTTCAAGAGGAGTAACTGGGTATGATCAAGTGTTTACTTAAGCTGCCAGATAAAATAATTAAGCCCACAGTGAAAGAAGCCTACCAAACTGTCTGCTAAATTACTCAATATATCCCTGACTAACTTTTATTGCTCTTCTAGTAAATAACATTATTTTAACTGCAACACCTTCTAAGTATTAGCAAGTAACTAACTACTATGGAATGCCTAAAACCAAAGACAGTCTATATTCAAAAAAGATTTTAGCATTCCAGGGGCAATCATGCAAAAAGATTGCATTGTTCTTTATTTCCTGTGCTAAGTAAAAAAAAAAAAAAAAGAATATAAATTAGTCTGTTGTCCATCTCTTACCAACATATTTGTATATGAAGTGCGGAGCAGGAGCAGCACCCGAGATAACTCCCCTGTTTGGAGGTGGAGCTGGGTGGACACTGGCTGTGCACTGATCCCTGCCAGGTCCCACTCTGACCTCTGCTGCCGGGCTGCTGCCTGCAAGGAGCAGCAGAGTGACGCTAATGTGGGCTCTGGTGCTTCAGCTTTCGGTAATTTCACTTTGCTGCTCCATTTCCCTTCTCCACCCACCTACCTACTCTGGTCCCAGCCGCCGCAGCCACAGGAATAACCAGCCCTCTGCAGTGTATCCCCACGGCTGTCACACACCTCGTTACCGTCACACTCTGATGCACCATTGGAAGCATCTGGAGGTAGGGGAGAGGTGAAAAAGCCTCAGGCACAGACACAACAGGTAGGAGGTTGATAAATATCCTGCAAGCTGTTGGACGAAAATCAGCAGAAGAGTGGGTAACTGAGCTAAAAATAAAAATTAGGGATAAACCAGAACTATAGTTTATGCAAACCCAAACTGAACTATTTTTAAAGGTTACAGTCAGCTCAGAAAAGAGCTGTTAGTCCCTACATGTGTTTTCTATTCATGAGTGCCAGCAAATCTGAATAGATTTCTTACCTGTTTGGTGTTTGTTTCTCCTGTCCACAGACCCATAGCGAGGACTAGTTTCTTCACAATTGTCTTTCGGATAGAAAGAATCAGTAAAAAGTTTTATTTCCTCCACTTGTCAACAAAATCTGTAAATTTTCCAAAAAAGTAATTCAATATTTTTGGTAGATAAATTGATGGATGAAGCTACTACTTCATCAACCAGATAGCTAACAGAATGAGGGTCTTCATAATTTGATCTGTCCTGTAAAAGATTTCTGGCCAGTCCTCATAATGGAAAATATTTCCATAATTGGAAGTTTTGTCTTGATAAAGCAGTGTTTTTGTAGGAAGCTGAAGAATAAGGTTCACTGATGAAGCGAGACACTCTCATAGCACCACTCCTGACTGCAGGCAATGCCATTAACTGTTGATTTGTTTGGAACTGTTGGTGTGTTTTTTTTCAAAAAATGAACAAGACAGAAAAGAAATTTTGGATTGTTTTCATTTTTATTTTTTTTCATTATATCCAGATTCTTTCCTGTTTATGATATTTAGTAAATCTATTGGTTCATTATGCTGCTGAGAAGACACGTTACACTGCATTCAATGACCCTTACACTTTTGATCTGGATTCCTAAGGATACTGAAGAGATGGAGAGACAGAGAAGGAGAGAGAAGGAGAGAGGGAGAACTCATTAGGAGGTAAAAAAATAATTAATTTGAATTAATAGGAATAAAAACAACAGTGAAGTTTTGGCAAATGTACCGATTTAAGTGCAGTTCTAGGGTAATGTATATAACCCTCAATTTTTTAGTGTACAACTTTGCCTGTGGCTGTATAAATTTTAGTTCTATAAAAGGGAAAGATTGGGATGTGTTACTATAGAGCTTCTGCAACTTACTGATAAAAAGCTGTCCATCAAAAGGGTTGGTGACGCAGACGTATCATCTCACTGGCGAGCTATTAACAACACAGATTGATTACATGAAGAGTGTAGAAAGATACCTTATCTTTGTGCTGTAGAAACTTATGTGACTGAAAAAGTGAGGGGAGTTCCAAAAAGGCCTTTGCTAGGCTTGAGATGGATTACTCATCCCAGGTTTTCTTTATGGACTTGCAGTGTTGACCAAAGTTGTATCAGTTCATCTGTTTGAACCTTCTTCCTCTAACAAAAGGAAGAGAATAGTAAAATCTATTTAATGTAAATTTTAAGGATTTTTTTTTTCCAAGATTTAAAATTTTGGACGTGGCCTTTGTCCTAGGACTGTAGCATCAATATATGCCTTCAGATATTTGTGACCTTTTGAATAGAAAGTATATTATGGAGGCAACGTTCCTTAACAAACACATTTCCTCTTAAGATGAATATTTTCCCATGATTAGTAACAGCAGAGAATGTTGCTCTTAAAATGTACAGTGAGCTGTGAAACCTCAACTAATCTATCAGTGAAGAACGAGCTTTTCACATTGAATTATTGTATTGATTTCCCTTTCTTGAAAATTTACTAGCTCTTTTAATATATGCTGTACAGACACACTTCTAAAATCATATTTGGCAGGTTTTATCAAGTAACTATAAGAGAAAGTGCCAAAGTGAAATCAACTTCCACTGCATCATTTTTTTTTCTCACCCTCATGTACCTTTGTAGTAGAAATATTATATAGGATCCCTTTAAAATGCAAATGACTTTTGACAATAAAAAAGCTTTGTATCATGGGTTAAATTTGGATTGGAAAAGAACAAAACCTGCAAATAGTACAGGATAGTTATTCACAAGATCAAATGATTTTAGTGAGAGTGAAGGAGTTTTCAGTTTTCATAAGGAAAGCAGCATCAATAAATTTACAAAAATGTTTATTGACATCATAAATAAATGCTGTAATTTGGAGGTGCTAGAATGTTTTCACAGATAAATCTTCCTATCAGAGATCTTATTGTAAGTGGGACCCCAATATGTATCTGCTGACTAAATGATAAAAGTGTGTTTAGGAGCGATATAGTCACAATGGAAGAATTCACCTCAAACTGACATGATTTTTATTTAACAAAATATTTGTCATTATTTCCATTTTATCTTTCCCTTGGTACATGAACACAAAAAGAAGAAACCTGCCAAGTGTTTAAATATTTTACAAAACAAACTGATGGAATGCCCAAGCTATCTGTAAAGGTCTGATGATTTGTAGAAGCAGAAAGTATTATCTTGGTGAGAAGACCAGAAACTTATTGAGAAACACTTTGTGATTTCAATTTTCCATGATTCTTGGATGGGCAAGCATTTTAGACTTTTTTTCTTAATTAGCTTTTTTTATTTATTTATTTTAGCTGCTAAACAATTTCAAATAAACATATAAATAATTTACACTCAAAAAAAAAGGAAAAAGAAAAAAATAAACTAGTATTGAAGCTAAAACTGATACCAAGTCTAATCTTTGATTCCTCACAGTGTTTATGTCCAGTTAAGTGGAATTTTCTAAGAGAATTCAATCATTTCCCAAACTTCTCTTTCAGCAATGTCTGTCAGGATAGGATACTACTGAGGAGGCCAGGAATCTGGGGTGTTCCCTTTGGTTTACCTGGGGACCATAATATCTGTCAGTTTTTGCTTCAGTAAGGGTTCACACATGCTTAAAACTTAGACAAAACAATGACTTTCTGCTGTGTAGCTGCCAAGTTAAGTCTCCATCCTTGCTTTGGCTTGGAGGTTTCATACACATTGCAGGTGAACAATTAAGTCTCTAACAATGGCAATGCAGTAGTATTAACAAAAACAGTGTACAGGCTTCAGCAGTGGAGAACTGCCTCAAATATGGATCATATCAGAGGTAGACCCCTCTCCCTTGTTAGGATTCACAGCAGCAAAAGCAAGGCAACTTAACTTACCTGAAATATTTTTACCTACACACAGGCTGACCCATTTAGAACCAGGTAGCTTTCTAGTTAATTTAATTCCAAGCCTATGCCCTGAGTTTGAGTGTAAGAGACCTGGGTTCACTCTCTTCTCTGCTTGAGAAGATCTGAATTCTTACCTTCCAGGAGAATATCCCATAAGATATTCATGAGGGAGGAAAATATTTTCCCCCTCCTATTTCAGCCTGAAAGCTGTTCCACTTTGAGATAACTAATTAAATATTCAGTGCACTGAAAAAAGACTAAAGTTTAGAGCAATTCCTTAGCCAAAGGCTACGGGTACCTCCCTTAAGATGAAGAGCCACGAATCCAGTTCTTGCTCCACTGAAAACCTTGACATGGTAATCAGGGAGAAAAGAACTACAATATTTGCTCTCAAGAGAGTGAACTACTCTACACAAAGTGAAGGAAATAGGACACATCCTCCTTCCTTGGCCAAAATAGTGTTTATTTTAGAGAAACATGTTAAATGTTTTGTTGAACCTCTTCATGCAAAACTAAGAATTTACACTGGGACTCCAGCAAGGCAATGGAATAACCACAGAGTAGTGTCACTGTGAGCTTCTTATCAAAGCCAGTCTACTCACTATTCTGAGCTCCAAAAGCATACTGAGCCATGCAAGCAGGAACAGCATATTTACCCATTTACCTGGAAGAACAGGCTCGCAGTGTAAAGAAGGTTATATAATTTAGAAAATGAATTATTTTACTATTTAAATATATTACTTAGGGGGTTGGAGGTTGCAAGTCTTAAGAACTATTGTTTGCTTAGAGCAAAGTAACATTAAAATGTTTAATTCTTTTATTCTATAGCATTAATAACTCAGTGGTAATAATTAACATAAAAATATGCCTTTCCTTATAAGCCTGAAAGAATAAAATTATTTGTTAATTGGTTAACCATAGTAATGATTAATAATAAATAAAGGCAACCATATTTCTTTCCTGGGGATATCATATCTGTCCTTTCAGCAATTTATAACGGACTTCTGGGTTACTTGTTCTAATTAATGGGTTGGGACACTCTTATTAAACCAAATTGTATTATAAGGCAATATGTACTTTATATGGCACATATCAGGAGAAACATTTCCAAGAGCAGAATGTAGAGAACAGTCTGTTCTGTCAGTGGTATGGCAAAACCTAATTGACTGGGAAAACCACTGAATTTTATAGCACTGAAGCCATTTGTACCCAGAAGCTATTTTTCCTTGCTCCTGTGGTTACTATTATATTTTATTTTATATATTTACAAAGAGCTTAACAAATTGTGGATGACCAAGGAACCTGTACAGCACCACACGTACAGTGCAGGACTTTCATTACTGTAAGTTAAAATCTGTGGTTAAATCTTAAAAAATTGGAATATTTTTTTGACACCCAAAGGAAGTCATAGGAGCAAACCAGAATTCCCTGGGTGTATCGGGTTCTAATATCTGTTTTCTTGAACAAAAACTGTAAGAGCTTATCCAGAAGAAGAAATGACCAACTACTTCATCAGCTACTCTGCAATTGCAGCAGAAGAAGTCATTTCAATGTGTTCTCATTCTCAGCTTTGGTAGATTATTCAGTTTTGCCAAGTGGTTTTGTAAGTGTGGTTTGCTTTTATCCCTGATTTTTTTTTTCTTTTATAAAGGTTGCTTGTGAATGGGAAATTACTTTTATTGAGTGCTTCACTGGAACAAGTTTCCCAGGTCCAGGGAAAAGAGAGCATTTTAAATTTTGTATTCTTCTCTACAGAGTTAAAGGAAAGATGTCATAGAAGGGACCTTACAATTTCAACTTTTAGAGATTGTCATTTTCAATATTAGTTTCTATAAACAAGGGTATATTCAATTCAAACCCTTAGTTCTGCATAAGTATAAGGCTGAATTGTAAGTTCTATTTTTTTCTTTCTAATAGAAATCCATTTTAATTTTCAACTAAAAGTTACTCTTGTCACACGTTTGATTAACTGATTTATTGTTCACTGGTAATGCTGTAATGTGACACATCATTGTTTAATGTGACTTGATCATTTAGAACTTTGTGAAGCTTCTGAGCATAATCCCAATTTTACAAAAACATTTGACCGTGAAAATAAAACCACTTTTAATAAGTAAGAAAACGAGTTGTTTACTTAACATTTCGAAGGCTCTTCAAAGCCAACAAACAACAATAATACCTACTTGTTTTAATAGAATCCCTACTTAAAAAAATAAATTTTAAACTGAAATGAATGCAAGGAATTTCAGGAGTTCAACTCCACTAATTTTTTTTTTACTCAAGCTTTTCTCATACCTTACCATGATTCATTCTTTGTTCCTCTAGAAACCTGTTACCTGGAAATAGGAATGTTGAAGCCAACGCTGTAGTACAAGAGTAAAATATAGACCTTGTGGAGATTTGAGGAAGACAGAGGACTATTATTTTATGAAATAGCTTTCTGAATTTTCTTTAAATGATCTATGTCTACTTGCTTAAATGAACAGGTTTGAAATGTAAAAGTGTTTTTTCACCCCTCTTGCACTCATGTTTCTCACAGGGTTGACTAATGAATTATGAGTGAATTAAGAGTTTACTTGATAAAAAAATAGCCTTTAAAAGAGAAAGAATAAGTTGTTCCTAAATAAGAACTGCAGCTAATTAAATATACATAATTTCATTCTTTCATTTTTTTTTGGCAAAGCTTCGCAAGACTTAATATTACTTTAATCAATATATTCAAAATGAAGCAATAAAAATTGAAATTAGGTTTGAAAAATGGAAATTAAGCAAACACTTGCAAAGAATTCTGTTCTTTTGTCAGAATGCCAAAGCAGAATTATGAGTCAACTTATGAAATTTATTAGAGAATTAGTACAGTTACATGAAAGAGAAAATATGAAATTTTTCTGTTTTAATTATATGCCCAATTTGGTGCTATTACAGTAGTTTTTCTTGATTAAAACATTTAATGGGAACACTACATAGAAATATCTGGCATATTGACAGTTGGAATTGTTGAATGAGCCAGCTATCGAGGCTCTCTCATAAAGAGCACTCTCATATTAATCCTGAACACTTTGTTCTTTCTAATGGAAATTCATGTGAAACAGCTACCAGTAAAAAAATACCGTGAAATGTAATTTCATCATTCACTGAATCATGCAACAAACATATATATCTCAGATTCATTTAGGATGTCCATGTACCAACACGAGGACTTTTGAGGCTTTTTCTTCAACTATTTTTAATCCATCGATACCAATAGGGTTGTGTATTTTCATTCATTTTAGCAATATTTGCTCTTAGCACCCTAGGTTTTCATAACTAAGCAAAATTAACAATGGCAAAATTGTTGTTTGTTTCCTTAATTATAAAACTTAATAGTGTGAATGTTTTCACAAATTTAAATGTTCTGAAAAATGCATGTAAAATATCCTGGTTAGGCTTTTATGCAAGTAACACTTTCCCTCAGCTTCTCAGTAAAAATTTATATTTTCTCTAAATCCGCAACATTTTTTGACTTAAGCAAAAATCTGCACACCATTCAGTGTGCACAATTACCCTCCATAGCTTAAGTGCACCTAAGAATCTTTGGAATGCATTCTCTGAGGGTACCACTTTTAGGTGCAGCTCTTACCTAAGCATTGTTCCATGCCTGACACCAAAACACTGCAACTGGAAGTAGTGTTCTCTTTACTAAACATGGCACTCTGCAGGCAAGCTATCAAGAAACTTCAGCCCATTTCAGGTGTTCAAAAATCTAAAAAAATGTGATGGAACAACAAAAGAGCATTTTGAGTCCTGCTGGATAAAGGCTGGGTAAATAATTGCTCATTTTTCTGTTATTAACCCAACACAGTGAATTACAGAGACGAATATTCACATATGTCATTGGAATAAGTTGGGCTGTTACGGAACTGGAGTGCATAAGATGAAATGATAAAAGGACTTAGTTTACTTTGATGGAAGTGTAGCATCTTATTACAAAGACTGAATTTTTTTTCCCTTCTTTTTTCCCCTCCTTCAAATGCAAAGCTAAAGCAGCCTGTATATCCTACAGGATGCAGCTGCTATGGAGATCTGTAAAAATTCATAGAATCATAGAAAGGTTTGAATTAGAAGGGACCTTAAAGATCATCTAGTTCCAACCCCCCTGCTGCGGACAGGGACACCTTCCACTAGACCGGGTTGCTCAGAGCCCCATCCAACCTGGCTTTAAATGGTTTCAAGGATGAGGCATCCAAAACTTCTCTGGGCAGCCTGGGCCACTGCCTAACCACCCTCACAGTAAAGAATTTTTTTTCTGACATCTAATCTAACCCTACTGTCTGTCAGTTTGAAGCCATTCCCCCTTCTCCAATCACTGCATACTCTTGTTTCTCTCTGTCTTTCATTCCCAAATTCATGTGCGATTGTTGTGTGATTACTTGTAATCTCATTAAGAAGTGGATAGACAAGGGTACTGACTTCAGTTTAAATCCTGAAACCTAAAACCTATTAGAGATTCAGCTGAGCAGCACTTCAACCTATTCTGCATAAATTTAAATCACAGATAAACAGCATTTGCCAAACATCCTTGGATTCAGCTCCTCCAATGAATAGTGAAGGATGAGCAGGAAGTCTAAAAATCCTATTTGGATGGGACAAAAATGAAGACTTTAAAGGAAAGGAAAGCATTCAGAGACTGAGAACTACAGGAGACTCCTTGCTGGGTCATAAACCATAATGTTTTTTCAGACTTAAATTTCACACACCTACTTGGAGGACCAATTCCAAAGCAGAGGTCTTCTCCTGAGAGATGTCCTCTCTGTGACTCCCTGCTGAGTTACAGGGAAATTTATCAGACTCATGAGGCAAAGTACACTTAGAGGGCGTATGACTATTTTGTTCTCACTCACTATCATTTCTTGCTTTCGTGGTTCATTAATTCTGCATTTATAAACCCAAACTGATTTTTGTCTATTACTTTGACATCTAATAATCTCTTCTCTTTTGCTCTTCTGAAGTCTGTATCATTATCACTTTTCCCTACATTGCCCTTGTTTCAGATAATTTTTTAAGCAGTAGTTTTTATCTTTTCTCCCCAAATGTACTCCAGTTCTCTCTCTTTATCTGGACGTGTATTTTCAGCATTTCCCAGCTAACTATCCACTCCAAAATACTAATATGCTGCTCCTACTCTTCCACAGATGTTAAAGACAACTGGACTAAGAGATGATTCCTGCAGCTCTCTGCTAGCTACAGTATTTTTGATTGTTACCTTTTAAAATATCATTGTATTGCCTAATAGCAGAGTTCTCATCCAAGACAATTTTTGAATTATATTTTCACATCAGAAATACTGCATCAAGTAGCTTATCAAAGATCATGTGTATAGCATGCAGCTCATATACTTTGCCAACTAATGTTTAATTCTGTTTGAAAAGAGATGTGCCCGCCACATACACCTACAGGGCATATTTATCCCACCTGCACCCCGACCCAGATGGAGTTTTTCTGTGCTGGGATCAGGGAGCTGGCACTGGTCTCTGACACTGTAATGTGGAGCAGCAGTGAAGTAGAACAGAGCTAATGCAAAAGATAAAAAAAAAAAATAGAAAAAAGAAAAAGCCTCGACTGTTCAGATACCTTAGGCCTACTCCAGTGCTTTGACCCAAATAACCTGATCTGCAAATAGCAAATAACTTCTTCTGTGTTCTAAATCAAAGGGGAAAAATAAGCTATTTGGGTCAGAGCATGCAAAAAAAGGGCCTACCCAAATGACTAGTCTCCCTCAGACACTGGGGTGTGCATATCTTGTGGATCTTTTTAATTTGCAGTTTTCCCATGGCTCCAGACAGATGTGTCAAACAGAGCTGAATATTAAAAACATTACCTAAAGCCACAGTGATTTTTAATGCCTCCTATTAATATATTTATTTTAAATATGACATTCTGTAAAACTAGCACCATCTTCCTAAAGGGTCTAAAGCATGTGGATGAAGGACTAAAAATAACCCCCTCAGCTTTATCTTGCAGTTTCTACCCATAGCTTACTCTGGTGTTCACTTAGTATAATGACATTGTCTCTTTCCAAAGTGATCAGAAACATTCTGACTTTTCTCCAAATCCAGCTTCTGTTCACTCTGGTGCATAACTCATCACTCCCAAAGGATTTTTTGAAGCTGTACACAAGGGATGGGATTCAGAACAAAGAGCTTACAAGCAGATTGCTTCAGTAGAATACAATCGTTTATAAATTTCCTATTCATTAAGTTCTACATTCCCAGGAAACGTTAATACTAAATTTACACTCAGTTCCAAGGACTCAGCTGGATCTGTATCATAACTTATAATGGCACAGTGAGAAAATGCCCCATTATGAAAAAGAATGAATTAAAGGTGCAAAACTTCCTTGGAAACAACCGAATCTGAAACTGCCTCCAATTATGTTCCTTAAAGAATCCATTTGTAATTTTGGCCAACTTGGGAGACATTTACAGGAGAATAGTAATAGATCTGATTATATCCAGTGTAGAAATCATCTTTGAAAAGTTCCTCTTTTATACTAATTCTACCTTGTACACTTCACTTGGGACTATCACAAAGGTCGTATGATTTCAGCATATGCAAATGTAATAGACCAAAAGAAATGTATACTTTAAAATATTTGTTTGAATCTTATTTGCTTCATTGTTATAATTCAGAGTGTTCACAGAGATAAATGACCGCAAGAAGGATCCTATTATTCTGTTCAAGAGGAGAGACTGGGAGGGATATGAGTCATTTGGAAGACTGAAGAGAGCTTGAAAATTTATCTGCAAGTAAGCAGCTTTTTCAGGGAGAGGCAGTAGTGAGAGAGACAAATAAGGAATTCACTGAGGCTGGGAAATAAAAGTGACAGGCCCAAGGAAGTCACTTCACAAAGATTATAATTTTCCCAGTGAACTGATTGGCACAAACATAGCCATCCAAGTCCTCTCAACTAAATCCACTTGGAGGGCTCCTGCCCCTATCCCACACCTGCCAAAAATCTGATTTTTCTCACCTCTGCTTAAGAAGGTCTTAACAGTGATCCCCTTGAACCAGATGTGACTTATTAAAAGACCAGTTGACTAAAGAAGTCAATCTAGATACCTAACAAATGCCTCCAAAAGTTGTAATAAAAAGATTGTTCAAACAGCCTGGTGCCTTGTGATGTGACTGTGTTCATACATACCTATAAAGAACCCAAACTTCACAGTGCCAGGAGCAGGACCCCAGTCCCCTCTCCCCAGATCCATATCCTGTAAAATAAAAGATTCCTTCAAGTCCCTTTGCATATCCATTGGATGTCTGCAGAAATGCAGGATTAGTAGTGCTTTCCTGGGTGCCTTTTGGCGGTACCCATGACATGTAATAGTGGGTCAGTAACACTTTCTACTGATGGTGTCCTTTTATCCCTGCATCTAATTGCTTGAACCAGAAAGAAAAGCAGCATGTCAAACACTTTAAATAAGAGAATTCTACATATTAACTCACTGTTTTTTTAAGACTATTTACATCAAGCAACCTTAAGCAAAACAGAAAATAACATAACGGGAAGCATCTCACGTAGCTGTTTTAATCGAATGAGAAAATTCTATTGCTTGCACGCATATATCTCTATAGCTATTTTAAAATCATCTTAATATTATTAACTCTTTGGAGTATACTTTGCAAGATAAATGAAGGAAATTTTTGATATCTCGTTTTGAATTTTCATAATTCTCTCTTAACGTGAAAAAGCATTATATTCCCCCTTAAACTGTTACCTGAATGTCAGTTCACTGACAACTGATCCAAAGGTGCCAGAGGTATTTCAGTCACTGAAATAATTGGAAATACATTGGAAGTACGCTGAGAGAAGAAAACTGTGACTTTTGTTTTCCAAAAAGGCAAGTGAGCTGCACTTGGAAAGCCTTCAGATGCTTCGGAAAGATCTGTCCCTAAACAGCTTGACCATTCAAGACATGCACAGCTGTGATAGAAACTAAATCCAAGTATTCCAAGTTCTGCTTCATTGCTTTTCTGACAAGATCATCCCCTCCCAATTCTTTTCCTCATTGATAAATATATATGAGTTTGCACTATAAAAGGAGTGTGAACTGCAGAAAACTGCAGTAATCCTCAGGAATGCAATTCAGTGTCTGCACATTAGCAACTGGCAAAAGAAAATAACTTCTGAAATGTTGTGTTTCAGTTAAAACGAAAGACAAAAAAAAAGAAAGCAAAATAAAAAATTGAACTAGTCAGATGCAGTAATTTTGCAGTGAAAAAGGCTGTTTGTTTATTCACTTTCCCCTCCCTGACAAATGGCACAACTACTTTTGCCCAAACTTGCCATTAAAATTCAGCCTCAGGTAGAGAACAAACAGAGAATTTTCAGTCTGAGTGGTGAAGGTTTCCAAGACTAAAGAGCAACTAAGGAAAGCTGTTATGCAACCTAAATCATAGCACACCATGACCAGAACGCTGCTACTATAATAAAGATTTATTTAAATGCGTTGACACGGAGAAGGTGAAAATATGCAGAAAAAACTCTTCTAGGTTTTATGGGCCAGAGCTCCTCTGACTTGTCACTTAAGTAATGTTTAGATTGAAATGTACAGGTTTCCTTGCTCTTCTCCAAATTTTCAAGGTGTTTTTCTGCAGGGGGAGTACTAAGAATATATACATGTCTACAGTGGAGCACATATAAAAAGCCCAAATTAAATACCAAAGGATGTATCTTCTTTAAAACTATAATTCTCTTATCTTCCTTAAAATAATTTCCTAGATGGAAAAAAAAGGGGGGGGGGGAGGATTATTTTTTCCCCTGCTTTTTATGAAGGTAGCGAAAACATGACAGTGGTTCACAGGCTTTTTGGTTTTGATTCATACTGCCTTTAACCTTTGGTTGTAAGTGAGCACTATAATTTCTGCTACATACTTGTTTCTGTGCATTAGTATGCAAACAGTACATTAAATTAATTGCTTGCAAAAGTAGCCAAATGCAGAAATTTGAGTTTTCTTACCTTTTTGCGCAAGAATGGAACAGGTCAGAGAGACAGGTCACCCAAATTTGGCAGACAAGTCACTGCACTCTCTCATGGTGGAGAGCAGAAGGGTGTTTTGGAGAGAGAGAACTGTACAGATGCAGGAAGTCTCACCCTGAAAATACACACAAAAACCCTGCAAGCGCACATGTGTGTTTGTATTATTTAAATATATTTACAAACATATACATATTTTGCTTGTATGAAAACATATGTATGTGGGTGGGGGGAGAATCTATATAAGTATAGAAATATAAATAAATAAATATATATTTTATATACACACACATACATTTACAAGAAAACACTCAAAATATTCAAAGTAATTCTCAATGCCCTTTTACTAGAATGAAATACCTAAAAAATAGTTTAGGAATATTCTGATATTATATTACCCTTAAAAATTTACAATAAAATTTTTCTCATTACAATGTGTGACTGAAGAACTGCATTCATTTGTTAATTTTGAAAATAATGAATTCTCTCAAGACTTTTTCCAGATTCACATTGTTTCACACCATTGAGTATTTCACCCAAATAAAAAACAGTGAGACTGCAATATTTAGTTTCCATACATAGCAACTTTTCCCAAGGTAGGACTTTTCTTTTTTTTTTTGAGATGCAGATAGTAATAGTCTCTCATCCGTTGTTCCCTGAAATTAATGAACAATATATAGAATGGAAAATTACAGAAGTTAGATGAAAGCCATTAATTAACTGTGCAAAGCTTTAAATTTGGGGAAAGATAAATGATTACCAAAACAGAATAACAATTAAACATACTTGTACTATATTTGTTCACATTGTAATTGCTATATTTGCAACCATTAATTAGAGTTCTCATTGAGCTAAAGGAATCCCTAAATCTGTCCCCTCTGTTGTAGTGATTGAGAAGAAAAGACTACAGACAGAGATGAAGAATTTTCCCCTTGATTATTTTACAGAGAAATTTTCATGATGATTTATCTAAGTTCCATCTTTGGATGGTAAAATAAATTTTCTGGATTCTATTATTTTTTTTTTATGAATTTGCAATTACATTAGCAGATGATTGGATTAAAAATAATTTTAAAAGAATACTGTTAGATAAAAAATAGACCTTGGACTTACTCAAAGTATTCCAGGTTGCATTTTCATAAAAAGGAAATATCTGTCAATGAATAGCTTGTTCTTTTTAATACATAATTTCCACTAACTGGGAAAAAAATGACATCCCATGAAATCAATTATGCAGATCAAACTTGGAATTTTTGCCACTCTGGTATTCTGCCATGATGCCTTATGGGTGGTGCAAAGCTGGTACCTCATTTTTCTGATCTGTCATCTTGGCTGGGCTCCCAGTTTGTTGGCATATGCCCTCATGCACAAGGACAGCTATTCTCCATCAAGCAGGTGAGTTTCCCCTATGTAATTTCTTGCAATCAGCAGTTGGATTTGTAATAAACCAGGATCCAAACATAATTTTCTGTATAAATGTAAACCCTTTTTTCCAGACATTTCTGCAGAAAGTTGTCTTTCTTAAAATTCACTCTGTATGCCCTTTTCAGGGTTATACGTTAATATTTTCTGTCCATACATTCTTGCCTTTCTGTCCTTTGCATTCATGCACCATAATCACCAGGAAAGGTAACCCCCGTCTCTGAGGCATCTGGACAATTTGAAGGAACGGGTTTGCTGGAATTCAGAAATGTGAATGAATTGAAACCCAAGCTACTTGATTGCAGTAGTTCTGAGTCCAAATTTAATATGGAGACTACACATAAAAAGCTGTAATGAAGAAATTTTCTAAGAACATTATGAAATAGCTGAAAATGTAGCTAACAATGACAGTACAGTTGGAACTATTTCTTTCATGTTACTACATCTGTTTCTGGAAGCTATTCATCCTAGTATTTCTGAAGTGTCTTTGAGATATACTACTGTTCCAAGGTATGAAGGACCTGAATCATCCCCTCTCAGTAATTTTGGAGTAAATCAGAAACAACAGCAACAAAATAAATATGAGTAGACCAATGTGTGATAAAGAAATAAGTCCAACATTTTACACAGAGGTACCTACATTCTCTTCTATCAAACATAAATAAAGGTTAAAATATCTAAGAGCTGCTTTGAGAAATATTTGCACTTATATTTAATTACCTAACATAAATTATATATAAATGGTCTATGTATTTATTATCTACATTGCTTTACATGTTTGTAAACATTGCTGTGATTTGTGCTGCTTGTCTCCTAATCTGAAAGCACTCTGTTAGAATTTGTAGAGGTAATGTATGGCTCTCTGAGATGCATGTTTTATTCCACAGTATTTTTTTAAGTGTAGTTACCGGAGACCAACTCAAAGGCATGATTAAAAAGTTTCAGATTAACCATTATTGTGCACATGGCAGGATTGCATTTTGATGTTAGAATTGTCTCTGGTTTCTTTGCTCAAGCTACTGCACAGCATTCAAGGCTGCAGGTGCATACTGTGCATACAGTGTCTGTATTGAAAAGTGGGGCTACAGCAACCTCATTCTGCTGACAAGTCCATCCTGGTGTTTATGTCACAAGTGACACAGTGAGTGAATAAATGGAAGAAATGTTAAATAAAGGAACTGTTCCAACCCTCCTGACCTGGGACCATATCAGAGTGTCTCTCCAAGGACATGGCTATGTCAAGGAAAGATGAAAATTAATTCCTAGCCTTGAAATGATCCAAGCTGGTGAGTCTAAATGGCTTATCAAGAAAAGGAACTTGCTGGCTACTAGGAAAAGAAGTGTAGAGGCACAGCCAACTTGAGTGTAGAGGCACATTTGATAAAAGTAATCCTACATCTTGTACTAGTATTGGCTTGAGCTGATCAACCTGGCAGGTGTACACCAATGGCAAAACCTGTCCTTTCATCATTTTCAGATTCTCAGAGCAGGGCACTTAATAAATGCTGTCACAGCATGATTAACCAGGGTAGTTATCTTGGAAATGGGATAAGCTTTTAAAAAATTTCCTTCCAGCATCTTATTTGCAGAAGGAGGGCAGGGGCCAGATTTGGCTCCAGAAGTGTCACATATCAAGAGAGGAGGCTCTGCTCTGCAGCATAGATTTTCCAGAGAGCTCTTCCATCCTGCAGCACCTCATTGATTAAGCTGTGGTTAATCCAATGCCTGGAACAAAATCAGTACAGCTGGATGAGGGTGGCTCGGGGCCGGAGCTAGTTACCGCAAACCTTCTGTGCCATGCTGCGCTGGCTAAACATGCCCTCAGGCCCTGTGACTAGGTCTGGCTCACTTGGCATGAGGAGTTCAACGTATTAAACCTGACCTTATACCTCTGGGTGCTGCCTCATTGTCAGGGCACTGCATCCAACTGCCGTGCTCTTGGCTTCAGGCACGTACGAACAGCTTCACAGCTTGTTTCTTCAAGTTCTGCTATCATGCGAAGATTAAACATCTGAGCAAATAATCACAAAGCCAAAAGTGGCCATTTTCTCAATAACACATCTGTCAGGATGAAATCCTGATCCTTTGTGGTTTGTGTGTGCTTTGATTGCCTTGGGAACTGGCATGCTAATTTTTACTCTGAGGTTATAATATTGAAAGTCTCGGTTTTGTTTAACAGTCAATCTTAACTCTTGGGCTAACATTTTTCCCGGAGTTTTCAACACGATCACGTAATTATGTTTCATAAGTGAAGGACACACTTATGTCCTAAAAGAAGAAGATGTAAGAGCATTAGTTCGTCAATCAAATAGTAATTTCACATGAAACGATTAATCTAAAACAACTCACAACAGCTACAAGGGTAGGAAGGATTATTTACTTGTTAAAAGGCAGCTATGCTCAGTTAGGGAAAAATAGATAAGGGCTGGATCAAATTTTAATTATTTTGTTTGATTTTTTTCCTTGCCACAATGAGAGAAAAAAATCATTCAGAGAGCAACATTCAACAATAAAGCTACTTGAAATCAAGCAGAACAGAAGGGCTGTTGATTCTGACTTCATCTTGTCCAGTGGTTCAGAGCCTCTCTGGTGATTTCTAAGTTGACTAGTTCAATACTTCTGAATAACTACTGGGCAATGCAGTACAATACTGTAACTGTTACCATCTCAGTAACTATTCTGATATTTAGAAGCAGTGGTCTGAATTCTACCCTATGGTACATACAAAAGACAATATAGTAACATCAATCTACCTGCTCCCTCTTTCATGGGATCCTGATATCCTTCTTTTTAGTTTTTCCTTTTCTCAGAAATAATTAAGATACAACTGGAGTCAACATCCCATTTCTCCTTGCATGTAAGGACTGAGATCCTCTGACGATACTGCTTGCCCCATATCTCCTCTTGGGTCAGTCCTTGTCACCAAATATATGTAAACTAATCTCACTACTCTGGTGCTTTTGTCTTTTTTGGGACACAAGTTACCATCCCCAGAAATAACAAAGAAACTTGAACCCTTCCCTTCCCTTCCCTTCCCTTCCCTTCCCTTCCCTTCCCTTCCCTTCCCTTCCCTTCCCTTCCCTTCCCTTCCCTTCCCTTCCCTTCCCTTCCCTTCCCTTCCCTTCCCTTCCCTTCCCTTTTTTCTTTGTTCTTTTTTTCTTTTCTTTTAAATATCTTTTATTTCTAATAACTTTCTGCATAGCCTTACTTGCTTTCCTGTTACTGGAGTTTCTATTCCTGCTAATGATGGGTTGGCAAAGAGAAGTGTCCTCTCTTTGTTGCTCTTTCCTTTCTGCAAAGCTGCACAGAGACCCAGCTGCAGACCAGTGTCCCATAGGTGAGAGAAGAATGACAACTTTATCCATACAAACTAGTCACCAAAAATTTTCAAAGAACTTGATAATTTCTGTTGCTAATTAAACCTGTCTTTCTTCCTGTAGGTCCAGAGACAAATTTTTGGAGTTAGCCTGCTGCAGATGCACACAATCTGAAAAAGCTGGAAGATCCTATTTGCCTTTCTCAGTCTTCTTTTCAGAGCCTCTATCCACAAACACTCCTGCCTAGAGAGGCTGGGGTCACATCTTCAAAACCTAAACCTGAAGACTTTCACTGGCACAACACAAATTAGGTTTTTATACCTGATATCAATCTATTCTTTCATGGACGAAGTCAAACACAATTGCTAAAGAAGAATGTGAGAAAGAAAATAATTTTAACTTTCCATTGAATTGCTGGTAAAACTAAATCACTTCAATGAAGAAAATATGCTATTTCTTGTTTAATTATTATGAGTTAAATTCCACACTGTATTTCACAATTCATGGAAAAAATCAGCAGTTCATTTAATCTTGTTTGTATACAATAAAAAACATAGTAAGGGCAAATTGTTCAGATGGTTTCAAGCTTCTGAGAAACCTTTGAACTCTATAAAACCACAGATATCTCTAGAGTAAAGATCCAGGAGATCTTTACTGGATATTACCTAGATTACCTGTTATGTTTTTGGGGTTTTTTAAGTAAGATAAATTTAGAATTTGAATAAAACCCATATTTATTCACTGCTATCTCTAGTTAACAGGGAAATTAAAGCTTATGTCACATCACTCCAAGTCTGTTCTGTCGTCAGGTGTCCCAATGCTATCAATAGCCTATTTTTTACAAAAAAGTCAGACCTCAGAGAAATTTACTTATGATGAATTTGTCTGCCTCATAATGGAATTAATTAATTCAGTAATTACTAGATATAACACCAACAAGGTTCCCATCTGAAGGACAGGCTGGACATATTAAAAACACCTCAAATCAGTCCTCACTCTTTTCTTCATGTTTTGTAAAGCTGTTCAGGCTCATAACACAATTCTCAACAAGAAATTCTTCTTAAACAGTTGATCGGTTCTAAGATTATGAGAAAAACCTGCTTCCATGTCATACAGAAGTGACTATTCAAATATATATCACAGGAAAGAAAAAATTTCTGTCTCTTTTCTGTCACCAAGAAAACAATGCACACTTGGTTGGAACCAGGTTTTTGCTATTTCCTTGGTCTCAATCCTCAAGTGGTTGTCACCAACTCAGGGATGAAAATATAGCATGTGAAAAGCCTGCACCCAGTCTGCAGCTCCATATTTCATTTTTCCAGACAGCTGGAACAGTTGGGAACACTTGATGGAAAACTTTTCTTCGGGGGAATAGGATTAGCTTAGATAGAGAGATAATTTTCACAAGTGTCCAGGTATGTAAAGCTTACATTTAATCAAAAGCTATTTTAGAGACAGTACTTAAATAAACAATATAAAATTATTGTGAAATACTGTGCTTTGAGTAAGCACATTTGAATAGATGTACCATACATTACAAAAGTGGAAAATCTGTACGTGGGTATTGGCTAAACAATTGGTAATGGATCATGATTATTTACTGCTTTTAAGAAATACTACAGGCAATTTTCTTTAATCCAGAAATGCAAATGCTTCATCTTGTTTATATTGGCTGGCTGAAAGAAGGTTTCAAAACAAGTAAAATAAGTATCTCCACTAAAACTAGTCTAATGCATTGACATTGAAAAGAAAGATTTCACTAGAATATGTGGAATTATTTTTCCCTCATGCTTTACAGTTATGATGTAGCTTTTCATAACTATAGAGCTACTAAGATTTACCCAGCTGAAGAGTTCCACTTTTCTCATTTCTCATATTTTTAGGTGAATGTCTATATCAAGATCCACATCTTGAAGGTATATGATTTTATACCTTCCTTCGTATCAGCAGTGTTAATTTCAGTTTTCCTCACTGAAGATGAAAGATGAGGTTTTGAGATACCTGGCAGCTTTTCACCCTCATGACAGATGCCTTTGCTTCCTTCATTGCTTTGAAATGAAAGGGCAGCAAAACATTGCTTTGAGAAAGTTTCACAGTCTTCTGCCTAGAAAACAAAGTTACTGGCATTAAATTTACTATGTCCTTTTCATACCAGCTTGTTTTACAGAGATTTAGAGAGTGATTAGTATCATTACCAGACATTACTCCTTTCAGGGCTTTACTCATTAGTGTTTAGGGGGTCAATCAAATCATGCATATTAAATCCAGGTCAAAGTGACCTGTGCACAGAAGGAGATGCATCATGTGAGAAGCTTCAGCTGAACACTCCGATCAAGAATTAATGTCACAGGGTAATGTATGTGTGACCGTATTAGTGCCATATTAGACCGTATTAGAACTTTAATATCAAAGTCACAGAATGGACCAGATAAGACTGAAGAATGGTGAGATGTAAAAATACTTCTTATGTCTTGACTCACCGGAGTTAATGGCAATGAGAGCACAAACTCCCTAAGCCTCTACACTTTAGGAAAGAAAGGAATAATTTCCATTAAAACAATAGCGTGCAAATATAAATAAAAGAGGAATAAAAACATTGATGACCATTACCCTTTAGCCTACCTTGGAAAGCCATAGTTCCAAGGTGAGATCAGGGCACCAAAGCTCCCATGGTTTTCTGTGCTTGTTTTATAAGTGCAGAGCTAAAAGCCTAGCTAAAGTAAAAATGAGACTGCCAGCATTAAAACGCTGTGCAAGATGGGACACAGGGAAATGAAGGTCAACAGGATTGTCTACTAATAAGACATGAACTTGCATTACTTAATGATACCCTTGTAATCTGTCAGAAGTAGAAAGCTTAAGGAGTTAGTGAGCAAAGAGAGTCAAATGGAAATTAAACCAGAGTTCTAGAAATATTTTAAAGAGAAATTAAGAAAAGATTCAGAATTAAGCCATCTCAGAAGCTAAAATCCACAGGCAAGCAAGTATATTTGATAAGGTACACCCAGGACATATTTATGTTCTCATTTTCAAAGGATCACCTTATTTTAAAAAAGATTTTATTAACCCATTAGATACAGTATTCCTTTTTTTCATTCTCATTTTTATTTATGTATTTAGAGGCTACTTAAATGTTTTGGATTAAAATTGAGTGTTTAGACCTGGTTTAAATGTGAATACAATAGTTTTAACAACTTTTTTTAAACATTAAACTGTTATGATGGCAGGATATCAGAGTCTACAAACAGACATTTGGCTAAAGCTTCCATCAAGATGTTCATGAAGCAACAGAAGAAATACATTTATATAAATATTTTTGAAATATTTTCATTTTTATTAATTTAAAACTATATTAATATATATAAAAAATTTCAGCGCATTACTTTTGTACCTATCAGTACAGTCTTAGGTTTATTTTTTTCCTCTTTGAAATCAAACCACTCCAGCAAACATGAGAGATCTCTTTAGAAACTGAAACATGCCAATAAGCATGGGGAAAATGAATATAATACATTATCTCCATGATTAGTTACAAATGCATTTACTTTGTGGGGCTTTTTTTGTTTGTTTTCTTTGTCTGATTTAGTGAGAAATCTCGTATCTTTTTCCCAGCTTGGGTCTTTTACATGTTACTTCTTCAATGCTGGTCAATACAAATCCCCAATTTAGAGAGCCACTCTCAGCAATTTATTTAGATTGCATAAGAAGCCTGTGGCTTCAGAGAAACAGCAAGACCTGCTCCTCTGTTTCTGAGTTTAAATATAACCTGCCAATAAAGTCATGGTTTCAGACATACCCTACAACAGATAAAAAATGATTCAGATATATCCTATCAACTTAATTCAGACTTTTAAAGTGAAGAACATTTAATTGTAAAAACAATATTAGACAAAATTTGCAGAAGTTGTGTTGTTGGCAAATACAGCCAGTCTGATAGTTCTGCTCTTTTCAGGAATCCCACCCAGCACAGGCTGAAGCATAGCCTATGTTTTGTGTTGTAATCCGTGTAGCAGAATCTTTTTTGCAGCTCATGACTGGAGATTAAATTGTTTTCCAGACCAAGTCATTACACTTTATCCTCACAAACTTCCATGTATTTAGTCTCACCATATCCTTTCAAATGTGGCAAGCTCTCAATCTACAACATGAAAATATTTCCCTTCCTGCTGGCCCTTTCCTGATATTAACACCTCCATGTACACAGGTACCACAACAAAAAAAAGACTCATGAAAATTTGGATTTTCACGTTTGGACTATTTTTAAATTAAGTTGATGAAACCTCAGCTGGAACCTTTGTGTTCCTAGGCTATTTTACAGTAGCAGCAAGGAAATCAACATCCCTATGAAGATATTTTTCATTGTCACAGAGTGTAGGGAGTGGAACTTAGCGTAAACAAGGGATAGAGTTGTAATTTCTTTGCAAGCCAACAAAGATCAGCCTATCCTTTCAAAATTGAACTGTAGAAAACTTGACAAGTACAATCAGCTTCACCTTTTGTACTTTGACACATAGAAAAGGATTCAGAGCAAAGTGTGGGGGGGAACAGCTGAATGGGTTGGAAGGAATGACACATAAGAAAAGCTTAGAAAGATTAAATATGTACAGCTTGACTAACCAACAATTAAGTGGGGGGAGAGGGAGAAGATATATCTGTCAAAAGCAACGAGAAGGTAAACTCCAAGGGGCAAGAGTAATTATTTAAAAATACAAATGGGATATATCTAGAAATAATGAGATCAAATTGAGAAAAGGACAATGTAATCTGAATTTGAAGAATGACTTACTGTAAGTGAGAAAGGGTATTTCCACTTTTTTCTCCTGAGAGTATTCCACAATGTGCTAGATCTTCCTCAAAACAATTAAAATGAAATGGGTAAAACACAAGGGACTACATTCTGTGTTACAATTCTGTATTGTCAGGGCTTTACTTTCTGTCCTAAGAGACTTTTTCTAATTGCAATGACTTTTTTTTTCTCTAAAAAATTAATAAACAAAAAAAGCTAAATAAAATGAAAAGTTAGGAAATAATAGGTGCTTGGGAATAGGGAGAACTGTGCAGGAAGCACTGAGGAACAAAAACTAGTAAGCTTTGCATCAATTAAATAAATAATGATAGGCCATATCAAAATTTTCTAAGGCTTTCTTCCAGTGCGCTACAAATCTCATGTTTGCAGTCATTCAATTGTTTGACCTTGTACAGTCCCTTGAATATTATCCAGATTTTTATTTAGTCAGGTATAGAAGCATAGTTGAGAACAAATATTTTAAATTTAAAAAAAAAAATGCTACAAATATATTGTTTTTAGGTTGAAATGTATGGATTAGAGGAGAGAGGCAAACTGCAAAACAGTTACAGACTTATACTGGAAGAAATTAATTCAATTATTACGTTACAAGATACTCTGTCTACAAGCAAGAAAGGAGGAAAGAGAATTTCTAAATTCTTTTTCATGTGGAATTAACAGTAACATGAAAGGAAATTTGAAAATTATATAACAAAAATAGGAAGAGACAGAATAATTCCTTCATAAAAAGGAATGCATTTGGATAGACTGAGTGACATTATCTAGTATTTTGAATAATAATTATCAATTAATTAAAATTCAGTATTTTTATTACAATTTCTGCTCTCAGTGAGTTTTCTTTCACTGTCATTTTTATTGTCACCCTCAAATAAAGGACATCGCTTACTGAAGTTTTCTTCTTGAATGGATAAAGCAATCACAAGTAAAAAAGGAAAACCAATGTGATATAATGTTTCTATGCAACTGGAGATCTGTATGTAAAATGAAATACAAGCAATTAAGACTATATAATTTATATTTTAGAAGACTAGCTATTAATTTTTAATTTCAAGTGATAAATTGGGATTAAATATATATAAAATAAGGGTTTGGCTGATGCAGATCACCATTCTTTCAATATAGTCACTCTACATTATTTCTGCGTCATTACATCACATATCTGAGTCAGAAAACTACATTTAACCTAGAACTATTAGTTATTTTAAATCTGTCTAAGCTGATTAAACTATTTAAATGTGAAAGTTGCTGTCTTCAAAGATGGTCACAGGTTGTCGTCCTTCTTATTCATTATGTGAATATGTTAAAAAGTTATTAACCTCTTATTTTTACCAAATTATTTGCGGCTCTGATGAACCAATATACCTATGAAATCAAAGAGATGAGAATTAAGTGTTTAAACAAAATAACGATATTGAGTGACTTCAGAAACTTGTCATGATAAGTGAACATACATATGAATAATCTTTTACAGAGCTATGCAAGTTTATGTAACGTTCTAGAAGAGTGAAATTTATCTAAAAAGCAGATATTTCTTTGAAATACTGGCCTTTTATAAAAGCACAAGCTACTACAATATGATGCACAGAAGTGTAAGCACTATCTCATTATAACCAGGGAACGACTTCATTTGATACAATAACACCATGATAGTAAAATCTCAAAATGCTGTTCTACTTATGTGCTGGTTTAAAAGTTAACCAGCAGGGGAAATGAACTCAACTCAAAAGAGAGATTATAAATCAGAATAACAATTTATTAAAATAATACAATAAGTACGATTATACAGACAGACAATTGGTTTTAACCCACAAAACCCAAATGTATAACCCAGCACCCTGGGGCATGAACAAAAGTGGTGTTCCTTGGCCCCCCCCCGAGTCCAAAGTAAAGGGAGAGGGGAAAAACCTGCTGGTAGGAGAGGTGTTGCAGTCTGGTCAAAAGTGGTGATTGCAGTCCAGTCGAGGGTGGTGGTTTCAGTCTGGTTGAGAGCGGTGAGCTGCAGTCTTCCTCTGGATCCCACAAGTGGTAAAAAGGTTCCAAAACTCCAAGTTTATATATTCTCCAGTTCAGGCAGGAATGCTCAGTCCTTCCCTCAGAGTGGGGAATTCCATAAAAGGGCATGAGGACAGGAACATCTTCCTATCTCACAGGCCTCTTAACGCCTAGTTTATAGCCTGAGGAGTCAGAGGGCAGAGGGTGTAAATGCTCTATTGATAACAGTTTCTGAGCAATGGCATGGAAGGCTATAGAATACACAGGTTTGGGTTACACCCATCCAGTGATGAATTAGTCCCAGCTGTTCTAACTAGGACAACTTAGAAGATGACCATAAAAATGGCAGAAAGGACTTTCATGCAGGCTACCCTTCACTGACATGAAGTGTTTAATTTACAGATACAAAAGCAGAGCCTATATCAGTTCCCACTGAAATTCCATCAATTCAATGAAAGTAGAGCTATATCAACTAGGTTTCTGAAAAGTCCCACTCACATTGTACATCAGCAGAGTGAGTTTTAAAAAACAAAATCTGTCTGCAAAAATCAAATTATCATTATTTCCAGAATGCATTGTTTGAGGCAGCAGGTTCTCTCTTCACTATTCTTCCAACGTAATACTTCAAACACGTGAGTCAAACCAAAAATCTACTCTGGGGCACGGGTTTTTGTTGGCAGGAGAACTAGAAGGAGATGATCAGGGAGTTAAGCAAGGTAACCTTAACTTTTCAACCTGCCCATCCCTTTTTCTGCACAGAAGAATGGGAGGGAAAATGCTTCAATAATGTTAAAGCACAGATAACACAAATACATAAATAATTACTTGAATTAACTTTTTCTGAAACCACCTCAGGCTAGATACTAATGAAAATATTACGTCCCTTTTGTTAAAGGCCCTCAAAGTCCTTGACCACCAGCCAAATGACAGCCATTTCTGCTATCAAGGCCTCATCTCCACACCTAGCCGCTGACATGAAAACTCTAATTTTTCACTCTTTCTTTCAGGGGGCTGTGCCACGGTCCATGGGGGAGGGGAGTGGGACCACGACACTGCACAAAGGGTCCAAGACGAGGTTGGAGGTGCAATGGCAGTTTAATGGAGGTGTGCGGGGGTTTATATAAGCTCTGGCGTGGAAAGGGCCAGAAAATGGGGTGGAGCATGAGACAGACAACCAGGGGAATGAATGGGAGTAAGGACTCAGGAGAAGAGGGAGGAACTGGGGAGGAACTGGGAATGGAAAGAACCAATGGTAGCTCTCTCCTCACTACAGCTTTCTCAGGAGAAGCAGGGAACAGACAACTCGAGGCATGCCTGGGCATGCCTAGGCAGTACAACTGTAGGGGTAACTACCAATGCACATATTTGAAACCACATAAGAACTGTAAAGTCCATATATTAAAGTCCTTTTTCAATTGTTGTATATCTTTTTCCACTCCTAGAATCATTCCCACTCTGATTCCTGCTCCTCCACAGGGCTGCATTCTGGAGGGAGGGCTTCTGGCTGTCTGATAACCACCCCTGTGCACTGACATTATCACAGCCTCATCATCTTTACTATATGGGCCGTGTTGCAAACTTCTCAAAGCAGTTTTCACATAGCATTTCAGATAAATTTGGTCCAAATAGTTGTTAGGGAAGTAGTTGGCTGCTTCTTTCTATGCATAGAATCATAGAATCATTACTATATGTGGATTCTATGATCCACAATCATTGAGTCCAGCTTTTGACCAAACACGACCGTGTCGACTAAACCACAGCACGAAGTGCCATGTCCGGTCTTTCCTTAAACACCTTTGGGACAGTGACTCCACCACTTCCCTGGGCAGCCTGTTCCAATGCTTAGATACCCTTTCAGTGAAGAAATTCTTCCTGATGTCCAATCCAAACCTCCACTGGTGCAGCTTGAGGCCGTTTCCGCTAGTTCTGTAGCTGGTCGCCTGGAAGAAGAGCCCGAACCCACCTGGCTACAACCACCTTTCAGGGAGTCGTAGAGAACAATAAGGTCACCTCTGAGCTTCCTTATCTCCAGGCTAAACATCCTCAGCTCCCTCAGCTGCTTCTCTTGTGACTTACTCTCTAGACACTTCACCAGCTTTTTTGCCCTAATTGCCATTTTTTCCTAATAGGAATTAAAAAATCATACAAAATAACATATCTTTAGTTCCAAAAGCCTGCAATATTTGAAACTTCGTCTTTTTCAGGACTCATATCAAGCTAAAAGTACTTTGAAAAGTAGCAGGCAACTGCTTTGTTGTATATGATTGCCTGTTTTGTCCCATGAAATTATAATTCTCAAATAATTCTTTCTGGGTAGTTAAGCTGCCTTGGTTGATCTTTATGGTTTCTGATTTCCTAGTAGGGCATGATCAAAATAATTTTATCAGTTTGTAATCACATATTGAGTTTTACTGTCATTTGCTTTGGTTCTGTCTTTCTTCTATGCTTAAATATCTAGTTATCCTTGTGCCATAACATCCTTTACTCCCATGATAGTAATGTTACCCATAACTGTGGTGTCAATTAAATTAACATCAATGCAAATGAGAGTATAAAACCTGAAAGACAGGTCTTGGTTATGTAATCTTGATGTATCTCTTGTCCACAATGAAAATTAAATTTGAGTATTGTATTATTATTTTTGTCAGGCAGCATTTTTCACTGTGAAGATCATTGCTTCCCTTATTTTTTTATTATTTCTTGAAAGAAGAATCACAGAATATTGCCACTGGAGGAAGACATTGGGAAAAATCATTATAAACCTAACATATTTGTAAGGATTGACAGAAAATCCACACACAAATTTTTAGCCCACAGAGAGAACATCTCTCTTCAAAACCTAGAGATTTTAGGGGGATAGAGAAACCTCATCCTGTCTCAAGAAAAATTGAGGACTTACTTTCAAAGACAAAATGCCTATGGAGCCACTTTGTAATTCAAAAGTCAACTCCAAGTCAATGCCTGGTGCAGCTCAGAGATTACTTTTATTAAATAGAATTTGGTTTTAAATTGAGACAGCATCCCTTCTACTAAAATATTTTCTTTTGGAGAGATTAAGAAATAAGAAATCTTTTACAATATATCTTAGACTAATGAGCAACCTGTGAAAATCATATTTAGAAAGAGCGAGAGGACCTTTTAATATTTAACTAAATTTGCCTATCCTAATACTCTATGCAGTAATGCTTCATTGTGAGAGGTCTGGCATGTTATTTCACTCATTTATGTATTTATGCACATCTAAAATACAGCTTGTCTGAAAGAAGGTCTTGCCTTTTATTACCTTTCCATTTTTTTTTCTTTAACTGCTATCAGAAGGGTCTCAGCTTTAAACTGAACTAAGATCTAAATTCAAATAAGAAAAAACTGTCTGTTAAAAAAAAAACTGTCTTCACTTAAAGAAGTCTAAGTCTAGAAATAAAATCAGTGTATCATTAACTTAATATGGCAACTGAACTTTTCAAATTATCAGGGAAAGACAACAAAATAGTCCATAAGTCCTCTTGCATACAAAGCACTTTCTGTTTTTTTTTTCCATCTCCCTCCCACCCTTTTCCATTAAATCCCTCAGGGAATACCTGATAAAACCAAGCAAGCAATTATTTTTTTTAAATGGAGAAACTTCATTGACTTAATCTTAAATTTGGAAGGGGGAGTAGGAAAAAGAAAATGAGGATCAAGAGCCAGAACAACACTTCAACACATTTATGAAGCATGATGTAGCTTTGATATAGTCAGGAAACATAAGAACAAAAGGACTGTACTGAACAAGGTAAAGTCAAGTTCTAATGACATGCTTGTCTTATATGTCCAACTCATGGTTGTAAAATATACACTTCATGCTAACCTACTGAGAACTAAAAGAGAAAGGTCAATACTGAACAAAATTGCATAAAAGAATATCAACGACAGGAAAAAAAAAAAAATTGATTATCAGGTGCTGTTTTCAGTGGAATTACACTTATCTGAAAGTTAGTTGAGATTCAAAAAATGCAACAAATAAAACTACATCACCAGCTTCAGCTCTTAAAAAAGTATTGTGCCCCAGAGCTATAAGAACTGTTAATTTTGAGTCTCAGTTTTCAGCCAACTTTAAAAAAACAAATTTCATTGAATTTACTCATCCTTTAGAGATAAGTATAAACATAATTTAAGAAGATCAGGTACAATTTGGAAAAGACTCTTCCCAGTAATCAAAGTCATAAGCAGTCAAATTGTCCTCCATTATTTCTACCTCCTTCTAGCTCTGCAACATCCAGGAGTGAAAAAAACAAATGTTGTAGTTCAAATGTTAGATAATAAATCTTAGATTTCAAAGAACCTCTGCAGAAATTGTTGAAGTTTTCTGATGGACTTAATTCTCTGATATTTTCTATGGCAGAATTAGACAAAAGGCTATCTTTTTCTAGAACGTGTTAACCCCCACAACTATTCTCATGCAATACATTCCTCAGGGTATGACATAAACTCCACAAATATATTTATATCTTACTAAACACTTGTCACAGTCCTAAAATCAGATATTTTACATAGCTCTATAAACTTAATGTTCTAGTTATATAAGAACCTTAAATATGCTGGAAATAAATATTGATTTCTGGAACCCAATGACTTTCTATGAGGGTGATGGCTGTAAAAGACTCACAGAGAAGAATAAAAAATATTTACTTTTCCCTACATAAACCTGTCTTCTAAATTATTGAACAAGTGACATGTTTGAATTAAACATATTAAAATATGCATCTTTCTGTTTCAGACTTTCCTATCAGCACTAAATTTTTTTCTAGTAGCCCCAATATACTCTAAGCAATATGATGGGAATGTTTGTAGGATATAAAAATGGTTAAGCTTTGATTTGCAGAGAAATAGAGATTAGATTATTCAACTAGAAAAATAAACAATTTGAAGTCTCTTCACCTAATTGAAAAAATTAATAAAACACAAACCAAGACTTTTAAAAGGAAATCCTACTGCCCATTCTGCAGCAGGATAGCTATTTTAATAAAGATGAATTTCACTAAGATTATACTTGAGCAGTGGAAGTTTACACTATGAATGAATTCCTTAATTACAGAATTCTTCTTGAAGCAACTTCTTAAAGATGCATAGCCATTGAAGTTTTCCTGACCTGAGAGAATATTTCACATGGTTTTCATTTTGAGATGAGAGCCAGGAATAGAATCGACCCATCTAGAAAAAGGCATTGGTAGACGGGATGCGGAAATCTCCACTTTAACCAGTGAATCCGGGTTCCCTTGTTGCTTTGGAGTATTTGCAGTGCCAGGAAATTTTCATTTGTATAATGGATGCATAATGCTTGAGAGACATATAGAAAAGCAAAAGATCCAAGAATTGACTGAGCTGTCAAATAAACCTTAGACGAGCACGTGGAAAAGATATGGAGGATGGCAAAGGCTTCTCAGGAACGTGTTGCAATCTCCATCTGCGGAGGCATTGCGAAGCTAATCGGACATATTCATGTGTGACCTGCCCCAGGTGACACTACCTTGGAAGAGAGGTGCAGTGTGTGACGTTTGGAGGGTCCTTCTAACCCTAAAAACCCAAAAAACCTTAGAGGCCTTCATTCTTAGAGCTTCACCAGATAGAAGAACTCGAAGAAAGACAAGTCTTAGACCTGCAGTAGCTTTGGCCTGCTGAGAGGAAATAAAACGCATCCTCTGAAATTTAAAACTGGACTCTATCTCCCCTTTTTGTCTTTCAATCCCTTTTTTGTATGCACACAAGTGTCCTGCTTCCTGCCACAAAAGGCTTAGTTTTCTTCCATTAGCCATCAAGTGGTGCGGTTGGGAAGACATGGCCAGAGTCTAATGTTATTTGGTACGCCCTGGCATCATTGCCAGTGCTGGCAGCAAGGGACTGGCTGACTTGCAAGAAGAAGGACACGGTTTCTGGTGGAAAAGACGGGGGAAGGCATCCGAGAGTGTTCACTGAAAGCCTGGGTCGGCAGGGAGCATTTTTGCACGGGAATCACTCTCCCCTTTGTATGCTTTTGTCTAAATATTGTCACTCTTCCGGTTTGTTTTCTTCTCTCCCTGCTGTTTCCAGGAAAGTCTTCTTCTCCCCATCCGGGATCTTCACCTTTGGTGCCCCAAGTTCGAAATCAATCCCGCTGCAGGGGGAAGGGGGAGGAGAAAAGAGAGGGCGAGAGCAGCACTGCGGTTAAGGAGAGTCTCGCTGAGGGCACTAAATTGGGGAGTGCCTTTTCTAAACCACAGTAGCCCAGTTAATTGGGCTAAATGGAAGCTTTGATTGAAATAGCCTGAGGGCTGGATGCTCTCGGGGCACCAGGCGGCCTCGCACCCCAGAGCCCAGGAAGCTGCTCCCAGACCCTGCCCCCAGTGCAGGTGTCCCATGGCAGATAGAAGAAACTACAGAAAACCATTCCATTTGATGATTCTTATATCTTAAACAGATATAAGGACCAGAGGAAAGAGAGCTCTTCTACCTGCAGTAGCTGTCACTTGCATAGAGGTAAAAAAAAGACCCCCTGGAATTTAAAACTGGACTTCATCTCAGCCTTTGGTATTTCAATCCCTTTGTTCGTACGCACACAACTCAGGAATGTGGGTGAAACTGAAAGTTTTATTGAAGAAAAATTATAATCTATTCCTATCTATCTATGTATCTATCTATCTATCTATCTATCTATGTATCTACGTATCTATCTATCCATAAATCTATCTATCTATAAATCTATCTATCTATGTGTTTACTTATCTATCTAATCTATCTATCTACCTATTTTATAATCTATCTAATCTATCATCTATGGGCTAAACCTGTGACCCAGCTGAAGCCCCACGGTGTCACAGGCTGGTCACCGGAATGAGCGGGTAAGCCCAGTCTGGCAGGGTGCGCCTGGGGCAGCCCAATGGCTGAGGCGCCGTCCCTGCAGCCACGGTGCCTCCCTGTGCCGCGCTCTGAGCCGGGCGCCGCTGAGGCTCAGCAGGGTCACCTCCGGGCACCTGCCTGGCGCTGTGAGCCCGGCGCTGCTGCTCCCGCTCTGGTGGGACGCGGGTGCCAAGGAGCAGCCTGCGCACAGCCCGGAGCACCCTGCCGAGCAGGGAGCGTGGCTGGCGTCGCGCCGGGCCGGGAGTGGCCGTGGCAGGAGGAGACGCATGGCCAAGGGGCCGTGCGGGCAACAGGCAAGCTCCTGCCTGCAGCGCCGGTGCCCAGGGCTCTTGCCGGGGCAGAGCGGGGGCCAGAGCGTAGCCAGCCATGCTGGTGGTGGCGGTGCTGGCCTGGCCTGGCTGCTGCTCTGCGGGACGGCTGGGCCAGGCCTGTCCCCACTGGGGCAGCGCTGGACTTTGGGTCGTGGCTGGTTCATCCTTGGTTTTAGTGCGACCAGGTGGAGCTAGAGACACTCTCTCCAGGTGTCTGACTGCCTCCTGTGCTGCCGCTGTGCCCTCCTTCCCTTGGCCTTTAAAGAGCCCTTGGTTGCTTTGTTCTTCCGGCATGTTTCAGAACGCCTGGATTTTGCTCTGCTCTTCTGGCGTCTCCAGCGGCACTGTATTTTCGAGGTCCTCTTAAATACAGTTCCTTTACTGGGAGAAAATGAGTAAAGAAAGAAGTCAGCTTTCACTGACTGTTTTCTTTGTGCACTAATCAATGATTCACTGTTTGCTGCATTTCTGTCTGTGGCGTAGAAGACATTTCTTTCACAGTCCAGATTTACAACCAAAAAAATTTGATTCTCACGGTGCGGTCTGCCCCACCTCCCCACCAAACCACTTGTAACAGGCTGAGAAAAGGATATATAGCCGCAAACTTAATGCTATGGACTCAATCCTGTAAATACATCCTTCCCTGCAAGGCATTGTCAAGGAACTGCTGCATCCACAGGGCGACTGGCTTCTACATTCCTCTGCTTTCTGCTGAGTTTCTGCTGGTATTTAAAGTTCATGCATGTGTTTAAAAGAGATTTTTTTGACATTTTTACAACATCTTACTTTGACCACCACGAGTGTAAGCACAGTTCATAAATCAGACAACTTGATCTATTCAAGTTGCATTCAGCCCAAGAGCCAACCCCAATGGGAAATACGAAATCTGGAGCATACTGGCTGCAGACAAGTTCAACAAGGCAGGTAGATAACAGTGACTCTACAAAAGGGGAAGCAGGCAGTATATTTTCATTTTGGTACCTTTAACAAGATTTGCATACCATTTAAATTGCAATTAAACACCGTGTGTCCCAGGTGCTTTTGATAAGAAATCAAAAGAATTTCCTTGTGCAGTATTTTAAGATAATTTATTTTCAAGCTTCCTGCCATTATGCTTGCTAGAGTCAAATACTTGCACTGTATAATATGCAGAGAGGGTGCCTAAACTCTTCTGAAGTTCAGAAGGCAGCACTATACTATACTCCAGCTCTGCTTTTCTGGAAGTTCAAAGGAAATCTTGTGATTGGCATTAATTTCCAACACTGCTGAATTGTATCAGAATGATAATTGGAGATACTAGTGCTTGAAATAAATACTTTGTCCCAACGAAGCTCTCATAAAAGACTTAAATTCATGACTTTCCTAATAAGCATGTGGCCATAAGAGGCTGTATAATGACAAGGAACCTTATTGATCAAAGAATTTGTCTATTTTACTGTGCACTTCTGTAATTACACGTCTGATATGACCTGTTCTCTCCATCTTCCCTATCACATATAAAGAGCAGAATCTTATATAACAAAGGAAATCTGTATTTAGCAAAGCTCACAAATACCTGCTCTAAGTGAAAAAAAAATCTGAAGCATCACCGAAATCTGTTGAATTTAGCTGGTTACTCTCATTTAGAAACATGATTATGTGTCAGAAAACAAGTAGAATTAAGCATGTGATTTCATGTATCTTGACTGAGAATAGGAATGAAAGTGAAAGGAGAAACTAGTAGAAAGAAGATTTCAGGAAAGATTTTCCCACCTTTAACATCCTCTTGGAATCAGGGCTTGTCATTACTGTTTCGTATATTTGTTTTTCTCACATGAACATGACTGAACTTCCCTATAGTTAGTAGCACTATCTAAACTTTTATGAATGATCAAGATACATGATTTTAACATTTAGTTGAGAAATAGAAATTAAAAATATCCTCTCTTTTTTTCTGTAAAATTTTAAAATAGTTCATTACCGTTTTGCCCTAAAATTAAGATGCTATAGTAGTTCTCTTAGATTCATATGTAGCAGTAACAATGTGTAAGCAATGGCAAAGGCAATAAAAAAGAGTTGCAAATTAATAAAAAACCAACAGAAAATGACAGGACTATAGAATTACCTTTTCAGATTTACATAGATGATTTCCCCATGTATTATATCCCCATATCTTGTTTCAAAACTGATTTAAAAGTATGTGTGAAGGAAATCCACCTGCATAAATTTGTATAATTATGCAGTATTTCATAACCTTTGAGTTCATTCCCCAAGAAAACCCAAACTGATGCTATTTTGCAGCTTATTTAAGTAACAATCATAGCAATCAGTTGGAAAAATTAAATTAACTGCTTATCTCTGTTGTACTCTTTGAAATTCAAGCAGCCAAAGACACAAGATTTAGGAGTATGAAAGACAATTATTCTATGTCATGTTTTAATTAGTAATCTAGATTTCAGTAAAAACAGCAAGTAAGCATCATAATCCTTTGGTTTCTAATGCATACCTAAAGGAAGAAAAGATTTCTCTAGAGACTAAAAAATGTTTTGTTCAAGAGAAGGTTTATTTCCAGTCATTGGAACTATACTGTACTTTTACATGTGCTTCTCAAGGAAGTAAGTAAAGATATTTGGTTCTCCAAAAAATCTCAAAAATTTCAGTGTAACCATAATGATAGAAACCTGCTTTAATTTAAGCTTATCCATTTTGAGATATTCATAAAAATGTACCAAAAATACGTTGTCTTTTGAGTTTGAGATGAATGGTTATCTAGAAAACATTACAAAATGGAGTAAGAGTGAACAATTTTTTTCTTTTCGATATTTATCTCAATTTTTTATTTTATTGTTATTGTTCACACTATACAACTCCCTAGACTATGAAACAAGTTCTGTTCACCTTTTCTCTAATTCTTGAAACACATCTTTTCGAATGGACTACAAGACCCAATTCTCTCTGCAAAGTAATCATATATTTAAACTAATTACAAACATAGACACTTCAGCCACTGTTTATTATCAAAGTAAACAGGTTATTCTGCTATTAACATTCATCCTTCTGTTGAGTAAATTACTAACTGTCGTAGGCAGTTTTTTCCTTGGTATTCTTCATCTTAAATTCTGAATACTATGACTGAATGTCCATGTCTTGGAGGTCAAGATTTTGTCTCTCATAATATGAAAAACCTTTTACCTTTGCTTGACAAGGTGGAATAGAGCTTAGGAATGAATAGTAATGCAATGTCATTTCACATACTTTTATATCAGTGTTGTACTTGAGAGGAGGAGAAGTGGCATATATTTTTAAAAAATTAATTTATTTTCAATTTTCCTCTGTATTAAATCAGCTTTTCCTCCTATATCACCAAAAAGAGGAAAGGATCAAATCTGAGAGGCTGGATATAGATTAGCACAACTAGGGAGATAACACAGTTTGAATGTGTGACACCAAGCACAAAGATCCCCAGGACAGTAGCAAAGTGGGGCACTTTGCCTTACGGACTACTGGAAAACAGCCTCAAAGAGAAATAAAGCTTAAAACAGTCTTATCTATCACACTTATCAACAGTTCTCGTCCTATGTAGTTTCTCAGCTCTTGAATTCATTCTGCAGGCTGGGAGATATTCACTGAAATTACTCAATGAGCCAGGTAACCGAAACATAAGGTGATTAGTTTAAGCTGGACGATTAAGCTTTTGAATGTCCGGATTTGGGGAGCTGAATCACTCTCTTTGAAACTGTTTCCAGCAGTGTAACTCCAAGCCCTCAGTAAGCCTTACTTAACACTAAGCTACATGATTTTAATATTTATTTCTCACCTTCTTTCCCCTCCACCTCCCCATCCGGTGTTTGGGGATGTAGTTGATAAGGGCAAAGCTAAGAAAGTAAGTTTGTGCTCTGGACAGTGTGTGTGGGACCTGCACCCCTGTAAGATGACTCCTTGCTGCTCAAATGCCTGTGCAATGCCCACTACTATGCTTTGAAGGAAAAGTTCTGTCAGGAGCAGGTCCTTCCTCCTACAAGCAGGCAGGGTTAAGTTTGTATATTGATATCAGCTCCCAAGCAACCAGCAAACAGAAGATCTTTTACTACAGACTATTAAACTTCAAAAAGGACTATGAGGCCTTTCAACTCTTTCACATGTAGCCAATGTTTCTGAATATTTTATAACAGCTAACAAGAAGTTGCAAGACACTAATCATCCAGAACACTAAGTTTGTGGTCATGATTCAAGCATCTCTTTCCTGGGATTTTCTTTCTAGTTTATTAAACATATTAACTTTTTTAAAAGAAGAATTAGGGGTTTGCTTTCAGGAATCTTTTCTGACTCTACTTATTAGTTTGGTTGGGTTTGTTGTTTGGGGTTTTATTAACCTTTTTGAATGATCATTGTTGTTTTCCATACAGAAATCACAAGCCTCAGGTATTTGTAGAAGAAATGCTACAAAGTGAAAAGTTGAGACTCTTCAGGCAATACAAAAAGACAATACAAATATGGTAAAACTGTTTTCACAAGTACAAGGTAATCATATGCTTTTTTAGGTGCTCCACTGAAAGAGTAAGTTAAAATTGGTCACCTCAGAGCTTCTCAGATACAAACATGTCAAGTTATGTTGTCACATGCATCATGTCCTTTGTCTTGACACTGCTCCTGAGCTGGCCTCAAAGCTCATTTTTTACATGTGAAGTTACCATTATTTTTCCCATGTCCACTATCTAATACTTGCAGAGACATTCATTTCCCCCTGACACTTTTTTTTCCAGGTTAAATTATCTCACAAAGTCCTGCAACTCTTTACAGCTCGTACCCGCATTTACTACCGCAAAGAACCTTGTACTGTCAGCAATATTGTCATCCTACTGCTTAGCCAATTTCTGTGCTTTCCCTGTATATTCTGAACTACACACAGCTCAGTATGGATTCCTGTGGAGAACTTCCCTTGGAAACATATAGTACATATGGAAAGAGTTGGCATGTTTTGTTGTAAAGGGAAGCCCTGCTTTAAAAATCTCTTGGAGCACATGACATCACCTCATTGATAGACTATTCCATAAAATTTCAGGGAATCCTTCACCAAAGAATTTAGTGAAAGTAAACAATCTTAGTATCATTGCATGAATAAATACTGGCTCAAAAGAAAGAAAACTAAGTAGACATAAATATTTAACTCCTGCAGTGGAGGGAGGTTTCCCTTTTTCTTCCTTTGTACTAAGAGTTAAAAGCAGCAATAAGCACTGAGCAATTGCTCTAGATACTGTATCTCTGGGTGAAGTAATAATAGAGAAAACCAGTAAAATTCATTATATCTGTATACTGCAGTTCTCATACAGTCTCTTATTTTTTCTTCATTTTTTCATTTGCTTTTTCATAGCAGCTGTTCAATATATAAGGTGTTGATTGCCACAGCAGAGAGTAAAGGAAACTTGTAACACAAGGATAAAGGATAGGATGTTTCTGTTGAAATTCACCAGTAAATATTAAAAGCAATTTTTAACAATTATACTTAGAAAAGTGCAAGTTAACAGAATGATTTAGGAAGTCAGGAATAATTCTGAAAATAATTGTGTTTTAAAGCTTTCTTACTGCTTTGATTGCTTCTCAGCTAAACTACCCCACAGTTCCAACCAGGACTGCTGCTTGAGAAAATCATGACAAGTGTTGGAAAGTGCCAAGGAACTAATTATTGCTATGTTAATATCTGAATCCCACAGAAGGTAAATTTTCAAGATCATTTAATAAATGTCAGACATGTGATATAAATTTGATATCATAAAAATGACAGTTGTCCTTATGAGTTGGGTTTTTTTTAATGCTGATATAACATACTAAAAAAATTAAATATTTTATGTTAACAGAGTTTAACCTTGCCATACTTGTCACAGTGGTGAGCAAACATAAAATTAATTTTATATCAAAATACATCTCTATAGCCACTTTAAATTCACATATAGGTAAATTGATCTCAGTGGGAGTTATGGACTTAATCACCTTTGAGAAACTGGGCCTCAGTCCCTAATCAAGTCTGTTTAAATATGCTAACCAAATAGTTTTGAAAATGCTGACATTCTGCAGCTCTGCAATATCACTGGGTGTTTCTGGGTGTTATATGTGATAACACATATTTAAATTGTTTAAGAAAACACAGTTTTGTAATTGGCAAAGCATTTTCTGTGATTATTACAGACTTTCACCTTGTAAGTATTATGTAGCTGTGACTGTTTATCTGGCATGCAAACAATAAATAGTACTGCATAGGTTTTTTTAATATTCTTTCATACAAACCTATACACAGACATCTGTATTATTTGTCTCAGACTGGCCTAAAACTTCCTTATTGCTATGATAAGATGAGTTGAGCTAGTTATTTCATTGATTTTTTTTCATTGTAGATCATGCTTTTCTAACATCAGAATTGTATATCATAAAGTTTACTTCTCCAAGGCCTACTGGACTCTCAAAAACTTTGGTTCATCATGGTCTAGAAGCTGGACTTTTCCAGAGTAATTATACTTAGCATTGAACCAAGACTAAAAAAAAAAAAAAAAATTAAATAACTACATAGTTTCTTCTATAGGATTCTTCAGAGCTCTCATTCCTTTGTGTTTCAGTGAGAGATCTTAGAGCAGAATCCTGATCCATACTGATCTGTACAATGTTTGCATGAATTCAAGTAGAGAATTAAATATTAGATTATGTACATTCTGATAAAAATCACCTCTCTATCATTTAAACTTTGACATTAGGGATTAACATCCCAATGGAAATTGGGTATTTAAACAGAGTTAAACAGTATGCTGAAGTAAAGGAAAATGGGTACAAATGTGTTCAAAAGGAGGGGAAAGATATGGTAGTGTGGAACGCAGAAGGGACTAAACCAATATTTTTATGTGAGAGACTTGCAAACTTTGAGCTTTTTACAAGTACAGGAATTTTTTATTTTATCCCCCACTATTGAAGTAATAATTGACATAAACATAGAAAAGTCAGAGAAACCTGAAAACATACACTTAGGAAAGGATGAATAAAACTTCTGTAAGAGAATTGTAGCGATCTGGAGCTTCAGATGCATGGAAAGGTGGAACATAACATATGACATGGAAAAATAAGGGGAGAGCTGGTCATGCTGGGTTAGGCTTGAGAGGGAAGGGAGGAAATGTAGAAGATGTAGAAAAATTAGTTTGGTAGTAAAAAGAAGAGTACTTAAGAGAAAAGTGAAGGGAGGGATAAATGGATTAAGATGGGTGTTAAAACCAGCAACAACAACAACAACAACAACAAAGAAACAAGGCTATTATAAACAAGAGAAGAAGAAAAATCCTTGGGAAAAAAACCATGAAAAACAGAGGCACAGATCACAGATGAGAGTGAGGGTAACAGAAGATAGAAATAAATAACAAGGCAGTTACCAGGGTGTTTCTCAGTGTAAATTATGCATAAACTTAAAACTAAAACGAATTTGGCATGCTGCATGGAATCTGTTGATGCACACAGAGTCTTATCCGAAGACCACTCAAATCAATGCTAAAAACCTCCTGTGGTTATTTATAGGCTAAAACCACACTTGGAACTTTGCAGATCCAAAACAAGAGCTGAAATTTGATCTAAGAAAAACACACTTATTTGGGGAGTACTTTGATCATGCCTCTGCTTAAGCAAACTCCTTACAAAAGCTTTGAGTGCTACTGAATTGAGGTGCTGTGGGTTGGTCTGAGGACATGCAAACTCAGCCCTTCACTCCCAAAGGTCAACAGCTGTAATTATAATACTTTCTGGGCTTTTGTGGCCTACACTTCTGTGGCTATCACAAAACCCCTTGCAGATTTCAGGCAAATATTTTTCTGTGGAATAAAAGCTTTATATTCTCTATCACAGTTGTCGCAATTCAGTATCAATCCGGCAGCACCATTATGTTTAAAATTCTGTGCCCATTCCTATCGTTGGTCTGGTTTTCCTAAGTGGTTTATAATTCAGCTATTTTAAATCACACTAGGATGAAACTCAAATTACAATCTCTTATTCCAGCTGTATTTTGCTCTCACAATATTGCATTTAAATTGTTTCATTCTCTTTCTAGGTTAGCAACTGAAAGAAATAAATGTTTCAGGAAATACTGTTGCTGGCTTCTCACTAAACAGTGCTTACTTAAAAAAGGAAACTTCACTCATGTTACATTGTCAACACAGACAATCAAGAGAAAAGAATTCAATACTACTTGTGAAATTTGTTAATGTATTCTTTATATATATGATATCATTGCAAAAATAGCTTAACTGCACGGCAGGTTCCCTGCTCTGGTCAGGTTGAAGAGAAACCTTTACATTCAGCCAAATAAGATTTTAAGGGAATTCTTCAATTAAATACCTCTATCAGCTTTGGGTGGGGTGTTTTAAATCACCCTTGAATTTCCAGTTTCTGAAATGTATTATAAGCTTCTTATTTTCCAAAATTGCACTTACCCACTCCCAGTTTCCATTCACTGTTACACAAACAGTCTCATACATTTAACTAGCTACCATTTTGAATGGACAAATACTCATATTTGTCCTTCTAGTGAACATCATCTTCACACAATAATGTAAACAATCTAAGAGGTCATGTTTTAGAGTCAAGATGACCATTGTTGCTGTAATCCTTTACTCAGATGAGAGCAATAAATACCAAAGAATACTTAATGCAATGTCATGCAGTTCATGACCATAGTGTCATCTCTTCCTTAGGAACCAGTTTTTACCTTAGCTCTGACCCTTTCTTACTGTTGTATTAGCCATTTGATAAATGTTACCCACTAGTAGGGAGTTTCTCCGTTGTTGTTCTGGTTCTATTTCAAAAGTAGCATCTTTTAACATTCTCCTTCAGAAACACGTACATGCTTTTTGATTTTTTCATGTTAGGTCATATAGTCTCATTTCTGAGGTGGGTGGAGACTTCACAAGGAAATTACCAAGACCTTCATTAAGAAATTCAGTGAGATTCTGTGGAACCGGCTTCCCAGCTTTTATCAGTTTTTTGTAAGCCAGCAGGACAACTTAGTCAGATAAATAAGAATATATTTTTGATATAATTTTTATTTCTAATTTTGGAATAACTATTGTCAGAAAATACTACATGCCACCATAGAAAATAATTTTTTTAATGTATATATCTATATAGAAACACTCGTGTACAAATGTATATATATGTATGTAGTGACATAGTATCTCTCCATATGGTCCAAAATACACCAGAAAATTCGTATCCAACTTAATACTGAACAGAGGGCAAGTCAGGTTAATTTATTCCCTGTGCAGTCAGACACTGCTCTTACAGTCTGAAGTAGAGCCTTCCACTAATACTTACAAAGTGTTTTCAATTTTCAAAGCATTTACCCATAATTTAAACCATATAAACCATAACTATTTAAGCCTCCACAAGAGAAGCCATTAAAGACTCATCACCATTTTACAAATGGGTCAGCAGAGAGGTTCAGCCAGCTACCTGAGGATAAATGCATTACTACTGCAATCAGGCTTAGAAGATCACTCCTGATTAACTAGTCCAAGGAAATACAATGATTGGAGCTCCATTCTGTCAAGAACTAGCTCAGAAAGTATTACAGGATAGCAGGTGCCATCTACCCTTATTTAAATTCATGCAACTTTGCTGAGATTGTACAAGTGTAAGTTGAGGTAAAATTGCATCAGAGAGTTGCATGGGGATGAAAGGAGGTTGTAGCCAGGTAAGGGTTGTCCGCTTCTCCCAGACAACCAGTGACAGGACAAGAGGAAACAGCCTCAAGTTGTCCCAGGGAGGTTTAGATTGAATATTCGGGAAAATTTCTTCACTGAAAGGGTGAGCAGGCATTGAAACAGACTGCCCAGGGAAGTGGTGGAATCACCATCCCTGGAAGTGTTCAGATAATGTGTGGATGTGGCACTTGGGGACATGGTTTAGTGGTAAACATGGCAGCACCAGGTTAATGCTTGGACTCAATGATCTTAGAGGTCTTTTCCAACCTAAACAGTTCTATGATTCTATGATTCCACAAGTTACATTAACCCAAGGAATCACAAATGACGAAAAGGAGGTAGAATTCTAGACATTTTACATGTTAGAGAAATATATCATCTACATCACAGAACATTTAGTAAGTTTATAGCACTTGAAAGATAGAAAATGCTAATTTAAAATCTATTTTATTGTCTCATTGTATGCTTTCTTTCTTTTACAAATGCAGTTTACATAAATCAACTAAGTGCAGTTCCAAATTTATTATGAACCCTGCTTCAATCAGTGTAAAGGATGGATAACATCACAGAACAAGAAATATTTTTTAGTAAAAAATACTCAATTTTTTTTCCTCTTTATTGTTAAATTTGAATGACTGATGGACTTATTTCTGAAATGTTATAACATATTTGGATTATCTCATACATAAAATTTCTGGCCAGACAACAAATGTAAAACAAGGAAATATATAAGACATAGATTGCACAGAGTTTGTTAATAGGTGGTGCTATGGTTTCTTATCTGTGATGCATGTGAAGTGCTAGAAAGCATGCCAAAAAAAGCTGTCAACTGAGAAATCTTGGTTACAGATAATAAAATGAGTGGTAAGTAACACAGAGGCAAAGACCTTTTCCCTGCCTTTCCCCACATACAAAAAGTACTTTGAGAATGTTAGGTAAGTCTTATAAGAAAATTAACAATAAAACTGGTGGATACCAATTAGTTTCACAGTGTGACAAGAACTCTGAAAAGGTCAGTTTCCCACTATTTGACTTACTTTGTGATTAAAAAAAAATTAAAAAAAAATTAAGGCACTTCAGAAAACCTCTCAAGGTATTTTCTCAAGCTGATATTTTCTAGACACTAATTTTTCCTACTGCTGATCAATAGGACTGGGGAAAGAAGAGATTCATCTACTGATGCCTATTTTCTTCCTCTCTAATACAAATGTGATTCTTAACTTGTCAAGGCTTTAGCTCCTTTTGTCTTCTTCTACACAGTATTACTGACACGGTGTGAACAACAAATCATTGCAGCAACTACAAAAGAATTAGATAGGAAAAAATATTAGTCATTAGAAAATGTTCGTGGATAAGTACATTTCATTAGAGGATAACCTCTCGAAGAAATTAAAAGAATTACTTAAACATTCCTGTATCCTAGACAATGAAACCACAACAATAAAAAGGACAGACTGCACTTCAGAATAACATCTGCCGTATTCTCACCCAGAATGAACCCCTACTTCTGTACTTATATGATTTTCAACGGTAAGGACTTGTCTATTTTCAGAGTCTTAGAAAATCACAGTATGATCTTCTTATCTGCAAATATGCCGTTGTTCTTTGCACTCCACCAAAAGGAGCCTGCATAGATTAGGTCTCAGTAGGGCTTCATTCTAACATAACTTCACATACTTTGTTGAATAAAAAGGATTTGTTGTTTTTTTTGCTTAGAGTTTCCAGAACTGAACAACAAGCTACGAATGCTTGGGGGCACAATTAAAAAAGTATTTCTTGAAAGTCAACCTCATTTTAAAAGAAAACCAGCTTATAAGCTTGAAAATGCAACTTTGGGACCCGAGTTTACTTGTGGGTATAAATTATCCATGCTATGGTACTCCATTTTGTATTTCTACATGCCTGACAATATTGACAATACCAGGTATTATGTGCCTAAATGTGTTCAGAGTGGGTGTAGAGAAAGAGCCCTATAAACTAGCAGCCAAAAAAGGAAAAAAACAAATGAGAGAAAAGTCTTTCTCAACTACTTTACAGAATGAGTACTGAGTAATTACTAACCTCCAAAGTATATAATAGACCTACTGAAGATTTTCATTTCATTGTCAGCAACAATAGGTCGTGGTAAGTACAGCTTTAGACTTTCCTCCTTTAATGCACTGCATGTTGAAAATTGAACATGAACACAAGAGCACACTAAACTTCCAAATTAGTATGTATATTTATTGATTATTTTATTTCAGCTGGGATCATTAACGATCAGTCACACAAGGAGTAGTTTAAAGCCTTTTTTCTTCCCTAACACTGCATTACACACAGGAGCACTGAATAAGCCTTCTGCTACGTTTAAAACTCTAACATGGGAGTTTATTTTGAAAGAAGGGAACAGAGACACCATCTTTGAAGAAGCGTAATCTGCTCTGATGCATTTAACATAGATGGTGAGATTTTCTGTGGGTACCAGTTTTGATTCAAGAAATCCAGAAGGTGTAAACTAAAACTAGCAAGTTAGGGTTGAATACAAGTTGTAGAAAGATTTCTCAGATGATACAACTAAGTAATGATTAGGGCCAAAAAAAAAAGCTGAAATGTCCTTTTGTGTTTTCCTACATGACTCAAAGAAAGTGTTCTGGTTTTCTTCTTGCCTCCCAGTCCTCCTTTTTCCCCCTGACAATCCTCATCAGTCACTCTACACTGGGGCCTGGGGAGAGACATTTTCCTCTTGAGAAATGCCATTACCCTCCCATATCTGCAGCTCATAGCAAAGAACACCAAGGGAGACATAAACAGGCCAGAGGAACAGGCTACACATATTCCAGAGCAAAAATGGGAAGAGATGGAACTTGGATATGTGAAACCTACCTCTGCTTCTTCTGCTGCTTGTACTATTTAGCAGCTTCTTCTCACTCCTCTCTCCCCTAATACACAGCCCTCCCCATCCTTCCTCCTTTCTAGCAACCCAGACTACTTTTCCCCCTCTACTTCCCTCTTAATCCTCCTTTACTCCTTCCAAATGTCTTCACAAGTAAACACACCACTTGCTTTTCTTGTTAAAATTCAGTGTGTTCTGGGCTTTACCATGTGCTTAGATTATGTTTCCCTATACTGAAAACCTGGGCCTCAAGCAGATGCTTGTTATCCTCTTTCCCTTCCAGAATTCCTGTCAGTTTTTGGATGCAATTTGATGCTGGCTGGTGGGGAGACACAGAAGGATGAGGCTCAACAGCTGTTGCACATCCCTCCGAGTCACCCGCTCCACGTGAAAACCAGCAGGTTACAAAGCTCCTTGGCTTCCCTGTCTGCCCGTATGTTTTTAGGCAAGGCTCATGCCTACTGAGACTACTTATCCTTTTTCAGAAAGCTGTTTTCAGTGTTGATTCTCCCTGAAGGTAGTAGGAATCAGGTGGGAATTTGGTAAGCCTCTGTACATGAGACCATATGGGGCAGGCTCAGATTTTTGGCCAGGCTAAATCAGCCACTGCTTCCAGTCAGCTGCTGATTCCCAGTCCCACAGGTCTCAGTGTCCTGCTCTGCTCTCAAGGTGTGGCTACATGTGCATACTTTCTGTTATCCATGGGAAAATAAATAAGTGAAGGAATAAATCTGTAAGAGGAGATTTTATTACCTTGCTTATCAGGAACTCGTTTAATCAAAATACTGGAATCAAAATCTACCCAGCTCTCCCATGGAAGCTTTAACTTTCAGTGCAATTGAAGTAGATGATGACTTTTTACAATATTGAAATCAAAACATCCAAATATATTATTATACATATTATAATGTAAATTATAATAGGTATGCCTAGAATAGTTTTACCCTGATTTCATGTGAAGATGGAAAACCAACAGTATATGGGCTGAAAAGCAGCCATAACAGTATGCCCATGTTGTACAGAATGTCCTCTAATTCTTTACATTTGGGGAGCAGAGTGTAAACTTATTTTTTCTAACTAGTTTGACAAAAAAAAAAGAAAAGAAGCTGAGTTAAAATAAGATGAGACGAAATGTTCGTCTTCCCATCAGAAAACATGATTGTGAAGTTAAGTGCTACTGTAGTGCTATATTCATGATAATGAGATTCATGCAATTTCTTTTCACTCATACAGCTTTTCATTTTCCTGTGATACTATTCCCCACTCAGCCCTATCAATGGCAGAGGTTTATGTACAATTAGCAGCCTCATTGAGAGGAGTAAAAGTTGTTTATGTTGTTTTGCTTTTCCAGAGGAATATAGGATAAATAATTAATCCAGTGACCCTTAGCCTGCTTGTTTAACATTTATGCAATTACTCAAAGCCTGTATCTGATGGTTCCATAGCCATGAAAGGGATGGTCACAGCCCAGATCTAGGAAGGAAACTGAATGCTCTTCATGGCTATTTGGTTTTGTTTAGCTCACACTCTCTCACGAACAAGAGAAAATTGGCTTTGCTCCCTTCTTTTTTCCCACATATTCATAACCAGATTCTAGTTCTGTGTGTGCTGGTGCCACTGCCATGGGTGCAATGCAACACTCTGCATTTTAGCATTAAAACTCCATATAGCTGGACACACCACTTGCCTAAATAATCTTGTTTCTTGAAGGAAAAAACTGATCTGATTTTTCTAAATTATTCCAAGGCAAAGAAACTGCTGTGCTGGTTGGCATCATTATGAGTTTGGACTAAATTATTTTTCATTTCCATAAATTAGAGGACCAGAGGTACTCAGTGTACTCATCTAATTCATCTTCTTGCATAACACAGGTCATATGATTTTTCTGATTTGGTTCCTTTTGAATCAAACTACCTCATCTAGAAACAGCATCTGAACCTGATTTTAAAATTACCAGTGATGGTCAATCAGCCAAAACACTTAGTTAGCTTTCCAGTTAAATGACCTCATTTTAATTTTATTTTGCTCTTAGGTACATCTAATATCTGATTTCAATACACCCATCTACTGCTTCCAGTCTCCACTCATATTTCTGTCTGCTGGATTCAAGAACACATTATCACAGTTTTCTCTCCCACGTAATAAGTACAGACATACTCTGAACAAATTACCATTTATATTCCCTATTTATAAATAAAGCACATAAAATTACATATTTCATCTCTGTTAAAAAAAGAAAAAAAAGTCTTCCAATTATTAAAATAAGTTTTGTAATTTTTCATTGATCTCTTCCTATTTTATTAGCAAACCTCAAAAACTGTTCATGACAGAGTTGAACAGATTCTTTAAAGGATGATAGGAAAAATCAGGTGTGAAGGGACCCAAGGTCTCTAGTCCAACTGTCTGCTTACAGCAGGATCAGCTTGGACACTAGTCTGTGCTTTATCTGGTCAATCTTGAAAACCCCATGGACATCTTCAACTAGATATGGTTGCTCAGAGTCCCACTCTTGAACACTTCCAGAAACGCGACATCCATCACTCTCTGAGCAACCTGGGCCAGGGTTTTACCACCCTCATCATAAAAAAATTTCTTCTTCATGCCAAATCTAAATATATGCTCCTTTAGTTTCAAAGCATAACCCCCTATTCTATTGCCACAGGCTCCACCAAAAGTCTGTCCCCATGTCCCCATCTTTCTTAATAAACCCACTTTAAGTGTTGAAAGGCCACAATGAGGTCTTCCCAGAGCCTTCTCTTCTTCGGGCTGAACAGCCCCAACTCTCTCAGCCTTTTCTCCTAGGAAAGGTGTTTCATGCCTCTGATCATTTTTGTGGCTCTACTCTGGATCTGCTCCAACAGGTCGATGTACTTCCTCTGCTGGGGACCCCAGAGCTGGATGCATCACTGCAAGTGGGGTTTCACCAGAGCAGAGTAGAGGGGCCAGAATCACCTCCCTCATCCTACTGGTCATACTGCTTTGGATGCAGCCCAGGATACATTTGGCTTTCTGGGCTGTAAGTGCACATTGCAGCTCCTGTCCACCCTCTCACCCACCAGCACCCCCAAGTCCTTCTCAGCAGGGCTGCTCTCAATCTGTTCATCCCCCAGCCCGTGTTGACACCAGGGATTGAAGCGACTCAGGTGCAGCACCTTACAGTTGGCCTTGTTGAACCTCATGGCATTCAGATGGACACAGTTCTCAAGCTTTTCCATGTCCCTCTGGATGGCATCTCATACCTCTGGCATGTCAAGCACATCATTCTGTTTGGTGTGATCCTATTGACTAACTCCTTGTAAAGATGGAATGTTGCTTTCCTAAAATTCAGGGTCCTGATTCTTTGCCTGTCCCATATCCCTCAGGACTGTGAACTCCATCAGCTTATGATCACTGCAGCCCAGGCTGCCTCGAAGCTTGAAGTTCCCAGTTTCGTTGGTGGCCAATGGTATTGCATCCCCTCTTGCAGGGCTGTCTATTGCCCTAAGAGAAGAATCTGTCCGGCATATCTGAGCTCCTGTTCCCCTCAGAAGGGAGTCACCATAACCTGTTTTTATTTCCTTGTGGACATGGTCATGATATGGTGGATAGACCTTTCTAACCTTGTGGACACCTCTGGTGTAGATGTTCCATCATCTACATCATCAACTGACTTGCCTTTCACATCCAGAGCCTCATAGCTGTCGTACAGAAGGACCTAGGAAGGCAAGGTGGGCAGGGAGAGCGCTCACGTGGCACCCTAAATGTGGACTTGCCTCCATTCACTCCCTTTCTTTAAATTATTGATTTCTGCCTGGTAGGGTGAAGCTCTCGATGTTGTTTTCCTTCCTGGTGGATGTTCCTGTTTCTGTCTGTGTTGGTTTTGGCTGGGGTAGAGTTAATTTTCATCACAGTAGATAGTATGGGGTTGTGGTCTTGATTTGTGCTGGAAACAGTACTGATATAGGGATGTTTTGCTACTGCTGAGCAGTAGCTGAGATCTTACACAGTTGAGATCTTTTCTGCTTCTCAAACCACCTCACCAGCAAGTGCACTGGGGGTGCACAAGAAGCTGGGCAGGAACACAGCCCGGACAGTGGAATCCATCTGACCCAAGGGATATTCTGGGTGTCATTCTCAGCACGCAAGCCTGGTGGAAAAAGGAAGTGGGGCGGGGGGGGTATTTAGAGTGATGGTGTTCGTTTTCCCAAATCACTATTACACACGATGGAACCCTACTCTCCTGGGGATGGCTGCCCACCTACCTGCCCACGGAAAGTGGGGAACAAACTCCTTGTTTTGTTTTGCTTGTGTGCGCGACTTTTGCTTTACTATTTAAACTGTCTTTATCTCTACCCATAAATTTCCTCACTTTTCCGATTCTTTCACCATCCCACTACAGGGGAGTGAGTGGGGCTGAATTGCTGGCTAGGATTTAAACACAATACTGTCTGAGGGAAGGCACTGTTCTCTCTCTCTCAGTGCCACCATTCTGGGCACCGCGGGCCACTCAGGCCTCGTCTGCACAGCCCTGCTCAGCCACTGACCCCACAGGTTCCTTTACACCCCACCACTGCTAGAACTTGTTGTTGTTTCTCCTAAATATTTAAATAAATAAGCTTATTTTTTAATGTATTAAAACACACACTCTGCTTGTGAATATTTTATGATATTCATGCAAAATCATCAAACTATCAGAAATAAAAATTTATTAGTTTTTTTATGCCATCACCATTGCCTGCATCACACTGAGGAAATATGACTTCTATGTTCACAGAATGCTTTGGGCTGGAAGGGACCTTAAAGATCATCTCGTTCCACTCCCTGCCATGGACAGGGACACCTTCCACTAGACCAGGTTTCTCAGAGCTCCATCCAGCTGGTCTTGAACACTTCCAGGGATGGGGCATCCACAACTTCTCTGGCGAACTTGTGCCAGGGTCTCACCACGCTCCAGTAAAGAATTTCTTCCTAATATCCAGTCTAAACCAGCCTTCTTTCAGTTTGAAGCCATTCCTCCTTGTCCTATCACTATATGCTCTTGTAAAAAGTCCTTGTCCAGATCTCTTGTAGCTGCTTTAGGTACTGGAAGGTGCCATAAAGTCTTCCAGGAGTCTTCTCTTCTTAAGGTTGCCGTGCTCATCAGTAACATCTGGTATTCATCACTTTGGATTTGGAGATGGAGGATTTAGAAAGTAAAATGTCCTCCACAATATAGAAAATAATTTAGGAAGTACTGAAGTGATTGAAAAGTTGAAACGCTCTGCGTACCTTTGAATGCAGTGCCTTTGAAAACTTATCCTGTGTGAGATAGACTGAACTATCTGAACAAGAAATCTCAAAGGCATCTTGATATTATGTCAATATTTGTTATATTGAATTTCTCCCTGTTCTGAAAATCCATGTAGTGGCAGTAACTGGAAATATCTGTCCCTTCTGTAGGGAAGGTCATCTCTGGTAACATCTCTTTCCTGAGAACCAAAACAGACCCCTAAGGCAAACAAAACCAGAACACACCTTTCTGAGATGCTACATTAAAAGTATTTTAGAGCTGAAGAACCTGGTGGCATATTGCACATGGACATACAAACATTCAAGCAGGGGCCTTGATAAGCAAGGCTCAAGTCCTTGATGGGAATGTCCACTTTCATGATAATGGAAGTGTTAGTACCACACAAGATATGAACAGGCCTAGGGGAACATGTATGTACATTGTAGAAATACACTGATTAGCTTCTTCCCACTCCTGCTTGAGCTGCAGCTCAAAGAAGATTATTTAGTCACCCCAAGACCTTCTCAGTATTTCCTTTGCTCTTTGGGATGCAACGTCCCATATTTTTTATTTCTGAGATAAATGTACTCACCCGTGGCACTGTGCAGAGCCAGTTTGTGATAATATGGTTTTGTGAAGAGCAAAATTGAACACTAAATGCCCTATAAGCATGGAGTCTTTCAAGATTGAATCCAGGTTTTCTATATTATAGTTAGCCTGACTGAGCTTTTACAGTGTTGTGTGTCTTGGAATCTTTCATTAGCAAGAGGTGAGGACTTTAGAATCTAACAGGGTGCTTTAATCTCTGTTCACTATTGATACTTTTTAATGTATCATGTAAAAAAATAATGCATAGGCTAAAGAATTTGTAAAGATTTTATGTTATGGAAATAAAGTTTAAGGATAAGATACCATAGTTCATACTGTACCAGTAATTAAATAATAAGAAGAAATAAATTGCTGCAGGAAGTTAGGATTTTAAGTACAGAAATCAGTGCTTTTGCTCAAAGCTATTGAAAACGAGTGAATGGAAATTAATCCATCGTTTATAATAGAGTAGAAATTAAAGCATTCAAAGGATAGCTAATTTTAAAAATTTTAATGCTGACTTATTTTTTAATTATATAATTCTTATTTACAATTATAATCATCCATGTGCTCCTAAGAAGAGTGACAGTGTAAAAAGGAAATAGGCTATATATATTCCCACATGAAAGCTAGAAACTAGGCATTTAAACAGGAATTCCTCTGTGCCTGGGATATGACTTCTGAAAATTGCAACATTAATTTATTACCGTACGTATATCGCCATGAACCAGAGTCATTGTAAAACTGCATTTTTAGGGAAACAACAGCTTTTTGTTTAAGTTGTTTTTAATTCTGAAAAATTGCATGAATTGCCAGACGCTTTTTATCTTGCCCTATGTAGGGAAATTGTTGCTGTTACATAAGCAGCAGATTTAACAAATTTTCTTCCCACTTTATTTCCTACTTCTCTCCTTTCCAGAGTTTGGCAGTGTCTTTTTCAGTCTAGTTTTTGTTGGGTTTTTTTTTCCTTTAACTCTCATTTTTGGGGAGGGAGGGTGGGGTGAAGATGTCTTTTTATTTTCAAGAAAAGATTCTTTATAAATACCGCTGTGACAAATCCATTTCACAGCACAGAAGCGATCAGCGTGATGCCGAAGTCTGGCTGAGAACTGAAGGTCCAAACTAGCGCTGTTCCAAAAGATCAATGGGACACACTTCTAAACTGCAAGACTCTTAACTGGCTCTTATACACCACTAAAAGAAAATAAAAGATCAAATGGTAGGTTCTAAGACAGAAATAAATGTATGTTTGTTTCTGCCCTTCTGGCCCACTCTTTAAATACAGCTTAGGGAAAAAATACATTAAGGGACAACAAAGAAAATATAAGAAGCTGAGATCTGCGTTCTTCTGATAAGCTATGTACTCTGATTCACAGCAAACTTTAAACAGCGTAGGTAATTAACCTTATGGACAAAAAAAATATATACCAGGAGACAGGGTAGATACTCTCCCACTTGAATTGTTTCAAACAGGACTGGATCTCTTAGTGATTTTTTTTTTAATTGTCAGCTCAGGCATAAGTTATGAGGCAAATTGGGGAATTGGAGACTAATATTGTCTTAGGAAGAAAGGCACATCTACTTGTGATGTTAAAATCTAAATGCTCCAGTCAGGAGATGTATAATGTATTTTTCACAACTTACATTTCATTTAAAGAAATTATATTTATTCTGAAGAGGCAAATAAAACTGCTTGGATTTAGGTATTGATGAGGTACTACTGTTGAAACACACTCAGATATCAATCTTACTCCTCTCAGATATCAATCTTACTCCTCTCAGATTGTTGGCATACGGTCATATATTGATTGACTGGATTGTATTAGGCAAATTTCTTTCTTGGCAATACATTTCTCAAATATTTCCTGTTGATTTTAAAATGAGGTATTATTTAAATCTCCCCTACTGGAAGAAACCTTTGATGTCTGAAATGTTTGACAATTTTAACATCTACTGTTTACTTGCATACACCTTGCATTTAGGAGAAAAAGTTTCACTTCAGAAGCCACTCAAGCTCTTTCTATTTCATGATCTTTTTAGTATAAAGAAATTGTGAGTTTTACAGTAACATACAGGCACAACTCTACTTATTGAATAGGTTTTAGGGGTTGGTGGGTTTGTTGTGAGGTGGTTATTTTTTGCCAGAGCAGGTTAGCCGGATTTTATTTCACTAAGAATTGCTGAAAGAAAAGATTATGTTTTGTTTTATCATCAGTTTCAGGGATATAATACACTCCGTGATTAAAAAGCTTTCACAAAGAAATTTCAGAAAGATGCTTCAGTATTTAATACTTCATATTTAAAGATCTCTAACTGTGCCAGAGAAAAAACCCAAAGCAATAATATTTTGTTTTGAGATCTGTCTTTGACTGCAACTAGGAAAATGCATTTCTAACTTCCTTTCCCTTATAAATTGCACACATTTGAAAATAAGGAAAAGTACATAAAAGACTTGAAGCTCCCTGGTATATTTTAACCATCTCACTAAAAGGAGAACATTAATGAAGTGTTTTAGTTACAAAACAAATGGTACAGTAAGAATCTAGAATATCAGAAGAATGTTGATAAAACAGATTCATAACTTAAAATAGTGAGTGTATATCCTAATTCATACTTTAAAACCCTTCAGACTTTTAGAAAAATAATTTTACTTTTAGCTTTTCTTAATATTATTCCTCTTTGTCCTTCTAGTCAACCCTGGAAATGTCACAAAACACATTACAATAACTAGCATAAATAGGAGGTTTATTTCTCTTCCCTCCTTCCTTGAAGCAGGAACTTTTCTGGAAAGAATTTGGAAGAACCACTTGCTACTTATCAGTCTTTTCAACACAAGCATGTACATGTTCAAAGAAATTAAGATTAACCTCTAAGTAGAGCTGGAACATTTCTTCTAAATAGGGTGGGTCATATTTGGATGGTTCTGTAAAAGAGCTTTCTCTCTATGAGGCCTTAAAACATCTCTCATATTGCCAAACAGAAAGGTTAATTTGGATTGTGAGGAGCAAGAGAGTACTTTTCCTTCTTACATTCTCACTGCAAAAAAGCTTCTCCTCTTTCGTGTCACATATCATCACCAGCTCCGGCTAGAATCTCAGACACATAAATCAAAAAGCTGTCACTTCTTCTAAAAAACATTTGTATGTAGCGACAATACAATTTTCATGCCTGACAACATAATGAAACACTTCTGTATGGAAGCTGCTAGAAGTGTTATTTGCTTGACTCAAGTGACCAGCAACACAAGTTCCACTCTCTTCTGCAGCGACCTCTGGTCTAGAAGAGGATGAGGTAAACAGTATTTCTGCTGAAAATAAGGACTATCCAGGCATGGTTTACTAGAGACTCAATGTCACTTGATTAACATGTTTACTGAAATAGTGCCAGTCTAAAATAAATCAGATTAAAGCATGGCCACTGCTGTAGAAATGTTCAGAAAGAATTCCTGCTGTGAAGGGCTCATCGTGCGCATAAAGTGAAAAACAAAATCTGGAATCCAGTTACACCAGACCAGCTCACAGAACCTTCAGGAAGTCTCTCGGAAAGAAAACCCAGGGTGCTGCATGATGGGCGTCACTTGGAGCAGGGGGACAGCAATCAGTGATGTGAAAAATGTTTTCCTTGTTGTCTGATGTGTGGAAAGGGGCTTCCTCATCCTGTTTCGGTAGGGTGAACAAAATGATTCCCAGGCAGATAATAGAATCATTAAGGTTGGAAAAGACCTCCAAGATCATTGAGTCCACCCTTGGACCAAACTGCCACATCTACTAAACCACAGCACAAAATGCCACATCCACTTGTTCCTCGAACCCTTCCAGGGACAGTAACTCCAATACCTCCCTGGGCAGCCAGTTCCAAAGGTTAACCACCCTTTCAGTGAAGAAATTCTTCCCGAGTCCAGTGTGAACCTCCCTGGCACAGCTTTCCTCTTGTCCTGTCTCTAGTTGTCCAGGAAAAGAGGGTGACCTCTACCTTGTGTCCCTCAAGAGCTGTCAGGTCTGTTTTCAAAGGAGTGCTCCCCAATGCAAAATGTTAAAAGTACACACAGAGCCAAATCCACCTGTTTTAAAGATGGAAAAAAATGTAACCAGAAAAAAAATCTTAAAAGGGACTTTCTATATATCAATGTCAATAATAATAAAGACTTGTCTCAGATCAAGTATTTTGATCATCAGAAAAGAGGTTATTAATATGAAATATAAATGTAAAAAGGTTTGCTAAAGTTGCACCGGGTAGGAGTGGTAACAGGAAATAGAATGTGTGTCTGCTCTGTAGCAAATGCAATAGAGATCTGAAAGATAAAATGGGGGGAAAACTGAAACAGAGTGATTTATTACCTAGTCAACTAAACTTAAATTTTCATTAATGTTAAATGCTTTTATGACTGTTCATGGGCACTGAAAACTGTAATGAATGTCCCTAGACACTAAGAGCTAGAGTTAATTCATATATAAACTATTCAGATATTCTTACTGGAACTGAAAAAATTAGTGAGCTAAAGAAAAAGCACTTTGTGAGGTCAGTCAGAAATAACACAGATGAGTCAGCAGCATGAAAGCTGTCTCAGGTAAGAAAGAACCAAAAGAACAGAAAGAATCTGAAGAACAAGAAGGAAATAACTAACCTGATGAAAACTATAGTAATTAGAGAGAAACTCAGGAACTATTGCACTTTAAATCTTTTTCTTGACTTTTAGAGATAATAGAGGAACACACCATGCAAAATAAATTTCCTAAATAGCAGAATTCAATACTATGATTGGTACCATTATTTATTTAGATTATGATGAGCTCATATCCAACTATCACGGACTGATATTCGTCAGAACCACCAGAAAGAAAATTACAAGTTTTCTCTGTCAATTCAAGCTGAGAAACTGCAAGAGCATCCCTAGCTCTGATTACCTGATGCAATAGCAAGCTTCCCTCTAAGATACAACTACTTGTGTCTCAACATTTTAATCGCAAGGTCCTTATCCAGGCATGTTTCATGGAATTGGGTTTCCCTCATTTCACTCAGCTGTGACAGAAGCCTCTGGTGCCTGTCTGGTTTGAGGGTTTGATGGTTATACTGGAGGTACAGAATAAAACACTGGTGATAAAAAGCAATAGAGAGTTGGTAAACCTCAGACATCAGAACTCGTCTTCAGTGAGTTGTTTGGTTTTATTTTAAAGCAAACAAACCCTAACCATCACCCAAATTCCTCCCAAATAAGCACAGCATATCCAAACAAAAAGTTAACTACCTTTACATTAATTCAGAAAAAAAAATCCCATGTATCCACATAAACATCCACAACTCTAGGTTGTATAGCAATTCAAAGCTCAGGTTTCCTTAAACGTTCCCATATTATTAATAATAATTGCTTCAATAAAGTAATTAGCTCTATTTATATGTAATAAAAGTATCCTGACTAAGATTTGCATATTGAACTCTGTTTCTTCACAACTTTATTAGAATTAAGGGGCGAAACATTACTTCTGTGAACATAGTATTAACTGAACATGCACAATTAATGTCTAATTAAACAACTGGAAAACCTGAAGTTTTCCTGGATGTTATGGGCTACTAAAGAAATGTCTTTCAAGTCATTATTAACATTTTCACCTAGTATAAATAACCCACTCAGACAGATGACACAATCACACAGTCACAAAAAGGCCTTAGCTGATATTCATGACACTCAAACTTCAAGATGCACAATGATACCTAAACCAGCACTGATAAAATTGCACACAGACCTTGTCGACACACTTGGCACATGTCATTCCAAGACTGCCTGGCACCTGGTAATTGCTAATCACCAGGTACACCTATTCCCATCTTGGGGTAGCTCTGACGTTGCTGCTTTCTGAACCTTTTGCAGGTAGCTGAGATCAGCAGATGTTTTATGCAGCATGACAGGGAGAAAACCAGACAGTGGTCAAACCAGCAGCTCTGCAGAGGTTGAGATTCTGCATCCCACTCTGTTAGTCACAATCCTCGTTTTGATGAAAAGCAGCTTGGTAAAGTTGCTATCAGCTGAGAAAGCAATGTGAATAGGAATAATGAAAGTCCTCAGATCATTTGTCTGCTTTTTTAGCTCCCTGGGTCTTCAAAAGGCCACCACCAGACACTTTCTGCATCTGAAGTTAGCCAATCTTATAAATCAAAAAAAAAGATACACATGAAAATCTCAAAACTTGACAGAAAACAATTTATGAGACTGTCACCATTAGGCTTCTGTTAACATAACTGTCTCCTCTTCAAGGGTACTAATACAAGTCCATGTTCAATCTGGAAAAAAAAACAGAGACTTCCATCATGCACTTACAATCAATAGATTTTTCCAAACAGTTTCCATGCAAAAATATAAACTCTACTAATCAAAGGACAAGACAGGTATATTGGTCTTCTTTTTTAAGCACTGTTGGAGAATTCATATATTAAAGGTATTACTATTTTTTTTAATCAAAATGTTATTTTAAACTCCAGAGCTTGTTTTGCTATCAACAAAGCAGAAATTATTCTGATAAAATATTCAGAAACAGAGTTACCTTCAAAGATTGAAGGTATTTATTGAACATTGTGAATTGCCACGTATTTACAATGATTATCAGATAAAGGAGTCAGAGTAATATTTTGTGTCTGGTTTTTGTTGGTTTCTTTTTTGTTTGCTTGTTTGTTTTAATCAAAGAAAGCTGTATCTTACTTTATCTAACTCCACATTCTCTTCCCAATGAAAATATATAAAGTTTGCAAAGATCTAACTCCTGCAGAGCTGAGCACAGGAGTGGCCACATAGTGTTTGGAGTGTCAACCATCCTACAGAAACCACCTACTGAAAAGCAAAGAGTTTAGGAGAAGTGGGCTAACAACAGTATTTCGAGAACGGCAGCCATTTAGGAAATGAGGGGTCATGATAATGCAATTAACCTAAATTAAATGGTGGTTTCTAATGATTTGACTCAGCGTACAAATGGTCATGCTAAAGCTGGGGGAACTTCATTGCACAGTCTGCTATTCCATGGTGAACTGTATGTCATCTCTTCTTAACATTTTACATTAATATTTTCCTAAAGAAATGGACTTTCCTAAAGTCATACTAATGACTTACAGGTTACATATTCTGGTGTATCAAACAGAATCAGCGCTAAATAAAGGTATGGTTCTGTGCATCTTCGTAAGCTCTGCTATCTACTGGCACTGAATTAAGTCACTGAGGTACAGTCAGCCCCAAAAGACAGATACATGTTAGTGATCTCCACTTGCACTTTGGACTAGTTTAGCCCTGATACTTTTTACTGGATTCAACTGCGTCCTGCAGTCACTAAAGATTGAAGCTGCAGCCAAAGGTTAAGCCAGTCATGATTTCAAGGCCATGTTGTTGCCATGCAGTCATGTTAGCAGTGATTTTTACTGAACCTATAGATTATATTATTATTTTAAACAAACAAAAAAAACCCAAACAAACCCCTTTCTATTAATTACTCAGGATCCGAAGCAGTTAGTAAGCAATAACAAAATATTGCAGTATTCTAAATACTTTAAAGATGTAAGTAATAGTATTTGAATTCACAAAAAGTGCTAGCAGATTAAAATTATATGCTTAGTTGTATCTGCAGTTGTGAACATAAAATTACCTTTAACTCCCAAAATTAAGTAGACTCATAACCAGAATGTAATTCTGAAGTCAAATATTAGACTTTCTCCCAAGGAGAAATTACTGAAGACAACTGAAATTAATGGCACAATGGTTTCCCAGGTCTTCGAAGAATAAGGTTGTGCAATTTGAATCAATCAACAATTATTTGTGTGCATAAAGTTAACATCACTCTCTAACGCCTCACATCTGTCTGAGAGTTAGCTGCTGTAGCTCAAAAATAGGTTTATCCTTTTGCTACAGACTGCATCTTCAGATGAGAAAAATTTTAGAAATATGTGACTATGTCATAGAAACACTTCCCTCTCCCCCTTTTTCTATTTCCTAAAGTCTGCAAACATATATGAGAGGTGCTTGTTTCTTGGCTTTTTTTTTGTTTGTTGTTTTGGTGGTTTTGATTTTTTGTGGTGGTGTTTTGTTTTTTGGGTTTGGGGATTTTTTTCCAATCAAAACTCTTTTTAAGATGCTTTTTTAAATTTATTTTTTTAAGTACCACTTTTTCCGTTTAGAGGTGAAACTGCTTATTGATAGCAGAGCTATATAAACTCCTTTGGCAAGATGCATAAGGGATGGAGACCCAAGAATGCAGAGGAGCAGGAATAACCTATGGGAATGTGGAAAAGACATCAACTGCCACTATTGGTGAGTTCTGACCTCTCTGTAACAAAGACCGGTGGGGAGTCTGTGAGTGTCAGTATCTAAAGCAGCAGATAAGGTAAACACAAAAGAGATCAATGTCAGCATTCACTGGGCAGCCCTGAGTTTTGTGAACACACACAACAGGTTTTCTGCTTTTTTTCAAACACACCAACCTGACCTTGTAATAGCATGTCTAACAAAATGTGCCCAAGGGCAGCAGGATTCAGTGGGGCTCTGACCGGGCCACGTCTGCACCACCAGTGTGCTCACACACCTCCAGCTATTGACCAGAGGGCAAAGAAGCTGCAGAGAGTTAGGGAGCTATTTAAGTATCCTGCTTATGTAAGGATCTCCTGAGACCTTAGAAACTTGACTTTCTTAAATCTTCCCTTGCTCAAGGAACGCTGTGTTCTTCTGCTCACTCATCAGCTTGTGCATGGCTTTGTGGTTTTATAGTGTAGCTGTCGAGCTCTACTCAGGTTTGAGTCTCTAATTTATACCACTGCTTTGACATGAAAGGGGGAAAAAAGTTCTCCTGTAGATACAAAGATGGCCATGGACAAATAGAAGACAACTAGGGAAATCATTACTTTAATGGAAAACAAAAAGATAACAGCACTGCTATAGCATGTATTAAAAATCGCTCACCTCTGTTTCTAACTCATGGACATACAGAAAAGTTCCTTCAGTTGTGGCTAAAGTTTTCCAGCTTAGAAGCAACACAAACAACTTTCAACTAATTTTTTTTCTTCTATATGTTCTTAATTTAAAAAAAATTAATGAAAATTTTATTATTTCTGAGAAAATTGTCTTAATGAATGAACATTTAAGGATTTGTGAGCCAATCTGAAGCAGTTCCCCCCCTCCCCAAAGTCTTTTGCATACAGAAAATTTTCCATTCACTGTAGGGATACATGAAAGTGTGATACTTGTTGTTTGTCTTTATTTTATGTCATTATTAAATCCACCCTGATCTGCTTTATACTCCATGAACTGGGCAGTTTTTCCTCAGAGTATCTGATCAGCCGAGTAAACGAGTGTCTCCTTGCAGCAAATCAGCCCAGTCACCCGTATAATACCACTGCATGGGGAAAAGCAGTCCTGCTTTTCCTGAAAGTCCCTGTCAGGGTAACTGGTTTGGAAGTATGGATCATGACACAGATAAAATAACATCTATTTGATACAGCTCATAAATAGAAAAAAATGGATCTTTCATAGATTTTATTTTTTTTTCCCCAGTCATGGTTATTAACTATGCTATCTGATTTACCTGGCAAGGTTTTGGTAGCAGGGGGCACTACTGTAAGGTTGACCTCTGAAAGAAGAGACCAGGGACTGTCCCCACATTGAACAAAGGCAGTGCCAGCCTCAGCCAGATCCACCCAAATCTGAGTTAGTTTGGACTTTTTTAAATCTTTTTTTTCTTTTTAAATATTAAGCAAGGTGTCTCTCTCTTTCCTGCATACACCTACATAATTTACTCATAAAAGTTCTGGGCAAAAGATGGTAAGTGCACAGCCCACACCAGCTTTCAAAACTACATCTCTATCCAGCCATATTATCCAGATGCATCTTCCTTCTCAGCTTGATAAACCCCTCACATTTGGCTGCTTTAAAAGCAGCCTCCACAGACATGACACAGGCTGCAAGAACAGTGCTGATCAAGTTGCTTAAAGGGCTTATTTTCAAAATTTTTACCAAACCTTTATCAAGGAATAACAAAATCATACTATTAGAGAACAGTTCTTCTTCTAGCCCCATCTTGCTGTTTTAATCAGTTCAGTTGAGCTCTGTGAGAGACCTACTAAACTGCCAAAGCTTATTTCTCCCTTTCCAGCCTTACCTGGGGATAAAAAATATCAAACAAAACCAAACAAAATCAAATTTCAATGTCTTTTTTAAAACAGCAATAGTAACAAAAACCTTTTTGTAAAGATGAAAAAGAAGATACCCTCTCTATTGCTTTCTGTTTCTCTGTTATAATTTGTGAAATGTTGCATTTTCCACCACTTCATTGAGAAAATTAAGTTATCACTGTTGGAAAACAAGGACATAAGGAAGTTACTGAAGTGTGATAAACTAGTTTTTCAGTATCAGTGAAATTCAAGGACATCCATACATATCAGAGGAAGAAGAAAGCTTTCAGTCCATAAAATTTTCTGAATCTTAGCTGATAAAATGAAAACAGCTATTTATTTATTAGGTTCTACACTGTTATTAGTTATATTTCTATAAAATTATTCTGTGCTACACAAATATATTTGATTTTTTTTAACTGTACTACAGCATGAAAAAAATATTTCTTAAAATTATTTCTACCTTTTTCAGTTTTCCTTGTTACCTGATCTTCATGCACACATCAAAGATGGGTACTCCCCAAGGAAATGAGGGGTGGGAAGGAGAGAGATACTACAAAATAAAATAAGCTAAAATATAATTAAATGCAAAAGATTATCTAAGCCAAGAAGGTATCATCCTGAAACAGAAATCCCAGTAAGACCATTACGGAGCAAAACAACAACACGAGAATTTACATGTTTCTTAAAGGCTCCAAAGAAAAGAAGAAAATCTAAAATAATTTGTAGACATCCTTGTCTGTCAGTCCTGTGGACCCATAGGCACCAAGCACAAACTGAGGAATTGTGGGAGAGTTTCTGCTTTGGGGAATTCACTAGCAAACTGTGTCTTCTTACTTAAAGCAGCTCTGAGAAAATGTGGAAAAACGGCTATTTGACTCCTTATTTAGTAAACAGAATGCTAGTGAGAAATAAACACCTATTCCTTTTCTTCTCATGAGTGTTTCCAGAGATAAAGTATCCAAAAGGAGGATGATGGAACAAACTAATAAAATATATCTTTAGCACAAAATAAATTTCACATGGAATTTCTTGAGCTGCTGAAGGACACTGCTAATTTTTCTCAAATCGCCCTTCTTCATAATTTGCTCTATTAATACAGCAATTGCACTTTATAGAGTTAAGGTATTTACAATATAAGAAGGTAATTTGATGTCCTCCTTGCAGCCTGCAAGGCCCATTTGACCTGACCCACAGGAATCTGAAGGTTTTAATAAGTTTGTTACTATTTATGCTGCTCCTTTTAAGAAGCAGCATAAATTATTCCTCCTTTCTGTGAAATATTTCAGGAGAGACTTACAGTAACAAAGCCACATTAGACTTTTTGATCAATGTAATTATACTGTATAAGGTTCCACCACTCTATTTACATACTTGTCCATAAAAATGAATGACCCATTATAATTCCCTTCATCTAGAAGTAAGGCTGTAAGAACACACAATCTCTTCCTAAAAAAAAAAAAACCAGATATACAATTAGACCAAATATTTAAAAAAATGAACTAGCAGAACATTTTTGTGCAAAAGATGCTGATGCAGCAGAATAAAAAAAGGTCAAAAGGGCATGTCAACTCTCTTGATGTTTAAAACTCAAAACAGAGTTTAAACTCAAAACAGGAAAGCCTGCCTGCCCCCACAGGCTTTTGCTGACAAAGTTTATCCTTAAGTTGCTCCTTAAGGTCTCCTCACTTTTACAAGACAACAAACTTGCTAGAAATAGAAACTTGATCTCTGAAGGATGTCCCCCAGATCTCCAGCTGGTAACTGGACAGTCTGTAGCTCCACTCAATCAGATACTTAAGGTCTTTCAGAATAAATTTCAAATTGAAGAGTTAAAAAAATTGCCTCATTTGGGTATAATTTCTTTTAAAATACAAATTAGTGAAATAGATTTCAAGATAGATACTAACATGGAAAATGAGATGCTAACATGAAAAATGAGGTCTCTCTCCTCCTTCTAGTTCCAAGCTGGGTTTCCTAACCTGGGGAAATTCTCACACTTTCTGGCCCACAGAAATATATCAATCTCTGAATTATTGCTTAAAAATTAAATACTAATAGCACTGTTCTTTCCCCTCTCTGTATTAAGCAGAACATATCTACCAGACCAGGTGAAAAAGCTAATATAACTCAAGAAAGCCACATTTAAAAAGTGGATAGCTTCAGAATAAATCAGACACTTACCTGGTTAGAACTTTAAGGTTTCAGTACCTATAAACCTTCCCAAGAAAACGATCATCAGACATATAGGTACTATAAATAATCTAGAGCCTAACTACAGATCTTCTGAGTAATAACAAAGCCTACATGTTCATTGTAGATACCTGTGGTGGTCCAAGTGAGTACAACCCCAGTACCTTACAAGAAAAAAAAAGTAAGTTCATTAAGGAAATGAGTTTATAGATTCATCATCCACTATTCAGAGTGATTAATCATCATGATATGTAGATTCAACCAGTAATTAATTACACCTAACTGTCTAAACAGGTAACTGATTTTTTTTTTTTACCTGTAAAGCCACTGTAAAATATACAATGCACGAGCGGTAAAAAGAGTAAATATGCTAAGCAGTCACCAAAAGACTCAGATTTATCCCCTCCTGATGCTGAGTGATTTACTTCCCAGATAAATGATATGAAACCTCATCTAACAAGGAAATATCTTCATAACACTACTTGGGATGGTTACCAGACTGCCTTGTCAAAGAGGAAAGGAGCGTGGGTGCTGAAGCCTGAACTTCTCTGGAGCCATGAGCCTTCAAAAGGAAGACTGACTATGAAAGTTAACACATCCTACCAAAAAGGCAAGACACGTGTGGGAAGCTCTAATGCTCTAAGTGTGTCTGAGGGCTCACTCTTGGGGGGCCTTTGAAAGCTGTCATTGAGAGAAGCTTTTGAAAGAGATTTCTTCAGTGAACAGCTCAGAAGAAGCTGGTTTTTAAACAGAATTTGCAACCAGCCACATTGCCTGTGATGGTAATATTACTAATATGTAAACAGCCAAAACACCTTCAGAATCCCTGCCTAACTCTCTTTGGCCATATTCTGAGGAAAACAATGATAAAATTAAATAAAAATACCCACCACCACCACCCCCAACCTATGGACACTACATTTTGCACCTAACCGTTTACATCTGTCCTCTGCTTTACCAAACCAAAAAAACTCAGGGCAAGAGAAAAGAAGTACAATCATAGTCCCTTCTTCTTTTTTCCCTTCCAGAGGTCTTACCAGCACAGAATAAAATCTTCCTCTTTTGCTTTAGAGCACCTGGTTCCCACTTGCTAGCTAAAAGTAATTAGCCTTTAATTATCACCAGTTACATTTTCACCTGCAAATCACTGCAGAGTCAGGCTTGCTCCATTAGCATATTCATCTCCCACCTGCAGGCAGGAGGAAACACTTCTGCACTTCAACTGAGGGATTAACCTTTAATTTGCTCATGCCTTGGCTGCATTCTCAGCTGAACACGCAGAAGGAAATTCGTGGATGTGTGTACAGATTCAAGAGGTCAAATGATCTTTTTTACTAGAAATGGATGCTAAGGGTTTCTGATACCTTTCTACAAGGTTAACCATGGGACAAACCTTGAAATGTTTCATCAGTGAAAATACAAAACGTGAAATTCTCATGAATGCCCTAAAACTTTCTGCTATATAGGTAATGGTCTCAAAGGTGGATAGTCTGATTGTCACTACCAAATACAGATGCTTCAGCTGACTTTCCGGCAACTTATTTTCAGCTTTTACCAGTCTTCTTATATAATTTATTCTCCAGCTGAATTTTTGCTGGCACTGCTCATTTTCATAAACATAACATTATTTTTTGCTTGAATATAGATTGAATGATGCAAATGTTTACAGGCAAAGGCTTTAATTGTGCACACAAACACATCTTTATGCAGGTGCCATGTTCCTTCAAAAGGACTGTGTGTGTAAACATATCACTAAGATACATATTTTTTAGGAGCTGTTTTAGACCTGGACATTATGGCCAGTGCCTGGAATAATACGTGCACAGCTGGAATATAAATAACATAAACTAAACTAATATTTAATATAGAAAGTCCTATCTTAGGAATTTATTTTCTTTTACATTTAAAAAAAATAAACTGAATACCTTCATATCAAAGATAGCACAGATACAATCTAGCGTTTAAACTAAACAAAAGGAATGAAGAAAACCTTCCATCCCTGAATCTAAGAATCTCAGTTGTTTTGCAGGCACAAACACCCTAAAATAAAAAGTGTCCCCCAAAATAAAAGAGGTAAACTGAATTGTTATAATTGACCGCCTAAAAAAATAACCTTGTGCCAAAGTAATTAATTTACTTTTTGAGTCTTTTTGTTTCTTGTGCACTACTGTGTATCTTTATGTCTGATAAGACTCTGTTGACAAATTATGCATAAATATGCAAAATATGCATAAAATTGTTTTTAAAATGTGTTTATTAGATGGGCTGTAATAGGTTCAGCACAACTATGTCACTGTATCATTTTATTATCATCATCATCTTAATTACATTTATGGAAAATGCATGTTAAAACAATATGGAGACAAAATAATATAAATTACAATTCTGAAATAATATAAGAAAACAGTTTAAAAAATAGTGATTCTGTGTTCTCTTTAATATGTAAATGGATTTTTCTTTCTACAACACATAAAATTCAATTTACCAGAAGAAAACAAAATCTTTGGTGGTGACCAAGTGTTTGTGATAAAAGCTACAATTTCTCGTAGATAAAATATTTCTAAATCTTTTCTAAAACAATTTTATATTTTGCGTTTTACCTCTTCATAGATGCAAAACTGTTGACTACATTTCTTTTCTGTGCTAAAGCCTTGAGACACCAGAATGAACAACAAGTCTTATACTAATGCACCTGTTCAGCCTGTTAGATTTCTTTTTTGCCAATTTACTTCAGATACACGAAATTGGATTTCTGAAGGCTTAGACAGGTATTTAACCCATAAGGTTTTAATTTCTTCTGAATTAAATTTCTTTTTTTGGTTTCAACAAAAATTTCCATCCTAACTTGAAAACTCTCTTCACAGATTTTAATCAAAACTAATCGAAAAAAAGGTTTCTTGTGGGATCTTAATGAGAGAGTATTTTCTACTGAAGATAATTTAATCAAATATTTCTGAGCTATATTCATCTTTCTGTTCTGCTGCATGCTGATAGACATGAGAGCTTTCTGCCAAGATGCAGTGATTTTGTTAGTGTGGAATATGTGTAAAATGAAAATAGTTTAGAAAAGCAAAATGGCTACTTACACTGGAATGGTGGAGCCTTTTTTTTCCCATGGTTAATAAGCTCAAATTGACTTCATGAGAAGATCAGACTTAAAATATTTTTGGGCTGAAACACTTAGCTAGACCAATGACCATATTTTTCCCCAAGTGGAGATATAGAGATGATGCAAGGAAGATAATACTGTAGCAAAGCACTGATGTTAACGCTGGATGGGATTTCATCATGCTTCAAGATGAAGCAAGGACTGTCAAAATACTTACTTGTTTACTTTGTACATATCCAAAATTGGAAATTACAATTTATAACAGGTTATTTCTGCGACAAAGCACGTCAGATGTCATACACACATTCTTGACCTACCATTACCAACAATTATAATAAACAATCTCACTTAATATTAAAGAAAAAGAAATTTGTAAGGTGTAGAATGCTACAAGAAGTCCAGTTGTTTTGGTCAGAGTTTCAATAATTCAAATTAAAAAAAAAAAGTAAATTAAAGACCATTTTATAAATAGGAAAGATGCTGACAGTCTGAAATGTATTTTAAAGACATCTAGAAAGCAGATACTAATTATGCTGACATATAGAATCAAAATGGATGAATTGTAGAATAGGTAACTCCTGTTGAATGAATCCCAATGGTGAGGCTGGTCCAGCCTCCCTGCTCAAGCATCATCCTAGAGCACATTGCAAAGAATTGAAGATCCTAGGGAAGCACTTACTGAAAAATCAATAAGAAAACACAATATGGGGTTTTTTTCCTTTAAATTTGACTTGAATTTTTAAAGAAGAGAACTTTAAGTTCTTAGGACTTTTTTTTTTTGAAATTAAACCTATCTCAAGCTATATTAAAGTTTGAAGACATATCTGAATGTTGAAGGTAATTATAAAGGTAATTTTGAAGGTAATTTTAGAGGTAATAAAACAAATTATTAAATTTCTAGACTTAAAAATTCTAAACTCTTATAAATCTCTCATAGTCTATCACCAGAAAATAAATATTTAAATAATCCAGCCAATTCTTCAGTTTCATATGGTTCTGTCTCACTTGTTTCCCCTCCTTTACATTATCCACTCCTAATTTTAACACTGCTCTTTTACAAACATATGGGCCCTAGATACTGCTACCATCCAGAAAACAGCCAAAGTACTGTATAGTTTAGGTCACATTGCCATGACATAGAAAAGAGGGTTATGTCTGAAAATATAAATTTTTAATATATATCATTCAGTGTTATATAAATTTGCCATACATACTTTTCATTTGTAGGAGAGCCATCGTATTTGCCATGAAGTTTCCTCAAAGAGAAATATGACACTGTTCCTTTTCTTACATGGATGTCACAGTGAATCTACGATATTCGAAGCACGTTCTCTACGCCAAGACAGAACTTAATTATAATTCAATACATTTGGCTGGAAATCAAAATAGCTACCCCCTACCCAAAGCAAAGGCACCAAAAACATTTGCTTTGACTCTAAATGATTGCAAAATTTTCAGCAGAGAAGACAATACATCAATTTCTTGACACTTCCTTCAAATTGGCTTTTAACATGCAAACTCAAAGAAGGTAATTTATCTTTTCCCTTCTTTAGCCATCCCTTTCTAGTTTACTAGGTTTCATTAAAATATTCTGCATTAAATACAATCCTTCCTCCCTAGCAAAGAACACATAAGTGTTTTAATGCAAGTGTACTTGTGTTTCAAGTAGAGCTAAGAAATGTGAAGTTCCTGTTTTCACAGTTACTTAATCTGATTTTATTTAAAGTATATAAACTTTAATTAATTTACACATGTTTCCATTATGCACATATCACCTTGTATTGACAGTCCATAAAAAACTATTGCATGTGAATTTCACCAATAATCAACCTTAGTAATCCTTGGCTATACCAAGTCATCAGCAAATCTCCACATGTATAACATAAATGTTGTGATATCTTAATAACCTTTAAAGCTGCATTTTGAGACTTCTTAATTCAGTAAGTAATCAATAATGTGTGCCATTCATGTAAGTAGCTTTTTTACCCCCTAAAAGGAAGATTAAATTAAGCCCTCAAACCATAAGTAAAAAAGGTTTCATCACCGTGGTGTCCAGTATCATTTCTGTACTACTTATTTGCGGCACAGAAACATGAATTTCTTCTCACTGCTGAGTCATGAGAAAACATGACTGATGCTCACGTGGATGACATATATTCCTATCCAAAACACATGGGATGAGCATCTGAGGTCTGTCTGTGCTCATTATTGACGGACTCGTTTTGTAGCAAAACCTGATCTGGGCAAATACTTCAAGCACTGAACACGTGAATCTTGGATTCTGCCTAGAGGTTCACCTGCTAAATGTGCAAAGCAACAATTATTTTTCGTATATGTTGGGCACTTCTGTGATTCAGTGGCAATACTATATAAAGAATAACTGATAAAATGCTCTGTAGTTTGTAAAAGATGACAAAAATTAATTAATCCATCAAAAAATCCAGACCATGTTCAGGAATCTTTGTGAAGAAAATATGTGTCCATGGCCTTTTTCCTATTCCTTCAAATATAACTTTCCAGGACAGACCAACTAGTGCAGATAGTGGCCAAATATTCTATCAAGGTTTAAAAAATTAAGATTATTTATTATTTAAGGAAATGCTACAAAAAGAAGAGGCCTTTTATTCCGACCTGCTAATGCTCCACTAAGGCAAATAATTGCATTCTCAGCCCAGTGAACCCAACCCAACTGTACTTAAATAAAGGCGCTAGTTATCAAATCAAGGATTCTGATTTATTGAATTTTTTTTTTGTTAGTGATGTGGCTTACCTTGTGAATATTTTATATGTTATATGTGTTACTACTTGAGGATTAACCAGTGATAAGAATGGTGTAGATCATTAAACACGGCTTGCATTAAATTTTAAAGTACTATCTCAATTTACTTTGGCAAACTAATAGTGAGGAATATATTGTGGATTTCATCTGAGAGTTAATAAGATCATTAAACTTAGAAAATTTGGTATAACTGAATAAAAAATTGTTTTATTGTCACTGTAAAGGATGGAGAAAGAAAGAAACTTAATGAAATAAGATAACTAGCTGAATGTCTTTTTCCTTTAAAACCATAGCTTCACCTTTCATCTTCTCAGCCATTTTCTCTTTGGAAGGTAAGGGTGCTAATGGCATTATAAGGCTCTGACTAGAAATGTCAGACAAAACCAAGGATTTCCAGAAAAATCATTATTTTTTTTAATATTGCTCCATTATTAAAATATTATTACATTGGAATAATCTAGTGTTTCACACAGAGACACATAGAATCAATTGGGTTGGAAAAGCCTCATAAACACACAACTCTTCTCTTAGTAAATGTGAATAACCCATGCTTTTTCCTACGTTTTCCCTTCATCAGAACTGCAAAGGATTCAAGTATGCTTTGCATCTTCTGTCCAAAGGGAAAATCACTGCTGTCTGTGTCATTCATAACAATAGCTGCCTAAAAGTGGAGGCTCCACAGAAATCCCCAACCTCTCCATGCCCTTGCGGAGTTGAGGGTTTTTTGATTTTCCTTTTTAAATTACCTTTTTTTTTTTTTTTAAATGCCTAACCTTCTACCTGAAAGTACTTCCTTGATTCATGGTGGATACCTAGATTGTACCCTTCTTCTGCTCTGAGCAGTTTTCAAAAACAGAAATGTCCTTTACTAACTGATGTAATTTATTTCTAAGAGTACTCCCTACTCCTCTCCCACACCACTCTCTCCACTGTTTTCTTTATATTAAATAACTCTTAACTAATTAATTTCTGTAGGTCATGTTACCTGGAGTTTTGATGGTCTTTGTTCTCCTTTGGACTTCCTCCAATTAACCTACATTGTATATCTATTTTAAGGTCTGAAAGGATGATAGACCTGATATCCTTTGAATTCTTGCCTGTGTACTGACAGAACTATCTCATATTTTACATATTTTTTTTTCCAGATTTGGAATAATAGGAATTGAGGTGATATTTCCCTCAATATTTTTATGACTTTAACTTTCAAAAAATACCATTTAATTTTCCATCTCAGTGTGTGTTAGGAACCCTTAGGTCCTATACAAACCTACTTCCCTGTTGTCAGGCAGTTTTTCTGCTTAATCTCCAAGCTCCCTTTCTGATCAGTAGGTCATTTTCCTTCCTACAAGTCCTATAAGATGGTAAAGAGTGTCCTATAAGTTGACAGACTGCTCCTGCTTTTCCCTCTTCCTGTCGTTTTTTGCATCGTCTTCTGCATCGTCTTCCAGTCACAGCCTTTGTTATGTTTGCCTCTGGCATAGTAAAGAGCTTTTTTAGAACCTCAGAGTGTCTTTGTCTTTCTAATGCCATATTTATACATTACAATAAAGTCACTTCCCAGCTTCCTTCAAAAGATGTTCCATCAGTCTCTTGAATTGTGACAGGTTAGACCTTTTCTTTTGCCTTTTTTTTTGTTTTTCTTTCCTCCCTATAAAATTTGTGACTTATATTCAAATGCAGAATAATGCAATACTCCAGCAAAAGAGAATTTTGTTTTTTTCCTAATGTTTCCATGGAATGAGAGGAGCTCAGGAAGGGGAAAAGGGAGAAGCTAACAGTCCTGTGTAGTAATTTTTTCCCAGAATTTGTGACTGGCATTGCAGTTATGTATTTATCAACTAAGCAGACTAAGTCTTAGCTTGGACTTTTATCTAAATAAAAGGGCGGAGATCTTTATTTAACCTTGGTAGAATTTCAAACATAGTGCACTGTGTTTTCCTAAAAAGAATGACTGAATAATGACTGATGAAGGGAATAGTCTTAAACTGGGTTTTGTAATAAAAAAAACCCAAGTTATTACAGAAAAATTAGTTCTAGAATTATGTAATAATCAGACTTCTGTTTCTCTACCTTATATGAAAATATTCTTTTTGCCAATAAATTCAGTTTATATTTACATATGTGTTTCCGACCTAGGTGGGATTAAAAATAAATCTTTAGCACCTCAATAGGTTTTAAAAATTGAGTGAATACTCTGTGTTATATTTACACAATACTACTGATTTAACTATGGAGGATTGAATACCAAATAAAAATAGAAGGTGTAGAGGTTTAGTACTGTTGCAGAGTACAAGGAGAAATAAAAATATACATAACATTAAAGCTTGTGAAGAGTAAAAGCATGCCAAACATAGAATTTTCTTTATAGTTATGGACATATTCCCTGAAGTAAATTTTACAGAAACCATTCCAACTTTTGCTTCTGTGTTGAAAGTAATAGAAAAGGAATGACAGAGCTAAACCAGCTGAAGTGTGGGCAGTCCTTCACTGTCTGTCCTTTGTCATTGGGGCGTTATGTAAATGTCCTCCTGCCAAGAGGTTTCTCTCTGCTCTAGTATTAGATGTTAGCAATTTCGGAGGTCTCAATGGGTCACTAAAACCTGATATAGCAGACTTGAATGCACACAGCAGAAACTGAAGAGATGCACACACGTGCTACCACAGGTCCTGATCAGAACACTGCATCAAAATCATGCCCCAGTGTCACACTCAAACTGACTGAAATATAAATAAAGTCTAAAAGAATTGCTGAGTGCAGCAGAGCATCAGTGTAAAAAGGGGAACAAAAATCACCACAGAATAGTCATGTAGTTATATATTAGATATATGCAAAACTGTATCAGTTTTATACATGAGGAATAGTTATGTAGCTCAGTGTAAGGTATGAAGACTATTGTAGAGAAGTTTTTGCAATAAAGGTTTAATAAGAAATTCTACATATGATTCATGAGATATTGTCAGTGCTCACCATCTTATAAAACATGAAAATGAAAGTATTATAACTGTGCTAATATTAAGCAACTCTAAAAGGATAATTTGTAGGAAAAAAGTTATTTTTGAGGGAGAAGGCTCTCCTGAAAAGGGATCAAGCAGGAAATGAGGAGTGTGATGTTGGGGGCCTCTAGAGAAATGCTCTTGACCTCACAGTGAAAGCATCTCTATTTTTGCCCACTAGAGGAGAGAAAAGTAGACTAAAGTCAATAAAAGTTCACATCTAAACTGAGAAGTTAAGAAGAGGTGGAAGCCCAGTATTCCTCTGTCCTTGTACTCAGCTGCAGCTGAGGACCAAAGTCCTTGGGAAAAAAACTTGTTACTGAATTGAATGATCCTGTCCAAATAAAACCTATTCAGATAATATGAACATTAATTTTAGTCCACATTAAAGTCTCAGTTTTGTTTCCTAATTCTGTTCCCAGGAACCTAAATTCAGATTGCCTTAACTATATTTAACTGGCCATAAGGCTGCACAGGAAAGCACGCACAGCAAGTGAATCTGCTCTGGGGTTCGTTTTACATAGGTTTTTTCCACCTTCTTTTTTTTATTAGAAATAAATATTTAGCCTCATAATAAAACCTGAGCCAAATAGTGCTGAAGTCTTCAACAACAGCATGAGGGAAAATAATTACAATTCTCACCTTTTCTCTGTGCTTTGTATATACAAAGTTACAACACAAGACATCACCAAATTGCTATTCTTCAGGGGCCTTTTTTATCTGGGTTATTTTTCTTATTTTCTATGTGGATTATACTTTTTCCCTGCTAACTATAAATCGACAGGAGCTTTGCCTTTTTGCACTACCTTTAGCTTTTGCTAATGAAATCTATTTATGAAATCAGTGTAACAGAATTGACACAGCAACTATGAGGAAATAGATTTATGGCCTCTCAGCTTCTGCAAACCAGAAAAAGAGATGAATTCTGAGCAATGCATATACTGCTCAATAATAATATTAACAAACTAGTCATTTGGGGGAGAAAAATGGATCAGAAAGGTGGAAAATAATTTGAGTAATTTTTAAAAAATACACTTGTAAAATTTGAGCATGAAGGTATGTCTTTATTAGATGTTGAGTCATCTACCTTTCTGTGTCCCTATAGTCAAAACAGAATTAGCACTTTACACACCAAAAAATCTAATGATGGAACATTAGTTTTGATACTGATACCATGGGAAAAAAAAAAAGAGGAGAAACATCAATATTTTGAAGCTTTTTCTTGGAGGGGTTTGGGTAAGTGAAGAGGTAATCACATCTTATTTCTTTCAATAGTATTTTTCCAAAACATAACACACAAGGTTTTAAAAAAAATAATAGTCTACATAAGCAGCAGCTACACAAGTTGTAAAAACTTAAAATAATGAAAAAAACCCACCCTGGATCTATTTTCTACTTACCTTTTTTTATTGTATAATAAGTACAAAGCTAAGTATATGCTTGTCTTTCTCCAGAGAACATAATGTTTTTGGCACAAGATTTTACTCTGTAAAAATGGAAAAAAAAATAGCTGTCAGAATCTTAGAAGAGTAGTTTCTTTCAGGAATAAAAGGCTTTGATTTGGGGTTTGTTTTTGGCATTACCTTCTACAGTAGTGAAAGTTCACACACAAACAGTATTTATTTTTGGACTCATGAATATAAAAATGAAAAAGCTTTCATATTCTGAAAATCAATAACTGCTTTTCTTTCTAAAAGACACAAAATTATTAAGCTACCTGACAGAAATTACAATACTAGATGTATATAATGTGTTGAATACAGAAGTGGGGGTTGGAAATGAAAACTTGCAGTCTGATCAGCAGCAGCTCAGGTCAGCCTTGGCTTGGACCATCCAAGTCGTTAAAATCTTCAGGGGTGGAGATACCACAGCACCTCTGGGTAATTCCCTCCTGTGCTGCCAAATCCACCAAGTCTATAGAACAGAGAAGAATTCTTGTAACATGATGGAGAACTTCCTATGCTTGTACTGCAACCATTACATCATTGGTAAGTAAAAATTGGGATGTTAGCAAGGAAGAAACACATAAAAAGACAAATAGTACTGAATGAAGAGGCATGAGAGGTTTTGAAAATTTTCTGTGGAGGTAAAAAGTGTATATGTTGTCAGACAACTTAGAGACGCCTGTGTCAAAAACAGAGTTATTGTGCTCACTAACACTGTAATCAAGTGGATAAGAATTAAGAACTTTTTCCCAGAAATCATCAGAAAAGAAAATAATTGTGTTCTTTTTTTATGGGCTTAAGGAAATTTCAAAACGGATTGTTTGCTACTTTAAAAGTCCAAACATCAATAAAATGACAGAGACACCTCCGGGTTAACGCATGTCAGACTTAAACAAACCCTTACTACATAAAATTCTCAAATTAGAAGATGAAAAATTAAATTAGAAGAGAAAAATGAAGTAGAAGATCTATTGATAGACCAATGGCAACCACTGTTATTTTTCATGTACTATAAAAGGACAAATACTAAAATTTCATTGTAGATTTTCCTAAATCTATGTTAATATTCAATGACCCATCTTCAGAGAAATATTATGTGTGTGTATATATATATATACATACCTCCTCGACCTTTTCCATTTATTGTGCTTTGGTGGATATTGTCTTTTGCTATCACCACTCCCATGACAATGAATCTACCAATACATTCATTTTGGAAGAACCACTATTGCTGATATTATCATATAGCCTCTATTCAATAAAACTGTGGCAATCTATTGTTACAGTATATTGTGAGTATTTGTATGTCTTTAGGTGTTGTATTTTGGTTTTGCTTTTGTTTGTTGTTTGTTTGTGTCTTTGTTGTTTGTTGCTGGGTTGGGTTTGGTTGTTTTTTTTGTTTCTTTAGGCCTTTGTTTGGGGTTTTTTTTGGTGGAGTTTATATTAAGACACAATTTTGTGGACAATCCTTTGTGATGGTATCTCAAAGTGTAAAAACTTTACAGAAAAGCTGAATCTATGCCTTTTTTATTGACCTGATAACCTGGTGATAACACTCCTCAAATGCATCTGTTTAACTTTAGAATCTCTTTGTTCAGTGGAATGACACTAGACCCTTGGAGATGATGGATTTGAAAAATGCAAATACTACTGCAGCAGTGGCTTTAACTGCAGATACGTGGAGCGGAAATGGCCAGAAGCCAGAATTTATGTTCAATGGCAGTTCAGAGAAGTTATAAAAAATTTACTATAGTTTTGTTCTGTATGCACAGTGTATGACTTTAGAATGTGTCCTAAATTTGACATTTAGATGGTCAGAAAAGGATATAGCTGAATGCATCATGTTCAGCTCTGAGCTAAAGCTTTGCTAAGATATTACTGAGGAGAGTGACTATTCACTAATCAATGAGCTGCACAGAACACATTGCAGTTCTTCAGCACTTAGGAAAAATACTTATCAATGGGTGTTGCAAGAAAGGAGTAGGTTGATTAGAATATATGCAAAATGCATAATGGAGAAAAAATTGCCAGGTTGTAAGTAATGCTGAATACATTCACCTTAGCCTGCTAATTTTTCTAAATTTTACCAATAGCTGTACAAATTATTTGTCTGAAAACATTTACTCTGGTTTTGGTTTTTTGTTGTTTTTTTTTAATTTTAGAATACACTCAAATCACACAAACTGCAACAGATCACACAGAAAGTCTATTTCATTACAAACAATGAAAAGATGAAAATTAAATGCTTTGGGGTACAAGACACACTTCAAAACTGTAGGAAAAATGCTCTCATGGAAATTGTGATGACTACTGCAAATCTAAACTGACCTTGCAAATACGATATTTCTCAAGGAAGACTTTCTAAACCTGTCAACTTTCTACATATACACATGGAGCATTAGTTTGAGAGGTAACTGGAATCATAGGAGGAACTTCTGGAATTTAAGAGAGTACTACAAAGCCTAAGCTATATGTGGTTTTTCATCAGATGAAACGTGGAACATTGCCCACTCTTTTATATGATTGCATGACGTCACCTTCCCTTTTGGTAGAAGAGGTCAGTTTTACCATCCTGAAGCTGCAAAAACGTGAGACTGTTTTGGTATAACTTGGTATGCTAAATTCTCTAAATAACTTCAGTATTTGGCATAAATAAACAACTGTCCAATTCTAACCATACATTTGTATTCTATGTATGAATTCATAGAAGTCAACACACTAAGTTGTGCTCTCTGTCTATCAAATATCCTCATCTAGTATGCTAAAACCTATGCTATTATGTGCTATTTATCAGTCATGGTCTGGTTAAAAATACTCTTAAAAGTCCAAAGTATTGCTGATAGTTTTGAGAAGAAACAATTTCCAAAGAAATGTGCAAGAAGCTTTGTTTATACATAAAAAAAATACTTGGTAATGCAGGTGGGAATCTTTTTAATGTAGCTTCAAGATGGAATGAAAAAGGGCCAGTGAGCCTATTTCCTTTCAATTTACATTCAAAGCCTAGAGAAATATTTCATCCATGTTCAGAGAAACAAACGCCATCTTCTAATCTCTCACAAGTGGTCAACACCTTTGCAGAACTGATTGGTGAAGTTGGAAGACATCTGCTTATCCTCCAATGTCTCACCATCAGCAGCAGCTTCACAACATCTGTTTTGCTCTTTTCCCTTTGATCTCTTCTCATATCTTTGCCTATTTTAAATCCCCGGGGGAATGGTGCTTTAAGTCTAACCATCTGCTACTTAGCCATTAAAAATGAATACAAATAAATATTAAAACCCGGCTAAAAAGAAAGCATGTGTATGTTCACTGATTTTAAAAGTGTATTTTTTAAAAAAAGAAATACTATGTAAGTGGAATGAGTAAAAAAATCACTAAGCCTTATTTTAATGGTATTAAACCCCTTGTTAAACAGTTTAAGCACATGTATTTAAAATCTATACCCTTCAAAGTTAAAATTAAACACATGATTAAGGTCTGTATCCGTAAAGAGTCATACAAATCTCTAAATCCTGTTGCCTATAAATAAACATCCAAATGTTCAATGCTTAATTACCTCAACTTGTGTCACTATATTTTAGTCTGACTCCAGATCTCATTCTGTCTTTTCTCTTTGAATAATAAGAAAGCTACTCTCAGAAGTCTGAGAAAGGTAGTTATAGGCTGTCAAGTCTCTTCATTTTCTCTCAGAAAAAAATGAAATAGATCAATCTTTTTTGTACAAAACATATTTCCCAGATTGAATCATTCATGTAGCTCTTTTCATCGAAAATCTCCATTGCTTCATGATGTATGGACAGCACTAGATACAATACTCATAATAATTATATCTCAAAGCTGTACTCAGGTATATTTTCATTTCCTGCCACAATTTATGCATTATTTTTGCTGTTATAGTCTTCCTGCATTGAAAATACCTTTTTTTTTGGATATCTTTGCTTAACTTTAAACTTTTAATTATGAGTGTCAATCAAAATTAAAATTTCTCAACTCATAAGCTCTAGTTTGACAATGATTTTTCTGCATTTTACTGACAACAATCTGTACCATGATTCCTCTTTTTTTCTTTTACCGTTTTTCTTGTTTTCTTAATTGGTATTTTGTGCTCTTTTGACCAACAGCAGTGGAATTGTTTGGAGAGATCAGATAAAGGCCTGTTTAACATAATGATATTTAAGAATAATCAGAATGCATATTTTGGCATAATCTTGAAAAAGTTATATATTACATGTTGGTGAGCTCACTGTGAAGAGAGCTAAATCTATATTGCACTTTCTCAGTTTTGGGATCTTTATTGCTTATAGATTATTCTATGACTTAGTGATCACCATGAACAATTCATTAGATTAGTAAATCATCTTTTCACGTGGAAAGAATTTCTTTAGTATATTTATCTCATACATGCACAGGAAAAAGTTAACTACAATGTACAATTCTATATTAGCTTTATATAATTGTTGCATGATTAAAATGCATTTGTCACTAACATCTTACAGTTATAATACACTTCCTTCTATATTTATCTTTTTTCTTTTTTGAAACATAGCTAGGTTTTTTGAAAAAATTTAATAGTCAGTACTAATAATTTTTCAATTTTAAATAAAGTATTCACACAAATTAATGCATATAACTTCAATGTACCTCATTAATTTTGCCAATATTACTTCAAAATTTAATGGGCATAAAGACATTGGAAAATCTTTTCATTGACAAATTGCTGACAGAAAATTTTTTCAGCTTGTTTCTGAAATAATGGTAACGGTCGGTTAATTGATGGTTCATCCTCTGTAACCCTGAGCTTTTTATTGCCCTGGTACGAGTGATGTTATTGTTCTTACATGTACCTCGTTACAATGCTTGTATTGTCAGTTTAAATTGTTTCTAGCCTGCATTACATTTTGGCCCTGTATAGTCAAACAAAGCTAAACCCCATATTTGTATGTAATATTTAAACTATTTCAAGACAGTTTCATATAAGAATACGTTATCAGAGTGCAAAGAAATATTCACTGAAGAAAGTGAATTACTATCAATCATAGTGCAGTCCTTTACTTGGAAACTAAGATTTGTCACTACGTAAAAATAATTGTCTTCCTCTCCATCCATCCCTCTGTCTTCAGGCATTTTTCCACTGCACTGAATTATCAACCAGTAGATATTAAGACTATTTTGTTGTGTTTAGCTTTTATGTGTTGGCAGTCTGTTTTTTACAGCTTTTTAAACAGATGGTTTTATATCAGTAAAGCTTAACGAGACACAGAGCAAAACAGAAATAAAACCCTCACTAGCAATATTGCTTTTCATTGCCCAGTTGCTGCCAACTAAGATATATTGAACCTCTCTCTCATTAAAAAGTCAACAAAAAGATGCAGTTTCACAATTCCTAAGTGTATACTTATCAATTTACAAGACTACAAATTTTGGGAGTGAGTTCGCAAACTGTGTAGTTATAGATTTCAGTCATGAACATATACTATAAGAATTAATAGTAAAGTGACTATTGGCAAGATCTGCTGCCAGATTTGACTTCTGCTATTTTGTGAATACCAAGGGGAATTTTAGCTCATGAGATCTAACAGACCCTGATTTATATTTTTTTAGGCTATTACAGCAGACTGCAGAGGACACATTATATGTGCATTCTGTGATATGGTTGGGACCAGCCGACTGAATTGACTAACAATTTCCTCTCTATTCTAATTCCAGAAGTTCTGGTTTTAAATAGTTTGCCAGTGCTAGAAAATAATAACTAATCTGTTTTTATTTAGTTGGTTTAGTTCCTTAAAGAAATAGTCGTGGGTAATGTTCAAAATGCAGTCATAAAACCAAAAAGATGCATTGCACTTCTCAGATTAGTCTAATACATCACACTATCCTCTGGAACAGAATCACTTCACAGTAGCAGATACTCTGTCTGACTTTGAAAGTCCAGATGATAATAGTTCAGCAACTATTTTGAAAACCTACTCGTTTTTTTTTCTTTATGTCATTCCACTCAGATAATTAAAGAATAATGCAGAACAAAAAATAAAGAAATTGAAACATATTAGTCCAATCTTTTATAAAAATCGTTAAACACCAACAGAGAAAAGAAACATATTTACACAAGATTATGTAATATCAAATAGCATGGAGATAAAGAAGTAGATTTTTCACTTCTGTGGTTTCATAAAATTGTAATCATGTTAAAACATATTCTGTTCAGACTATAAGTGACTAAAAATACATATTAACAACATGTATTGATTTGCAGAGGTGAGATAGAATGATGAGCGTATATATTGTAGCAGAGCTCATACTTAACAATTTGCCTACAGAAGTCCTGTTACCTGATTAACTGATAAACTCAACATTAAAACTTTGTAAATGATTCCTTATATCTCTTTGAAGATCACCTTGAAAGTCTTGGGGACTTCATGAAATATTTCCCAAGTTCTAAACATAGCTACCAGTCAACAGTCACATACTTGCATGTGACACAGATATAACTAAAAAAAATCCTAACAAATCTCAATGGAGTTACTCCAGATTTACACTAGCATCCCTGAGATACATAGAAGTTTGCATCTTTTCCTAAGTCTTAAAAAAAAAAAAAAAAAAAAGGAAGGAGAACGTCGAACATCAAAGACTTAATTTGCAGCCTCTAATTTCAGAATTGTTCAGGGAAATCAGATGATCTAGTCACAATATTGCAAAGAGGGAAAACACAGATATTTGGGGCCCCATTACCTGACATACGGGGAAGCTATTCCTGTACTCTTCGTGTGCCGTGGCAGTGCTTGTCTGAACAATGCAAGGGACCTTGAGAAGTAGGCCAGTTTCTCCACACACAGAGAGTTAGCGAGGCTTTAACTAGCACAGCATTTCATTCAAGAAGTCAGCTTCAAAACTTCATTTAAAATTATCAGGGGCACATTATCTGGGAACACAAGAAGAAGCAATTATTGGTTTAATTAGCCTGCATTCACCACGTTGTGCTCCTTCTCTTTGTTGGATTGCCAGGCAATTTTGTAAAATCATTAAGCAAGGGAACTATAATTCCATGATGACCTAATCTGCAGCTCCATCCTATCACACCGGAATATTTTAAAGTTATTTATGACTGTCCTTAATAAACGCTAAGTCCATTGGGCAAGAAACACTTTGACTCCTCAAAATTCCAAATGGTTTCTCTTACGGAAAGGTTTTTGTTGTGTTCAGTCATCTGTTCTCTTCTACGCTTGAATGAGAAGGTTTACTGTCAGAATAATTGCATGTTGCTATGGAGATGTATAGGACACACTAAAATATATTTTTCTGTCCCAGGAAAAATCCCAAAAACTTATTTCATTTTCAACATAACCTTTGATACAATGGGCATGAAGAGGGATTCAAAACAGTGTAAAACAAACTCAAATTGTATTATATATATCTTTATTCTGAGAAGGAAATTGAGTAAATAAAGATATTTTTCTAGCTCATATTTTGACAGTAGGAGAGATTTAAGAATGCACTTCATGGCATTTTATGATTTCTTCTTTCTTGCTTTCATCATCTTCATTGAAGTTTATGTTCTTTCACTGCACCTTTGCCACAGGAGACTAGAAGAAAGGTTAGATTTATAAACTAACAATGTATCTCGATAACTCCTAAGTAGTAATTTAGAATTATGTCACTGTCTCCAAAAATCACAAAGCTTCATCATAAAGCATCCAGGAAGATTGCATATGAAACACTTGGAATAAATTAAAAAGTTGAAAATATCAGTTGATAACCATATATGAAGATACCATTTGCCTAACTAAACTGTTTCACTAGGCTAAAACAAACCTGCATAAAAAAGCTGTAGTTTCTTCACATGTTTTGCTAAATAGAAAGATACAAAAACTGATTAGGACAAAAGAAATAGCATTTTTCATTCTAAAGGAACTTTTCTAAGAGTACAGTATTATCTATTCTGTGAATGAGATACACTAGAAATTCAATACCAATATAAGAGTTATGTAAAATATAATACAGAAAGGCAAAAGAATTTTTAATTAAGAAAAGCAAAGTTAAACCAGACAATTTTGCATTATGTAAATCAAACAAACATAATTTTTACACTATCAAAAAACAGAATAACCTGGCCAGAATGTTTTACTTTACTTCTGCTCTCAGCCTGTTGTCCTGGAGCAAGTACATAGCCATTAACTATATCACCTAATCCTGGTATAGCAAGAATATTAGAATTTTAAGCAGTTTCTGAACATCCAAAGGCACAAACTTCTGAAAAGCAGAAAGGAAAAGGGTATAGGTATATATGAAACTACGTTATGGAATTATTTAAACTTAAGAGGTCTGATTTGAGCTCATTAGGTAACACTTCCATTGTAAATAAATATAATGTCTTCATAAGTGTGCTTAATGAATTAAGTACAGCCTGCTCTCCCTAGAGCACTTCAGCATATGAAAATACATCAGTTTTTGTTGACACTATACACTGAAACACTGAAAATGTGTTCTTTAATACTTGGTTCTTAGTAGTCTGATATTGCTTCATTTTAGCCTTGGAAATTAAATGAACATTTAGTTTAGACTCTCATAATAGTTTACATTTTAAAGTGATGTGCCACTATATAATGCAATCAAAGCAAACTGCTGTCTATGAAATTCCCAATAAAACAACGACAAAAAGTGCAAATCACAGACCTCACCATTGCCAGAGCATAAGAAAATGAGGCACTAAAGCAGTAAAATGTCCTGGTCAGAACAAAAATTTTAAAGTGCTCATCTATGACACTTAGAGATGAAGAAAAAGAAAACTATTAAGGTAACTACATATGGTTGTGCAGTTTTCATATGCAGAATTCTAAGGCTGTTTAAATATATTCAAAAGAAGCTAATTCTTGCTTTTAAAACCTGTGCCACAGTGAAAGTGCAAAAGGAGATCAAGAGGATCTCTTGTAAGAGAATCAGAAGCAAGAGAGAGAAGTGGGAAAATGACAGAATATGAGTAATGCACAAATGTGGAGCAGATTAACTGCCAGCATTACATAAAATACTGAGAAGGTTCTGGAAGAAGCACTGCAAACCAGTCCTCTCCATTGATATTGAAACCTTTCAGACACCTGGCTCCCAAGTTCATTGTCCTAGCTCTTTCTTCCCAATACCTATGTCTGTCTATTCTGTATTTGATGGCCATGTTAAGTTCAACCTTAAGTTTACCCATGCAACTAGTTTATTTACTTTTTGATCAGGTCAGTTGTCACTGCACTGCACTTTGGCAGACTTGGACTTGATCTCTCAAACTATTTCACTCTCCTTTTACCTTGCCACACCAAACCACATCATGTGTATCTCAGATGACTTTTTGCACTGTGCCCATACACTAACATCTTTTTTTTGTCTTGGCAAAGCATCTGTGGCAAACAGTAGCCTAAATCAGGTGACCTACACTTCCGTATGATGAGAGTTGGGCGATCCAACTTTTATCCCTGTTGTCATGGGATTGTGTACTCTTCACAGCTGCAAGGACATTTGCATTTTTCCCAGACAGTAGAGAGCATTGCTCATTATAATCTGATTTCTTAACATTTTATTGCCTACATTACTTCCGGAGGAAAGAATAACATCCCCGGGTAAGATCTTACTGTCTCATACCCTCAAATCAGTGGAGTTGGCTTTTTCCCCATGAGTAGCTTTCAGTGATGCCCGAGACATGTACCACTCCAAGGACTTATTTTGGTGCCAATGCATTAGCAATTATCTTTTGAAGCTCAGCTATTCTTGATGCCCATCAGTCACAGAAAACCAGTTTACTGTGAGCTAGTACACCAAGGAAGCTGTGGCAGAGTTGAATTCTCAATGTTGTGTTTAAGACTGCATTTGATTGTGATCTCAGGAAACCAATGAAAGCTGATGTCACAGTCAGGCACACACTAGCCTTTAATTTTCAATAATTTAAATAGTACAAAGACAATTCTCAATATTAAAATCAGTAACCTGATTTTTTTAAAAAGAAATATTTGCCACGGTGAAAGAGGACTGAATTAAGGATTTAAATTGACTGCTTGCACAGATGACTTTTAGATAAAGTGTTCTAAGAAGCGTATTATTTCCATGCATGGCAATTTCCATGTGAAATTTCCATTAGTGATAATGGCAGTGGCACGTATAAATCTCCAGTTCCCTTTAACATTAATTGCAGTCATCTGTGCAAGTACTTGGATTTTCAATGACATTATACCCAGGGCTCTACAAAGTCAGAAGGGATCACAGCCTAGAGAGGATAAACATTAAACACTGTCATTACTGGTGGCAGGTAATAACTAAAATCTGTATCTACACCATTGTTGAAATATAGCATCACATAACTTTGAAAAAATACTAACAAAATATGGTTGCCTAATTTGCCAGGCTCTTAAAATAAAACTGACAGAATTCTGAATTAAGCTGATTATAATTTTAAGCATGCTCTGCTAATACTTTGAAAGTTACTAATTTACCATTTGTTTGAGTAGGTCTGTAGAACGCACGTTTGACTTTTTGCAAGTTTTCAAGAGGTAGTGTTGGATTTCTTGTAATATAGGTTTCTGTGTGAACTTTCAGGGCAACTGCTGAAAAATATAAGGGAACCAACAGACCAGCTTCCAGGATTTTTAATAGAGTTCAAATAGGCTTCATGTTAGATGCTAAGAGATTGAGCAGAAACAACTTCAAGTACATATTATTTCAGCAAATTCATTTAAACCGACTTTCAGATATTTCTGTTAATGAAATTATCAAAAGCTTGGAGTTCTCAAATTATCTGTCATGAAAAAGTTAAATATATGTAAAAAAAAATCCAAATTGCCCTTAATACCTTTACATAAATATTAAGTGAAATCTGATTTTTGATTATTTATTGCTAAAATTAATTTTACATTATATTAATTTTGAATCAGATAAGGAAACAGTACTTGATTGTGATATGAACAGTAACAAGCAGTTATCATTTTTGCATTTAGTCCTGGCAGAATTTGCCCAGCCAAAAGACCTCTTCTTACTCAAATCTCCAGGAATGAACAGCGGAGGCAGAGTGCTTTTACAATACAAAAAGATGAAACACAAATTAACTATTTGCAAAAACACAAAACAAAACAAAAAAATCTTGATCAGAATCTTGTGTAAATCCATACTATAATAAACTGATTTGCTGTTGAGGTGCTTGTAAAAAGTCTTAGAACAGAAGGAATTTATAGTACTGTACCCATGACAGAAGTTATTGAACTGACAGGTGTAACAAGACTTGTATCAATCTTCATAATAAAATGCTCAAAGTGCAAAATTGAGGATGATTTGGGTTGTTTTGGATGATGTATGACAATAAAAATGTCATTCATTGTGCAACTAATTATCGATAGTTCAATTCTGAAATGCACTGTTAGCAAAATGGTACCAAGGTGAATTTCTTCTCATGTAAGGTTAAAGGTTTAACAGTCAGTTAATCATCCTAAATATCTAGAACTATTACTTGATGGGGTCTGTTTCTCCCATTTGACTCTAAGAGGATCTTGGGCAACTATCCTAGGATGTGACAGCAAGTCTTGGATGTCAGTCACCAGACGAGAGAACTGCCACCCTTCCTATGGAGTTAACACCTATCAGCACACTTATTATTTTATAAATAGTTATTCCAGCTCTCCTGGGGCATATAAAGTCTTACTAGAGAAAGTCAGCTTGGGTTCTTCAGTTGTCTTCCTTAACTAAATCTGAATTTAACTTCTGCCAGCAGCTCCACGTTGGCCAGAGGTAACTCATCAGATGTCTGGCAGACAGAGCCATGCTGGCAAGTTTTTACAGCACACCTGTCTTTAAATTAGTCTTAATGCTGAGTTAAAGTGCATCAGCAGTCATGGCTCCCTTGAGGCTGATTCACAAAATTGGGATAACCTAAAGTACTCGTGGCTGAAGGTACATCTTCTGCTCTACAGAAATACATGGACGAGAAGGGGGATAATTTAAACTTTACATTATAAGTGAGAAAATTCAGCAGCCCTTTTTCATCTATTGCAGGCAGATGTGGGAAAAGCACATCATGAACTAGGACAGCTTTAAATGTTTGAGGCAGCATAGTGAGACTCAGACACAGGTAATGAATCATCAATACCTCTATCTCCCTGTCCCACTGATGGATGGTGAGCACATGCACATAAATATGGGCCAAGACTCTTTTAAACTGTATTTTTAGTAAAGTGAAATTTTGTCAATTTTTAATACAAAGGTGCAATGAAACACTTTCTTGCAGCAGTCCAGTTAGTCTGAATGAAGTGGAGATTTTTTTTTCACTCCTCTTTCCCTCTACACCTACTTTTTTTTTTTTTTAAGCCTTAGTTAGTATTAAATCTCTTCACTACAAGCCACCTAATATCTAAACTATTTCACTCTTTTTTTTTTTTGTCATTGCAAACATTTAAGCATTTTACACCACTGCAAAATCACAAAGTAAAATAAAAAGTAGTGTTCATCTGTCACTGTTCAGTTTAGGATGCATCTGGTAGTTGTGAAGTAGAGTTAATTAACTGTTAGCTATCTGTTTTTCTATCTTGGCATGAAATGTAGATGGAGATAAATTTATGTACTTAACACACTGAAACCACTTCAGTATCCTATCAGCTTGTGACTTGAGGAACAGGTAGGGGTGTGTTTTACATTTTAAAAGAGAATCACGTTTCCTACTTTCCTAAGTTTCATCAAGAAGACATGGAGTGCAAAGTACATCAAGTGACACAGACAACTGGATTTTTTCAGAGGAAAAAGCAGATCAAATCTTTAACTGATTAAATATTTCCTCCTAATAGACAAAAAACCTGTAAGATGGAAAGCGATGTGTTTTTTTTTCCTTCTACACAGTAAGATAGAGTAAAATATAAAATATTTTTGACATGTGCAAAAGGAAACATGGAATCCTGGTTTTGAATCACTGCAATGATTTTATCCATTCCCTCTAGGATTTTTTTAAAATCTGATTGAAAAATTAACCATCTATATAATTTTCCACCTTCACATCTCATGGAATATTATTACCACAATTAATATATATACATTTCTTCTTTATCGAAAAATTGTTACAGTTGTCTCAATCTGCTTGGCTGCTTAAACAGAATCATGAAATTAAAAAAATAATTCCAGAAATTGCCCTGACAAATTCGTAGGATGCAATCCACAAGGTGATCCAAATTCAGCACCAAATATCGCATTTTTAGTCTCTCATCAGGTTTCAGGCAGTCTTTTTTTCCTTCCTCATTCTGTAACTTAAGGGTTGAATTCTTAGTGAAATTATCTTTGCTTTTTCTAGTTGGCTTTTCTGCTAAATATCCGATCCAGACTTTTCTATATCATTAACACATCAACTGCTCTGAGAGGAAAATATTTTTCTTGGAAACATAAATATTTCTTTACAGGTACAATGTTTTGGATTATTTGCATTGTTTTTACTTTTTTCTTTGCTGTTTTTTGAATTATCATCTGAAAAATGGATGTCAATATTAGAGCTAAGAGCTCTGAAATGTCTTCTGTTTGGCTTCCTACAGACTATGAAGAGGTCAAACATTCATTTTAGACCTTACCTTATAAACCATACGAAGACACTGATTGTGTCATACAACTTCAGAATTCAGTTAGCAGAGTTAAGGATTCCCAGATCCTTAATTATCCTTAAAGATCTTTAAATATCTAGCCATGCTGCTTAGGGATTCAAGGAGCATGGCTAATTCTTTACCTGGATCTTCTGAGTTTTATTATGTTTATTGTTTCTGCTATATTTTCTTAGGGTTATAAAAGTGCTGCAAGTGTGTCTTCCAAGAAGGTTACAGTATTGCTGTCAAGTGTCTCTAATAGATTATTTTTATCTAGCCAATAATTTTGGAACATGCAGTTCTGTGGCACTGTGAAGGCCATTTGGAATTCAAGATGCTTCACAAACAGCAACATTTATAAACCCCGATTGCATCCAGTAATATTCACCACAAATGAGCTTGCTCAGTATTCTTCACATTATGATTTAAAGTCTCCTTCTAGCCTCTGAGGATATATATGAGATACAATTTATTCAAAATTCAGAAATATTGCAGATGAATTACAGACTCCCATAAACGCATTAACTATAACTACATATATTGCAAAATATATCACATACTGGATTAAATAAATTGGGAATTTACTGCAGCATACACAGAAAAAAAAAGCACAGTCTATTAAATCATCCATATTCCAAATCAGATACATAACCTATCTAATCAGATACTTAATATATTGAATCAAAATCACTGCACCTCCTGCATCAAATGCATCACAGATTGAATGAAACGTTCCATCCAAAGAGCATATCGATATTAAACTAAATCATGTTGAACAGCTACATAACTTACTAAATTAAATAAATTGGGCCAATACAGTAGTCACTGAACCCAGCATATCAGATCATAAACAAACACGAAGCTTACATGTTTTGAAAGAATTTGCCATGCATTCCCAGTTAGGTCTCTAAAGTGTTATCTTTAAATAGAGAAAGTTTTGCCAGTCTTGAGAAATTTATTTTTAGTCTTTGAATAAATGCCTGGCAATTTAGGGATCACACTTGAACAAGAACTGCTATCATTCCTAGATATCCAATCCCTTCAAAAATTATATAACTAATAGTAAATCAGAGATTCATGAAATTCAAAATAAAAGTATTCCCTGAGAAAGTCTACAGAAGATACCACATTTTGGCTGGTTTTCCCCACACGAGTTCTTATAGCAAAATTATAGTGAAAAGCATCAGGATGAGTTCAAGATGAGAAAAACTGAAATCTTATTTTATAGCTATTTTAAGGAAATAGGTGACATGTTTAAACCCAGATTGAAAGTTTAATGTGACAGAGACCTGAATTCTTTCTTTAAATAATTTTTTCAAAGGCGAGGCACTACTTATTTAAAAAATATCTATCTAAGGTTAAGTAGTAAAACATTATACTTGCATTCAATTTAATAAGAGTTCTACCAATTGGACTGGTTTAGTGCAGTAAGTTCATAGTCTTTTATCTTAATTAATACTGCATATCATTTTATAATAAGCAGTTTGGAAGAAAAATCTAAATTACTGTAGACATTTTATGATACATTCAATATTCTTCAATTATAAAATAAAAATAGATATTGATTTGTTTGTTGTCCTATTTTTTTAGTGGTTTACTTCATAGAGAAGACATTTATGTTTCCAAATGTTATGTCAGTACTCCAACTGCAAAACCAAGCAGGCACCATTTGTAAGGTGTAATATATATTTGTATACATTTTGGAGACAAACTGAGGTTATACATAGAGTAAATCTGTGGTTTTAAAATAATCAATTCTAAAAACTCTATACAAGTACAAAGCCAAATGAACAAATTAAGATTTATGATTACTGGACAAAGATGTTTTAATTGGTCATTTGTGTTTGGTTAGGATTCTCTAAAGCCTGATATAAGCATCATCTTGACGCTCCAATTCATACAGAATCTCCTGCCTTTTATGAATAAAGTTGAAACTTCTCTCATAGGAGGCCCATCCATTCAGTAAGGAAGACATTGACTGGAGATCTGTTTCTTCTGAGCTGCAAAGTTATCCTTTTAATCAAACAATAGATATTTAACCTCTATTTTCTTGAAGTGGAACAATTTCAGCCAAGTGACAGAGGAAATATTAAAACTTTTATAATCTTTACTCTCGTTCCCTCCCAGTACCTTTAAATGTTAATATCCATGGTAAAACATAAAAACATAAAATCCTCTCCAATTCCACTCAGCCTCTGAAGAGGAAATGATGCTGTTGCTCATTAAACGCTTTCAGTACTTACCAAAAAAAATAAAGTGGTGTTCTCTGAAAGCATTAACAAATCCTGGAGTCCAATATATGGACAGATAGAAACTTTGCAGAAACCTTTTACTCTTAATTCCCTTTGCCCCCTGAATAAGGGAACCAGCTGGAGTCTTTCACTCACTAAAGCATCATCTATAACACAAACCAGCAATCAATACCAAAAGCAGATTTTTGATGAAATCTTCTCTTGCTTTCTCAGCTTCAGTCCCCTTAACCCACACTGAGAAGTTAAAGTAAGAAAGAGGATCGCTATTGATGTAAAGGGCAAAGCGAGGGATGAAAAAGCTATGTCAGAATTGGAAAAGGTAAACTCCTTTTCACAGAGCTCTTCAATGCAGTAGGTTGAGCTCAACAATCCTGTAATTCTCTAAATTAGACTGCTTTCATGTAAGGTTCAGAGTTGCTGTGTTTTGAAGAAAATACATTTGCATCCTTTAGAGGCATTCAGCACTACTTTAGAAAGCCATCCAGTAAAAGGTCAATTGTGCAAGCGCTGGCGTGCCTATAACCTTTCATTTCTAATGAAATGCTCTGCGGATTCCCAATGGAGAAACAGCTTGTACAGCTCCTATAAATCTTATTTCAAAAATCAAGTTCCCACACAATAAATTTAGAGAAGCTTTTTAGGTCTGCTCCCCACCACCTTTTGGGAAAATCAGTAACTTTCAGCTGCTATCTTGCCTGTGCCTTAATAGCCAAGGTGGGATATGTTTAAATTTAGTCCTGTTTTTCAAAACCGTGTTTCTGAACAATTAGTTTGCTGTGAGTTGGTGTGTGGTATAGTGTTTCAGGTTATAAAGACTGTTGTGTTCGTGATTTTCCTAGAAATATACTGGCTATTTTTACATGTAGCAGGAGAAAAAGTAAGGCTGATATCAAAACACAATGCACAAAGCAGAACTCTGTGTGTAACCCTGCTGATTTTATGGGTGTTTCTTGTAGCTCAGAGGCCCCACTCATGTGGATCTCACTGAAGACCTGGTGCCGTCATTAATTAATTGCAGCTGAAATTGAGTGAAACACTTAATTGTGTTGCATTATTAGTAGTTTGGATTCAAAGGGGTGGTATCAGTTGCTTTTCCCAGACTCATTAGATGAAAGCTAGTAACCTGGAACAAGGCAAATATTCCAACACTGGGGCAGGACACAGGAGATAGTTTTACATCCAAATCAGACCTTGCAAGTGAAATACGTCTTAAAGGGGACAAAAGTTTGTCAAGAAGTCAAATTATGTTAGATCACAAAGCTTTAAATGTCCAGGAGCTTAATTTAGCAGAGGAGCTGCTCTGATAAATCTGTTTCCTATTCATGCCAGATTACCAAGGAAAGGATAAAAAAAATCCATTAAAAGAGAGGAATAACAGGATATTCTTGATAAGGAGTCTCTAACTTCTGCATATGTTAATGCATCATGAAAAGGGGTTTGCAATGCAACTGCAATGGAATATTCACACCCAGGGTACAAGAAAACTATGCAGATCAAAACCTGCATTTCTTTTACACAAGTTGTAAACTGCAGTCATATATCAAATGCATGAAAATGCCCCCATTACTGATAAAGTGTGTCAACCATCTCAAAAGTTCTAAAAATACATGGAAACTCTATAATGCATATCCATAATATTATATGTCATCCCCACTAATACTTATGAACAAAAACTCTAGGACCCACTGAGAGTTATAATAGTAAGAATTCTGGATATTAACTGTCATAGTAATATTTTAAGACATATGGCATGCCTGATTTATTATAAGCTGACCTGAAAAATTCTTGTTTAATGTCTGAAAAAAACCCACCAAATTCCTTAGAGAGCCATTATAACCATAACTTACATAATTCCAATCATATCTTTCTCTTATATCTATGTATACTTAGATATATATAGATGTGCATTTAAGGTAAGACTTGGGAAGCCCAATTTTTTTTCCTTTGTTAGTCATAAAGCAAAAGCAGAATTTGTATCAGAAAATTGTAGCTGGTCTTTAAGTTTCACAGAAAAATTCATTCAAATCAGATTTTGTCGGACATCTCGCTGTGGTGAGGTTTCATGCTGGCAGCACACACCCTGGCAGGGCCAGAGGACCAATCTTTGGGCTGGGGGTTCCCAGGTGCCCAGGTAGTAGCACACAGCATTCTACCCAGAAATTAGGGATCTAGGGTTGTCCTCTGATATCAGACACTTTCAGACAGAAATAAAGGGTTATTTCCAACGTTTCCTGTGTGTCAACTCCTGCTTGCAGCCAGGAGCTGTAACGTACCCATCAAACACAGCACAGTGAGCTGCTCTCCAAATCACCCATTTTAGAATAATTTGTGGTCTGCTGTTTTCATACATACAGGTATTGTTAGATAGAGTCTATCTACTTAGCTTACAAAAATAGGAATAAAAAATGCAGCAAAGAAAAAATAGCATTGAAAAAATAATTTGACATTTTGACTTTCTCCCTAGAAATAATTGGAGTAATTTTTAATTTCACCGAAGCTGAACAGATAGCATACTAAACAGTCAAGTGCTTTATTACAGCAGTCTGGAAGAAATGCCTATATTTTACATCTTATTTTTTACTTTTTTAGACTACACATATAAGACACTTGAGATTAGACATTAGGGCATCAATACCTTTTGCTGGAGTGTTATTTGACAGCTGCACTTTCTACTTTTAGGTTGGTGACATGGGTCACAGAAAATAGTGCTAAATCATATCTAAGTGAAAGAAAAATTTACAAATATTATTCAAAAATAGACATACATTTTAATAAGCAGCTAATCAAAACTAGTTATAAGGCATTTTGCAGACCCTGTGGGAAAGATGAAGCATGGTTCATTAAAACATGATAGGGAAAAAAATCCATATTTAAATCTGTTTGATGCTAAGGTTTAATCAGAGAGGAGAGCTACTTCTTACTCTATGAAAACATTACAGAAAATAAAGGAATATTGAACAAAATTGGGTCTACAGATACACATTTGCCCATGCAGGAATCTATCTTTCTATATACAACCACCTCATGATCTGCTTTTAATCTTTGAAACAGCTGCACCACCTGCTTTATAGAATTAATAAAAAAAAGGAAAAGGGAAAAAATAATTATAAGGTACATAATAAGTTTTGGGAATAGCAACTTCTGTGTAGGCAAATAACATCCAGGCACACAGAAATAATTTTATTCTATGAAAGTGAAATTTCCATATTTTACTCCCGAACCTCTGGATGGACTGGAAAAGTAATGGTCAATATTTCAGCCCCAGTTAGATACCTGGTGAAAAAAACTGTGACAAAATTGATTTTCATCACAAAATGGGGAACAAAGAGTGATTGAAATGCATTTTATAGGAAATCAGACATTTCTACATGGAGATGTTTTTGAGCAATTAGGCTTAAGCTCTGATCAGCTGCTGTGAATTTTCTTTCTATCTCATCACCTTGCTATATTTCTTTTTCCTTCTTCCTCTGTTGAGGAAGAGACCTTTAAAAATTGAAGAAATTTATGCAAAATGGTTTTAATAAGTTCTTAAAAAAATTATACAGATTGTGAGGGGGACCTTAACCTCAGGGCTGAGAAATGGTGCCTGTGAGCAGGTGAATCATTACCTGTGAGAAATGAAATGGCAGCAGCTGTTTGGGGAACTTTCTCACAAACAAAACTCCAAGATCTGGAGCTCTTCCAGGTTAGGATACAGAACCTGGCTACTTCTCTGTTTATTTCCCACAGAGTACCAAGATTAAGGCTCATTCCTTGGAGATTTAGTGTAAATACTTATCAACACTCTTTGTTGAAGTTCTCCAGGTGCTTTTGGGGGATTTTTTTTTTTTGCTCTTAGAGTATAATATGTAAATACATTCTTGTTTCCTTGAACATTCTGTTTATACTGATAGTGCTAAACAAGGTTTTATACATCTCTCTTGGTTCCTAATAAATTACATTTTATTGTGATAAGCTGGAAAATCTCAGGCCTCCTTAGTACTTCTTTTTTTTTTTTCTTTTTTTTTTTAGAACTCTCATGGCATTACATTGAAAGACGGTGAGGCACCTGAAAAAGCATAAGAAGTGCCATTTGAAGATTGAAGCTCTATTAAAGCAAACAAGCAACTAAACAAAGGAGCTTAGTAAAGGACACGAGAAATCTGCTGTAGGAATTCTGGGGAGCAAAAGGCACAGCTGAAAATAGTGAAGGAGGCGTTAAAATCCTTCCTCGATGAGCCTGCCATCATATAGGCTCATGTGCAATGCACCAAACAGCTTAATGAGAGCCTGGATTGAAGCTCCTGCTTTGGTATTGACCCTGTGTGATGCTGGTAACCTTGTTATGCCTCATTTACAAAGAAGCTTCGTGTTTCCTCCTGTTGTAAAACATTTTGGAAAGTATAGTGAAAATTAAAATGAAATATTTGTTGTTATTAAATTGATGTCCTTTACTAGGCACTTCTAAAAGAGAAAGGAATGAGAGGAGTATTTTGTTTCCCTCCTGAGAACTCAAATATGAGTCATGGGACTGAAAAGTAACAATCAGTATCTTCTGATCCTTCTTGGAGTAGGATCTGTACCAAAAAAAAAAAAAAAGGAGCAAAAAACCTTGACCAGATAAAACAAAAAAACAATTGAGATGTTCTTTTCTGCTAGAAAAAAAATAAAAGCTTGGGATTTGTCTGACTTATTTTCTACTGCCGAGAAAACCTCACATAGAAGAAAATCACTTTTTTTCCTGAACTTTATTAATTGCTAGGTTTCTCCTATGGGCATGAAAAACACTCCATTATGCTGTTTGCGTGTTATTTTTCCATGATCCTAATTCCCACCTTCATCATTCTCCCATTTCACAGAGTCCTACAGAGAGAAATAACCTATTCTACATTTTTACATAGGAAAAAACCCACCATCCAAACAAAGAGTATAACACATAGAAAACTTATTGAAATTTTTTTCTTTTGGTCTCCATTCAGACGCATCTGCTTATTAAAACAGTTGTCAAAGACAACTCCCTGATTTCAGAAATCTCTGCCTAAATCATCCCTGGCATTTTCCACTAAATTTTTCGGTAGGAGTTCGGAATGCATCACCCTGTTCTTTAATGCTGACTCTCCAAAGAATTTACTTATTAGCATTTGAAAGAAACTGTTACCTTTAAAGGAATCTTTACAGCCACAATTCTGAAAATGCATAGCACACCTTCCTTGGAACATTTACTTCTGTCACAAAGATGAGTAGATAGTGGGTATTTCACTGGGAAAGTTAAAGCCCTTCCCTTGGTATTCCCGACATTGGAAGTAGTGAAGATGAATAATGACAGTTGCCTTTCTTGCAGTGCTTACAGATTTTCTTCGGTTTGAACAAATTCTTTTAGTCCTCTCTTCTAGTTTCTCTGTACTGAAAGGATCTCTATACAATCCTATTCATTATAAGGATGAGTGAAACTGAAATTGAAATCTGAATTTCTCAAAATGTGCAAGACATAAAAGAAATATACTCTGAATATCTGGAAATGAAAAAATCATGGGCTGAAAATTAATTTTATGTTAAATAAGAGTTGGAGTGTCCTAATAAATGGGAATCAGATAAAGCAAAAAATAGAACACATTGCATGTTTTGTTAAAAAATGAAAACCTGCTAAGCTGTATTAGAACTGTTAAGACTGTCAAAAGCTGTTTGGAATGACACAGTAAGGTGTCATGACAATTCCCATTACAGTTTCTTCAGATGCCATAAGCAATATAAAAGCAGACAGTATTTAAATGTGTGGATCTAACTTTCTAAAACACTCACATTAGAAATCTTATGATCACTGTAAATATATAATTTTTATTGATATTTTCCCTAAACTAATGGCAGAAAACTATTGTCTTTTCCATTGCAATGTTACCCCCTACACACATTGACACAAACACACCAGGTTGCTGTGTTTACTGCCAATAAAATTGAAAATTTCCAAAGCATATCAGATGTTTTTATGTTTATTCAAAACTCAGATAGATGTTTCAACTTTTATGTATCAAATCCACTCCAGAAGACTGAAGCTGAAACAAACCAAAGTCTCACAAGCGACCACAATATGCCAATATTTTCTCCAGTAAAGTATTTATAACCACTGAAAAGCAGGTAATTACAAATGCACAAGCTGAACATCAGGTGACTACTTCAGATAGTGCTTACAGGCCACCAAAGAGGAAGAACTCTCATTTATGAGAAACAGAGCTGTTGCAAAATTGCCATAATCCTAACATTGGCAATGTTCTGTAGAAAAGTCTCTACAAATAGTAAAGAGCTCTACAAACAGAAAAGAGAAGTAAAGAAGAAATTGTAAAAATTTGAACTGGGTAAAATTTAACTGGGACAATGGTGTGAAACTTTCCAGATCTTCTAAGTCAAAGGTTTTTTACGTGTTCTTGTGTTCAAACAACACCAAACATTTTCTATTCCAAATGTCCTCTGTAAAGCTGATGAACTACGAGGGGTTTTTATGTGCTGTAGGAAAATGTGACTAAAATTAACATTAGATAAGGGACTAAAATCCATCAGGAAATCAGGAAGGAGCAGAAGGAATTTCTGTGAGAAGAAAACACTGAAGATTTTTATTTTAATGCGTTTCACCTTAACTGATTAGCTTGTTCTCTGGTTAGACTGCTACCATATACTTAATAAACTTTCACTATATTGCAAAGACGCCTGAAGAAAAATGTTCTTTCTCAATCAAATCAAATAGTTTGTAAAGTGGATTGTTAGAGGTAGTCAGAGTTTTCTGTGTATTGCTCAGAAGTGGACATTTAGACTGGATGACGGCTGAACCCCTAAATATTTGAATAGAAACAGTTTCTTCTGTGGCTTGCTTGGTATTCTTTTGTGTATATATCTATATTGATATATTAATCTCTAAAACTTTTGAAGAGGAGCATTTGCCAAAGTGTTTAACAAAAACAGTTGTATGATTTGTAAAAGTAGTGCTTGTATGTTTGTGTGAACACCTCCCTAATGCCTCTGTTTCTCTTTCCCACTTAGTGTCCTCCTGTTTTTTTAAGTGCTGAGTCTGTTTACACCTAAGATAAATAAGTGGTATTTATTTTGCATACAGTAAGTTGTGTTTGCAATGTAAATTGATAACACAGCTATCATGGAAATAAGTACCAGCTATTCAGGTGACAGAGTAGACGCACTTCTCTGCTGATTCAGCTCCCATCGTGCTTTTTCTTAACAAGTCCAGTCAAGAGACCAGTCATTGAACAGGCACTTGCCTGTTCATTTGATGCACCCCTGGGCTCATTTGTGAGAAAATTGAACAGAGCAGTGATATGGAAAAATATCATAAGGTTGCCTGAGAGAGTAGTCTTTGGCTTATCTGTTGGCAGGGAGAACACTTTTCCTCCTCCAGTACGCCTGTTCCCAGAAGGACCATTACCAAACAAATCCATTCGCACAGGAGGCTTCTACAGTAGTTTGTGTCCTTTGAATCCCCAGCAGCATAGATCCAGTCCTGCTGAAGGAAATTTCTTCTGGTACAGGCCGAATTATTCTCCATTTCCATTCACTTCATTCATTTCATAGCTCTTGAGGCAAAGCCTCATGTCTACACCTTGGCTCTGTCCTGACGGTGAGAACTCAGCAATTATCAAGGACCTGATTCAATGTTAAGAGTGAGAAGCAGAAGTCAGAGGGAGAACTTTGGAGAGCTCAGAGGCCCTTGTAAACAATTTATTTTGTAAGTATGAAGAATGGACATACCCATGGTGAAATACATTACTGGTCCACGCTTAATCAATACTATGTGCACAGACAGGTTTTTTCACTTTTCACTGGTTCCTTCAGTGGTAATGACAAAATATGTCAAAGTAGCATCTTCTTGTAGGTATCCAGGAGGGTCTGTATGGGACTAAATTTGTTTCCACAGGGAAGCAGATTCCACATTGCACCAGATTGCTAAATGTTGGCTATTTCACTGCTTTGCTTTCTCTGTAGCCCAAAACAGTATGTAGTATTTATTGAAAAACATGGTCGAAAAGGGTACAATTGCCACTGGGAAGAACTTTCTCTGTTCACAAAAAAAGCTTCCTATTGACAATAAATATTGTTCAAACTCTCAAAAAAACAAACAAAAAACTCCAACAAATCTTCACAAAGCCAGTGAAAACAAGGCCACACATCTGCTTTTGTCCCATGAATGTGTAGAAGGAGAACCAGGGTCATAACCTCAGTGAATGAAGGAAAGGCTTCACTTGCAGAGTCTAGTCCTGAATGAAAATGGTTTAATTTGAGGTTGGTAGGACAGTATCTGGTATTATTAGGATGGATTGTCTCTGCATATATCAATAACCTTGATTTGAGAAAATGTACTAAACTATGATGAAGCCTAAAATGGAAAAAGACAATCAATATGAAAGGAAGAAAACAAAACAAATATATAAAGAAACGTAATACATTGAAGAAAACAAGCACATACAGCTGTATCCTTTATACGAGTTTTATATAACCTCATTAAATATTTTGTACACACTTTGCTATAAACAGTGGTGAGAGTTTTGTGTTTCTTGTGGTAGAAATGTCTTTTTATTTGTACTAGAAAATGGAAGTCAAAAACAAAATAAAACTCTTTGGACTTTCTGGATACCTATTATAGTCCCTTATTTCACTGTAATTTGATATAAATGCCAGGAGAGACAATTACACTGTTATTGCAGGCCCTTTTTTTTTCTCCACCAAAACCTGCATTTATTTGCAAATTTCTCATTGTGTTGTTTTCTGCCCCCCATTCCTAGTTAAGTGTAACTCTTTTTGCTCTTGAGGACTGTTAGGACATTTCATACCTATCACTGAGGCATCCATGCATCCTTCAGAGTCAAAAATAAACATTTCTGACAACAGAAGAAAATAACAATTGATATATATTCAAAGTACTAACCTTTCTGTCAGATAGTATGGTTACACTTCAAATTGCCATTTAAAGGTTGCTGGAAAATGTTAAAGAGCATTTTGACTATCGAGATTTTCTGGGCAAGAGCATTCAATGCAGATTACTGTGTGGAGAAAACTTCACTGCGTTATTTTTTGAGTACTGTGAATCATTTACAAAATCAAAGTTTTAGTTACCTTGGATATACACTGATTTGGCAGATCTCTCCCTGTTTTCAACACAGCAGGAGGAGGTGAAACAGCCTAATAAAGACAGGTAGGTATAATTGTTCATTACACATTCAAGACAACTTCTAGAGAGGATTTCACTTGCTGTTGAAGGGTTGAGGCAAGCTTATGCTACAAGATCTTATATCAATAAATTCTCTTCATAACTTGAAGCAGCAGTATGAAAGTTGAAGACACTCAAAAGTAGTGCTCCCCTAAACTCCCAGCTTCCAGGTAGTGGGTTATCAGAACAATCTGGTGTGGCTACCATCTCTAACAATGACAGAAGAACATTAAAAAAATAAGCCTGAGACTGATGGGGAGGAAAAAGAATGATGCTGGTGTCAGCACGATGCTTCTTGAGTATTGTTAAACATTAGGAGAAACTTGACAGTTGCTGAGCAAGAGGTGTTTTGTTTTGTTTTTTTCCTAGTGTATTTGTTCATTGTAAAAAACCCCAAAACATTAACATAAGTAAAATAAAGAAAGAAAATTTAGAGTAATACACTACTATAATGCAGCGGTATCAGATCTGTTTATGCAGAAATAGTATGAAAATCCCAAACTCTTTCCCTATAAAGAAAAAAACAATAGAATAAGTACTTACCTGAATCAAAAAATTATGTTTAGAGACATTAATAAATGCATCCTCAAAAAGCAATCTTATCAGAAAAGGCATCAGTCAGTTTTGTAAGAAAATAATTCATTTTCTTCTGGAAGAAACGGACAATTCAACTCTTAATTAACAGCATTAACTCAAAAGAAGTATTAAGAAAGAGAACAGAGAACAAGAACTGAAATGGAATCATTATGGCTATAGAAGAAGATTAGAAGCCAAAGTAGAAATTTGTAAGACAAATTTGCAGTGGGTGATGATCAGAGTATATTTGGGAGAAAAGGGGAGAACAGAGTAGGAAAGGGAAATGGAATATTTATGGAATGATAGAACAATGAACTTAAATGGAAAAAAATAATCAGCCCAGTCAATGGTCTGCTAAATTTAACTCCAAATGGAATGCTTTTCACTTATATCCATGGTCTTTTAGACTTTATTTATTGGTACCATAATGTATCTCGGGCCATCACCCTAAAAATGAGATGAAAAAAAAGAATAAATCTAATAAGAACAAGTATGAAAGAAAGTGGATGCCACAGTGTGTCTGATTTGGCTAAAAAACTGTTAAATAAGGACCAAATGATTGACATAAGAGTGATGTATGAGTTTGACTGGGACAATCATAGGATTTTATAGAGAAATAGATATCAGGATGCCACCCTGAGCTGATCTGTCTTGGATACTGAAGATTATGTCTGTACTAGCCAGTGACTGTACCTAGGACATAGACTATTGCTGTGCACTGGAAAACAAGTAACACTGAAACTGTGAGAATGCTTCCTAGCATAAAATTGGCTCCTGCCAACCAGCATTCTCCCAAAAAGCTCCTGGCCCCGTTTCAGGGCCTGAATAACACAGGCTCCATACCCACAGTCAGTCTACAGACAATCATTTGGGTTTGGCAGCCTGGGACCTCCATGCCATATTAGCTTCAATATCTGTGAGGGGATCCTGGACTTGTTAGCACAAATGTATCCTGGGTGGCTGACTCCAGAATACACAGCAGCAGCATTTAGGCTGTTATGTGTGTCTTCTTTTCCTCCATCAAGCTGTGGCTCTGATAGAACTTTGTACTAATAGACAGTAGTAAAAGGAACAGGTTTCCTCTGGAGCACTAAGTTTCTTCTATTTCCTCTTCTCCTTTATATTGATCCATGGTAATTTTGAAATTTTCCTAATGTACCCTTTAAAGCAGAAAAAAATCCAAAACCAAAAAACAAAACAAAAAAAAAAAAAAGGAAGAAAAAAGGAAGAAAAAAAATAAAAAAGAGTTTCTAAAACCGTTCTTTCACATAAATCACACAGTTGTAGTACTTCATTTAAACACAAACCTGCCTGTGCACAGAAGAGGTGAAAGCATTTGGATTCTGAGCAAAGGTGGCAACTGCAATGGCAATTTTAATCTACTAAAGAAAGGTCACATTGATGACCATAATGTGTGATGCTACAATGATCATTACTAGGCTATCCCACTTTTGCACAGGGACATTATTGTAGGTTTTCTCCCTTACATGCTAACAATCATTGCTTGTAATTAATTGAGCTGAAAATAATTAGGAGTATAAAAACAACAATAAGACATAGCTAAGTTATCAGATCTATTTGATAATTCATTAAGACCATCAACCTGTTGTCATGTAAGTTAAAACTTTATTGAGCCATATCTCTCATTTTCAGATCTTCAGAGCAGAATTAAAAGTTTGATTGGCTTTTCCAAAACTAATCTTCAGATTTTTCATCAAGGGTAAAGCTTCTTTTCATTCTGAGGGTTAACACTGGGGACCTCCTGGCGAATCCTATAGATTACAGAAGGTCCACTCCTACAAGCTCACACCAGCCACCAGGTCCTGGTATTTCCATTTCTTAGATATCCCTACAATACAACCTCAATAGATCAGGGAAACAATCCTTTTTATACTGCAGAACAGAGCTGTTAATGGCACCAGGGAAAACTTTTCCTTGTCTTATTTATATCTGCTTGTTTATCCTATTTCTTTCTCTCATTCCTTTCCTTTCTCCTCTTCCCCACACCGGAGGGTATACTCACACTTGTCAAGGTAGCCATCGTTTCTCTCTGGAGACTGTGAAGTATTGAGATCAGAAGTGAAAAACAGAATACACAAAGCACATAAAAAAATCCTCAATCAACTCCAAGGATGAAAATAGCCATGTGTTGGTGAAAAGTCTTAAGCTTGATTCTAGTAATCAATAGGCATTTTCCAAAATGTCGGTCAAAAGGATGTGTGCAGTTTTCCAGTATAGTGGTTAAGAGGAGAAAATACTGCTACAAATTAAAACTATTACTTTGGGAATGAAGATAAAAACTTACTAGATTGTTTTCTCATAATAAAATGAAACATAAGAAACTACTTAAGAATTCCATATCTTCCTCTTTCTGTCTACACATGTGTAATGTCTATGTGTATAAACAAAATTTCTACATTTAAAAGCTCAAAGTTTCAGGGTTTTTTAGGGAAAATAATTACTTCTGAAGTGAAATGTCTTCTGTTTCAAACTGAAGGATATTTGAATCTCAAAATTTTGAGGACATCATGCTTATTTTAAAATTCTGATTATCAGTGTGGATTTTGTTCCAAAAATGTGGGGGCACGTGGTGGATTTCTTGGGAGGGGAAAAAGAAAAGTAGGTTCATTGAAAATTGAAAGTTTTATTGAAACTAGAAAGTTCCATGAAACAGACCTGATTTGAAGAAAATGTTAATGGGAATATTTTTGAGATCCAGAGAGGAGCATCCACCACTATAATCCAGTCAAATTGTCATACACAAGCAGCCATACCAGTAACTGCAAGGACTCTTGATTTTGCTTTTAAACAAGTTAGAATATGTAGTTATGAGCATATGCAGGAGTGTCCCTCTATCTTTTCCCCCCTGAATCTCTGTTTCAGGCAGAGAAAATACTTAAATTCACATGTGACTATTCAAATGTTGGAGTTAGTTACAGACCAGCTGTTTTAAAGGAAGAACAAATCATGACCAGGCATATGAAGCTCAATAGTTGTAATTTACAGCATTATGCTCAAAAAGGATATTTCATTTTATCAGAAACTTTCTGCAGCTCTTCCATCAAGATACCTGCAATGCATCGTAAGAAAGGCATTGAAAAGGTAAAATATCATCAGGTATTATGCTGCCTGATAAACATGGTCAGAAGGATACTTTTATGCCTCTTCAAGCAGCTGCCCTTCAACTGGAAACTGCTGCCCTGTAATTACACACCTTTCAAGTGAGACATGGTAATGTACTGTGGGTGCTCTACTTGTCTATCATAATGCATTTTTGACCACTCACTAGATGAGAATAAACCAGGACTCGTGAAAATGAAGGCACACAATCAGAAAAAAAATTGCATGGATTTCTGTCATGAATGTTTTAGAATAAGGAAGTTTTACTCTAAATATTTCTTATGTTATGTTTTTATTTCCCTTGTCTCGTGCATTGTATGTATGCAGTTCTAAAAGAAGGGGAGAAGGAAAGGGGAAAAGTGCTTTCAATAATTAAAAACTTGAAGAACAACAAACCCCCACACACATTATCTAAGTACAGACACAAAATAATCTAAAATAATAACAAATATTTACAGTTTAGATATAAAAGGCTAATGGACTGATTTTTTTACTTATGTTTGAAAGATTTCAAAAAATTTTTAGTACTTAAAAGCTATTAAAAGCACCTCTTTATTATCATTTAAACATTATAGCACATGCTGAAATCTCTGCATTTTGGGCATTACTTATAAAATATGTACACACACAGAGTTTTCTAGCATTGAAATAGAATGTTTCCAGACCTGCAGCAAAACCTCTGTTTGGTTTGCATATGTACAGCACCTAGAACATAATAAAGTCTCACCCTTATTTCATCATTATCATGAGGTAAATGAAAACACTCAGTTATTTCCATTTTCAGAGAAATTTGTTGCTCTAACATACTTTGTAGGTACAGCTGTGTTCATGAAAATATATTACTCTTTCTGGAAACTCCCCCAAATTGTCTTATTTTAGTTGAAAAGACACAGAGTTGAAAAGACCTGGAATGTCTAAACCTTTCTAATATTTCTATGTCAGGTCATACAACAAAGGATTCCTCGTTTTCTGATATTTGTCTCACATGTGTTAACACTAATATAAATAATGATAAATAACACAGAAAATATTGTTCAAAGATTGATCATTAACAGAAACAATAATACATTAGTGGCATTACACATTTGTCTCCTAGAAAAATATTTACAACCATTAGCAAAAAATTCCTGGAAAAATAGTGGGAGTCAATATTCTCTGCAATATCTGCATTTTCACCGTTTAAACATATTTCATTTCTAGCTCAGTTCTAATTATCTTATTTCTTGCTCAGCACTTGAGTAGTTAAACATCCCTTAACAAGTCAGATGAAAAGCATTGTACCTAGCATGAGATTTTCTAAAGATTTTATTTCTTAGTTGTAGAGTTAAGCCCTCGATTAAAAAATGTTTGAGATGTATGGTTATTATTATTTCCTTTACCTGATGCCACAACAGGTCCAAGATTATACTTACAAGCATTCTGCTTTCTTTTGCTTTATTGTCCTGTATGCCATTCCTAAAGCTCTATTTCCAATAAAATTACCATGAGTACTTAACAACATTAATAAATAGCAAAAGTAAAGAAGGCCTGCTTGTTGTATATTATTGCTTTCTCTACTCCCAGCACTTTGGACTATGTTACTGAATCTAGTGATAAATTTTTTATAGCTATGGTTATATCTACAGTAAAACAAAATTTACGTACTTTTTATTTGGTCTATAAAAATGCATAGAAGGAATGGATAAAATGACTTCATCTGGTTTAGTGCTAAGGTCAGGAATTTAAAGATCATATCTCTTACCATTGTGGCTCAGTCTAACTGCAAATACTGAGAATAGGGAAAGAAAAATCTGTTTCTTTGATGAGCATAAATAGACAGTTTGTTTTAGCTTGTCTGTAATTGTGTAAGATAGGTGAGAAAAGGAAGATGGCTAAGTTTCCAAGCACCCTTTAAAACAACATCCTGTTTAATTGGAAAAAGAGCAGAGAAGAAATTTCTAGTGAATAGAAGCATCTCAGAATTACAAGCTGATTTTTCCTGAATATATGTAGATTTCGTATAGCATGTATGAAACATATATACATTTCTTTAACAGATTTTCAGTATGAGTAAAACCTCAACTTTGTTGTTCCTACATTCACTTGATCACAGAAATTTCAGAGATAAGAGACACTCCAGGCCTGTACAGCCAACAGATTTCTGGCTGTCTACATGTCTAATGTTTATATGTAAATCGGGTTCAGGAGAGGCAATGAGGTTTTATGGCATTTATCCCTTTTTATCAATTTTAGTCCAGGCAGAAAAATCAAAGAGAGTTATTGTCTTTAATCAGTGCTGAAAGAAACATTTGTATTGCAACACATCTGTAAAAGTCCCTCCTGAAATCAGTGGGTACTCAGTCCTGTCCTGAGACAGGCTGTCAGAGTAAAATTTTGTTAACCATCATGTATTTCAGTTTTTACAGAAAATTTAGTTAAACTGGTAACGACATTCTTTCCATTCAAGTCACTTATTCTGCCTGAAATTCCAAAAAGTTCATTACAACTATGATTTTCATGGCTATCCTGACCCAGCTTCTATCCGTGTCCACAGCAAAACTCAGCTGACCCTCCCCAAGGAACGTAAATCAGCTTTACAACTGCATCATACTTCTAGAAAGGCACCTCAGACAACTTCATGGACAAATATTGTTTGTTTTACCAGAAACCTTGGAGTCTCTTTGGTAGCATAACATTTTATGGTTCACAGTCTGTACACGTTAACGTGTGATAGGAAAAAATGAGAAGAGGGAGAGTGAAAAAAGCTAAATGATTCCCCTGCTTCAGGTGAAGATCCCAATATTGGTGGATTACACAGTGAATTATGACCTTCTGAAGATGTAAATAATCTGAAAGATGACAAGAGATCACTAGTGCTCCCTCTGTCAGTACCTTCCTTTCCAAGGAGCATGAGTCTGGCCACTCTGCAGCCCCTACATAATTCCAGTATGCAACAGACAATCTTATGCACCATTTTAAGTGATGAGCCACAGGTGTGAGATGAGCAGAAGGCATTATATGCCTGGATTTTGCTTACATTTGGGAAAAATTCTGTCTATGAAGGAAAAAAGCAACCCTGTTTCTCATCAGGGTGAGCCTCTGTGTGGTGGTCTGGAGAGGGAAAGGACTTTGTTACTGATGGTTTATTTAAGTTCATTTATTTTTAAATGGCAGCTGTCTGAAGCTGTTCAGTGTTTGGAGCGTGAAATTAAGTCTCAGGAGAGATGGATTAGATGATAGAATGCCAGGGAGTCAATCAAAAGTCTACAATATAAGTGGTTTACCCTATAGCTCTGAGAATCTATCACAAAGCTTCCCAGTCTGATATTTGCTAGTTGTAATTGTTTTTACAATCCTGCATCATATATCTATATGTAGAGATATAGATATATAGACATGCCATGCTTCCTTTCATACTGCTGGCATACATGCAGTAGGAATACACAGTACTATGGAATATTTCCTGTAACTATAGTATTGTTTTCCTTTTTTCTAATGAAAATATTTCATAAAGATGAAATTGTCATATAAACCACCCACATGCCAAATATCATTTTACACCATGTGCATTTGTCATGAATTCTTGCCTGATATGCAATCCTTTTTCCAGCCAATAAGTCTACTTTAGTACCCTCCACTTTTTTATTATATTATCTTTAAATAAAATCTTAAATGATACTAGTCTTTGAGACATTTTTTTGAAGGAATGGAGAGAGACATTCTAATTAAATGTACTCATTGTTGATGGCAACTCAACATTTTCACTTCCAAAAACTCCACTAAAAAAGTTTAGATGAAACATGATTCTTAATAATGGGAGACACAAGAGCATTGTAGAGCTGATGGTTTAATATTATTTTTTGACTTGACACTGTGAGGGAATACTATTTCCCCTGAAATATATTTAATAAAGTAATAGCAATCAAACTGCTATAGTAAACTAATAGATATAATGAAACTCTATTAGCATCCAGAGACTTTTGACAGTGTAAGGAGACAATACATTAATTTAGGAATCATTCTTTCATTAATTCATTGCATTCCTCTTTTCATATTTTTCACATGCAGTCATGGTGCAGCACACGTGAAAGCGACAGGGGGATCATTCAGGATATTATTCAATCAGTAGCAGGAAGAGTTGTTGGTCTTTAGGAAAGCATCATAAATGTCACTTCTGATTTCTCCCTCTGATTTCTTCCCTTATAAACCCTCAGATACTTGCTTTATGGGGAAGGGTTGGGATTGGCTTTCACTGGGAAGAACTGCAAGAGAGATGATCTATCAGCAGTTTAGCAGACCAGAATGGTTTTTAATGCAAAATGCAGTAGTGGGATCCTCCTGTCAGCAGGGGCAATAACCTGGAAGTCTACAAAAGAGGAATCATCAGTTGTTACAGACTCACCCCAGCGACTCCATCCTCACAAAAAGAAAGGGAACAAGTCTCTGAAAGAGGAAAAACTGGTTCTGTAGGAAAAATATCCATGTATGAGGAAACAAGGAGGTTAAAATTGGTGCATTTTAGAATAGTATTAGATTCTGGTCATTAAAAAATATGTTTGAACAGGATTACTTTCTGACTCTTACAGAGACAGCATCTTTACTGGACTCCTTTGGGCCAACAACTCATATATGGCGCTTAAAGTGGAATTTTTATCTCACTTGATCCAAATGGAGCTATAATCCATGAAGGACCCAGAACTCTTCAGCAAATGTATACACAGAAAACAGCTCTGAAGTGATCTCCTTTGGCCAAGTGCTGACCTAAATGCTCTACCTCACCCCTGAAAAGCATCTTGTTTTGTTTCTGTCAACCAGGGCACGCTGAGGGCCAGCTGCTTCTGGTGGGGCTGGATGAGGGTTTGCTCCCATTAAGAATTAAAGATAGTTTTGTCATCAGTGCAGATCTCTCTTATTTGGGGGAAGAAGGGAGGAAGAGATCTCCAATCCCCCAGTTTTGTCTGACGCAAAGTTTGATCCCTGGCTCTGTGTGTTTCGTTAGCAGACTGGGAGATCATGATTCACGTAGCTCTAGCCCTAAAAGTTCTGCATTTACTATTTGATGCATTGATCCTTTCACTTAATAGCTAGCCCTTAAGCCATAATAACTTACAGATATATGCATTTATTCTACAGTACTCTGAAAGGCCTTTTTAAATATTCATTCTATTCTGCTAAATAAGCAGCCCTCCTTTCCAGGAGGCCTGTGATTAATGCTCCTTTCATCCATCACCACTATGCACTGCCTTTGGGAAAGCCTGATCCGCTTGTTACTCCAAAAATGTAACTTGAACCAGAACTTATTTTCCCTACTTCTGCTACTGCCAAGTTTCAGGACTTTAGGCAAACCACTTGACCTTGCTGCATCTCACTTTCCTCTCCATTAAAATGAGGATAGTGCCCGGCTTCATAAAGCATGTCAGTTCCACAGATTAAAATAAAATGCTATGGAGGCGCTTATTACAATGATTCTATACACCATGGAAATTTCATCCTTTAAGACGATGCCAATGACAAAGCTGTCAAGCCAAAACTGCTCCTGGCAGCCAAAATCTTATATCAGCACTATGGCTTCGTGCCATCAGCAGGGCCATAAGTAAGGGAAGAGACACATTTATTCAGCTCACTTGACAGGATCATCATCAGTAGCTGGGCTTCCAGGGTTGTTTTTTTTTTTTTCAAATGAATGTGGGACATAACCCAGTCTTAATTTATACAGGTAACACAAGAAAATAGAGGAGGTGTATGGAGAATTCTCTGTTAAAAAGCAAGTTGGCAGCACAATACAGTGTTCAGAAATAGTTCTAATAATGTCTGCTAATGCTGGTTTAAAACAGTGACCTGCCTATTTGACTAACTATTCTGAAGGCTGTGGGATAATTATTTCAAAGTGTCATAAGTTTAATTGTACGGTAAATTAATGACTAAAAGGCTTCTTACTATTGTTTAACAAGTATGAAGAAAATACACTTAACTTTTCATATAATGTAGTCAAATTGCATAAGCAATAAGTGCGCATTAGATGTTGTATTTATTACATCAAATCTGTGAACACTGTTAATACATTAACATTTAAAAAGGTAGCCCATGGCAAGTCAATTTCACAGCAATTAAAACTGAAAAACTGGTAATTGACATTTGATAAGTGTGTTAATTGATATCAAGCTTGCAATAGCTAACATGTTAAATGTCAATTAAATCCATGTGTTTTTACAATTAGAATTTATTAATAAAGAATCTAATTACAAAATGTTGGTTATGTCAGTTTATGTTAATTATGCAACAACTAAATTTATAGTGGAAAAGTTTTTTTAGTCCTCAAAAGCATTAAAAAAATTTCCCTAATTTTTAACATTTTGCATTTAATGTATTGTAATTTTTTCCTCTTCTAGGTGTAATAGAGGAGGAAAAACTGGTTGAAAGTGTAAAATCATTGGTCTAATCATATGATATTGAAAAAATATTTAAGATGATTATTTCTAGGATAGTTTTGATGATGACCATCCATTGAAACCTCTAAATAAAATTTAAAAATAATTTTCTATATTTTTTTAAGAATAGAGTTGTGAAAATATTCTAATATAAATCAGATAAGTACTCAGTAAAACAGATAAATTAATTTTCCTTATTGTTCGTGTGCTGTTGATTTCTTTTATTGACCAGTGATTCTGGACACTAATCATACAACCATGACTGGACTATACAGACCATGAGTGTTTCCTTATGCCCAAAGTTGGAAAACTGCCTATGCTGGATAATCAAAGCAAAAGAGGGGATGATGGACATCACTTCATAAAGCTGATGTTTAGTCATGGAGACGAGCTCAAAGATTTCTAGATTTTTTTAACTGGAACAGTTTGGACACTTACCCATCCCTGCCTGGAACAGGATGTGACCAGCATGAAGCTTGTCCCAGCCAGAAAGAAAATATAATATTTCACTCTTGTTCTTGCTTAGAACAAGAATCTCTCAGAGCATTCAGAGAATGGGATATGACCCAAATTTACATCACATCTCTCTGTAAGAATAAGCTTCTCCTCATCGTATAAGCACAGCAAGGGAGCTCACCACCAGCCCCTTTCCTGAGCTCCCAGCTGAGCATCTCTCAGATTACTTATGGATCCTATAGGGACATCTATTCTGTCGTGTTTCTGGAAATTGAAAGGAGGAAGAAAAATGAAGAAAAATTAAGAAACTGGATTTCTATGTTATTTCTTTTTCATGTAAATAATTCTTTGAATTTGTGAACAGTTAAGAGAGTTCAAATCAAGGTGAAAAAGACAGCAATATTTTTTACTGATACCATTGAGTTTACATACCTTGGTGACATATATATTGGGCTGTATTAGCAGTTCAAATTCTGTAAAAATAATTTTCCATTAATTTTCACCATTTTTTATTTTTTAATTTCCTGACTTTTGATGTAGAGCCTTTGACTGCTGCTTTGGAATTTGAACAGACACTCCTCTGCGTTTTAAGATCACCAACAACAAAGGTCCCCTTACCTAACAAAATTAAAATTGATTCTCTATTGGTCTTGTTTATTTGTTCAGAACAGTTGTTTCAATTGTCACTTCTACTATTGCAACTTCTACAGCTTACTTTGCTTTTAATTTGACACTAATAGGGAAAAATTGATTTTATTTCCAGTTATTTCCCAGCTTGTCACATGTTCATCTCCATTTGGGACAACATGCAATGCTGTCTCCCTTCACTATGAGAATGAAAATTAGGTTTACACTAAAGTGAGATTTTGTCAGGAAAGAATGTTTTGGCCTGACAATATCTGTAATTGAGTTCTTAGAGAAACAGGAATGCTGAGCTGAACGTATTTAAAAATTAACTTCCTTTGAAGTCTGAAGTGTAACAACTTTTGGTACCTTTAAATTAAAATTGATCTAGTGAAACAAAGTAGCAGGTTTTTTTCTTTTTTTTTCTTTCTTTACGGAGATTTCTATCACTTTGTCAACCAAATTTAAAATTCAGAAAAAAGGCATACTTCAAAATTCATGCAAAACATTAGCACTATTCTTGGAAAAAAAGGAAATAAGGCAGGATTTGGAGAAGAAAAAAAAAAAGAGGAAAAAAAATTGAGACAAAGTGGTAAAAAGCTGCTCTATAAGCCTACACAAGTAACAGTTTGCAATGTTTGTTTAAATACCTGTTTAGTAAAACCCCATGTCTTTGGCACATGGTTCTTCTATAGCTGTGTATTATATGTACTCTTAGGGGAAAAATTTACCAGTGGCCTTTCCCCAGCATCATGACAGAAACCCCGCCTTTTCAGTGCCCAAAAATTTTCCAAATGGCTCTGTTTTGTTCAGTTTTGCTGCCATAATTGTGCAGAACAGGAGGTTTGGAGGTTCTCTTGAGCTTAGTTGCAAGTGGCTTGCTGTTTTGCTCGTATCACACAAGGTTTCCCTGCATGATCACAGACAGAATAAGACAACCTCTGCCTGCTGTCTTGGCTCTAAGGAGGTCTGGATAAACCAGGGCCCTTCATCAACAACGTGAAATTTTATGTACTATATATATATATATGTATGTATACATATCTATATATGTGTATGTATGTATGTATACATATATATTTATATTTTTTTATGTATAAAAATTTGCAGAAGAGAAAAAAACCATCATTCAAGGATGGTTAGACCTCCTTGATTTATAACCACAGGAATATTGGTACCATCGTACAGTCTCAAAGCCTTTGTCCTCCTTGCGTTCTTAATTCCTGCATTGCATATAAATCCCAGAGGCTGTGAAATCTCTACTATGCAAGAAGGGAACAAACAGAGGAATTAGGATGTAGAGAGCATACCCCACGGTGTAGGCTGGACTGTCCTAGTTGTCCCATGTGCTGAAAGGTTGGAACCTGTTTTAAATACATTTTAAAAAACCTGAAAAATCATACTTCTCAAAAGGCAACAGCAAGCACTGTGAAATCTGGGGTCATAGTTCATTAGAGAAAAAAAAAACTAAAAAAAATCCTCCTAAAACTCTCTCTGGAAAAGATTCCTAGTTGCCCAGAGGCCATAACTTTTGGCCAAGAAAAGTTTTTTTATAATTCAGGTATTATTCCCCCAGCCTGTACAGATCCTGCCAACTACACAGCCACTGTGTGGCTCTCATGCTTCTTATGGGATCTGATGACGTAAAGAAGCAGCCACTGAAACAGAAGAAAAGTAGACCTCTAGCCTTGGGCTTGCTGATGTATATGAGGAATGCAAACCCCAGTGACCTGCTCTGAAAGTGGGCTCTTCCTCTTAAATTTGGAACCTGATTTCTTTACAAGTGACTATTTCAACAGCTCCCCCTTCTTACTTATGTCCTCCTTTGTCAAGTCTCCTGATGGTTAGTGAAAACCAGCATGGAAGAAATCAAAGTTTTCTCAAATATATGTTCATGGAATATCTCTGATCAGATCCATCTGAAGATGAAATCCTCAGCTTTGATTCCTGTGCAGCTTCACAGTGCTTTAATAGTCATTTTTTGGGCCACTCTTGCATCAGGAAAGGCTGTAGAAAACGTTCAAAGCTCCTCTGTAACATCCTTTATATAGAATTTCAAGTATCCTCATAAATTCTGCTTCTGATATTAATACACTTGAGATACTAAGCTACTCCACAGATCCAAAATTCCATCTTATATACTACAAGGCAAGATGTAATCAATCAGAAAATGTTACAGCTCTTAACTGTGAAATTCCAGTGAAAATTCATGCAGACCTACAAGATTCAAGTAGTTGTTTCAATTCAAAAAATAATTTTATGTAACTTAGAATATGGCTTTTAAAAGCTCATTTTTAATTCTGCTCATATATTAGGGATGTTAACAACACAAATATTGATTTCTCAATCAGCACTTGACAATCTCTGTCAATGAAAAGATATTTTTAGCATAGACTTAAAGACTATGTTCAGGCTTATTTATTTCTTAACCTGGCTGCCTTTCTGTCCTCATATATGTCACCTAAATCTCAAAGACTTTCTGAAGAGCAGCTAAAGGAAACAGCTTTTCATCTTTCTGTGCAAAGATGCAGGTTTTGTCTTTGATCTTGTGACCCATTTTCAATTATTGCATTCCTTTCAGTAGCTTTGGTGTCAGAACCCAGACGGTCAATGCTAAACCTGAAATCCTAATCTCCTCTGGCTGCATGACTTACCTTTACGAATCCTTTCCTTTCCAAGGATTGAAGACAAATTGTCTTTCTTGCTTCCAAGATATTTCAGCAACATTTCTCACTTCTGTTGAGGGTTAAGAAAAAAAAATTTTCTATTATATAAAACAGGAAGTAGATAAAAGGAATTATAAAATCCATTAATGTGTTATCAATTTTAGATAGAATTGGTTTTCTTCAAAACTTTATTATTTTTATCCCTAGATCTATTCTCTTTAAGGGTAGAAAATAGACATAGTTTCTAGATGTGGTGTTTTTTTCCATCTTTAACGTCTTTAGAATAATTTTCTTCAGTTTAATAAAGTTGTTCAAAATACCTGCAACATTATTAGGCCCAGCATTTAAAGAATTCAAATGAATCTTCAAAGTACTCAGCTTATGAGATTTGCAAAATTAACTTTGTAATTACAGTATGCAACAAAATATAGTGCTGATAGGTATTTTCCAACTCAGTGGAGTTCTTTTCTAACATTAAACATTATGCATCCTGTCTCAGATAATTTTGGCTTTCCTGAGGATGGGTTCTGTAATAGAGACAGATTTCCCAGCAATTACCTCTAGAGAAAAATATTAGAAACTACTCTATAGACTGCATATTGTCAACCTGCTCATTTCAATATCTTCCTGGATTTGAGAAGTGAATTTTGAAGGACAGATCCTATTTACACAAACGCAAGCTTTATTCTACTTAAAAGCCCTGTTTGAAGGCTGCCAGGGTCGTCTTCTCATTTCTCATCCCTCCAGTTTTGACTGAAAGAAAAAAAAAAAGAACCTTTGAAAGTAAGTTTCTGCTTTATAATTAGGGAATTGGTTTTGTACCTCATCAGGGATGACGTGAGATGGCTTTTTGATTTTAAAACAAAACTCTGCTTTTATCTCAACACACAGCAATTTTACTTAGAGTGGGGAGAAGGGGGTGTTTGGTTTTTCTTTACATGTATGGCATTCTGACTGTTTGTAAAACAAGAAAGTAAAATTTAATTCTTTATTAGCAGCTGATGAGAGCAAAGATATTGATTTGTTTTTCATATTGTTCATATTTTTTCATATTGTTTTCTACTTTTGGTTTTTTTCCTTCTTATTTCTCCCCCCTCCTTCAGGCAGCTCTTTAAAACACAGTGCTGTCATATTTCACAATCAAGATATGCAACTATCTTACAGGTCTGAGTGAGTGCAGTGTTTATAGTTGTTTATAGTAATGTTGAAGGAAGAGACATTAGGCCCCATAGTTAGACTGCATTTTGGGGCAATACGTGGTCCCGTGGAGAGAACAACATCTGGTTTTGCACCTTAAATGAATTATATAAAGGAATTTATGTGATAGGGTGAAATACTACAAAGCTGTACAAAACATAGTCAGTATATAAACCCTCATCCTCAATTTAATTAATAATGAAATAATTAAATCAATACAATAATTTAATTAATTTACTTGACTAGCTTCAAAGCAGGGGAAAGCAGAATAATTGGAGACCTATTTTTCATGTTTCATTCATACAGTTTTGAAAGATTTTAGAGGTTTGGGAAGAGGAGTAAAAAGAATTTAATACGGAACAATAGGTCTTGGAGAGCTTTCAATTGCAATTATCTGATTTGCTCCATTCATAGCCATTATATGGCTTAATATGCACCACTGGCAGCTCACCATGAGAGTGTACTTGCTTAGTAAACTTCAGACACAAAGGACCTCTAGATCTAAATGTTCACACCAGTGTATCTTAACTTCGATGCTCTGCTCAGGTTTTATCTAGCAGGCACAATAACTGAGACTCTCATTACTAATTTGCCAGCATCTTCATAGGATCATAGAATGGTTTGGGTTGGAAGAGACTTTAAAGATGATTTACCTCCAACCTGCTGCTGTGGACAGGGATACCTTCCACTAGAACAGGTTGCTCAGAGCTCCATCCAACCTGGCCCTGGCCTTGAACACTTCCAGGGATGGGACATTGTCATGGTTTGAGCAGGCCCAAAATCCAATTCCTATTCCTAGCCCCCCACCCACATCTCAACCCCATGTGAGATGGGTTTTCCAGACAAAAACACGAGACTCAATATGGGGGAAGGAATATATTACAAAGACTATACACATAAATAAATACTATAATACACTGCATACAATCTTAACTCTATATCTATCTCTACCATGACAATAATGTTTACAATGGGCCCAATCTCTTCTCCCTCCAAATAAAAGTCCAGGAGAGAAGAAGAAGAAAAGACCCCTTCCAGTCTCTGAGCAACAGGTCTCTCTCTAGGCAGCAGGCTCTCTGTGTCTTCTCTTCCAGGCAGCAGTAGTAGTTGCTGGCTCTCTGCCAGCACACACGAGGGGGTCTCCAAGCCCCTCGGCCCTCCGTCCTCAAACGGGGGTCTTTCCGTGGACTACGTAACCCCAGACAAGGTCGTTCCACCACGGTCATATCACGAAGCACGGGGGTCTTCGTGACAGTCTGGTATCCTCAGGGGAAATCAAGCCCCTTCACAGAGCTTCTGTGCTCTGCTTCAAAGATGGCTGCCAGCTTCTCTGAAGCTGCAGCAAGGAGGGGGGGGGGAAGCCCAAGGTCACCCCCTCCACACACATTCCTTTGGCCATCCTGGCTGAGCTCTCAGGAGGCCGGAGCTTCTTAGCTCCTCTCTGTAGTGCATACTGCACTTTAGGACTCCACTCAGTCCACCACCCCCTCCTCTTTCTCAGAGGGGTCTTTAGCGAGTTTGGGGGTTTTGGTTTGTCCAGTTCTTACCCTCCGAAACTCTCTTCCTGCTGCTGGCTCGGGTCTCTTGTCCTGCTTTCTGCTGCTGGCTCTTTTCGTTTCCTCAGACAACTCTGTGTCTGCTTCAGTTGCATACCGGCATCTGCTGCTTCTCTTGGTTCTTATCAGTTGGCTCTTTGCCACTGCTCTTCGGACACTGCTGTTCTGCTGCTGCTCCGTTGCTGCTCCCAGCGTCTCCCACTTCTACTTACAGGGGAGAAACTCCCCCAGCTCCTAGCTACAGGCACTCAGTCCAGTCTGACACTGTTCCGAGTCCCTGCAGCCCCCAACCGGGGGCTGGGGGGGGCAGAGGCCCCCAAGGGGCCGGAGCCCCTTCTCCTCGTGGCTCACCACAACATGGCCACCTCTTCTTCTTACAACAAGTACCACTGCTTCTCTTCCGGTCTCCAGAGATATGTTTATATTTTGCAGGAGCACTGATTGGGTCAAGCCCCAAGGGTCACCACCCCCTGGGGGTTACCACTTTCAGCTTCAGGGGGAAACCTGGTTCAAACCACTACAGACATCCACGATTTCTCTGGGCAACCTGTTTCAATGCCCAATCACACTCACAGTAAATGTTTTTTTCCTAATGTCTAATCTAAACCTGCTTTCATTTTGAAGCCATTCCCCCTTGTCCTGTCACTCCATGCTCTTGTAAATAGTCTTTCTCCATCTTTTTGTAGGCTCCCTTCAGGCACTGGAAGGCCTCAATTAGGTCACCTGAAGCCTTCTCTTTTGCAGGCTGAACATTCCCAGTTCTCTCAGTCTTTCCTCATAGCAGAGATGCTCCATCCCTCTGATCAACCTGGTGGCCTCCTCTGGACTCACTCCAACAGGTCCATGCCCCACCTGTGCTGGGGACCCCACTGCTGGATGCAGCACTGCAGGTGGGGTCTCACCAGAGGGGAGCAGAGGGGCAGAATCACCTCCCTCAGCCTGCTGCCCACGATGCTTTTGATGCAGCCCAGGATACACTTGGTGTTCTGGACTGCAAGTGCACATTGCAGCTCCTGTCCAGCCTCTAACCCACCAGCACCCCCAGGTCCTTCTCAGCAGGGCTGCTCTTGATCTGTTCATCCCCCAGCCTGGATTGATACCAGGGCTTGCCCTGACCCAGGTACAGCACCTTGCACTTGATCCTATAAAACCTCCTGACATGGACCCACTTCTCCATCTTGACCAGGTCCCTCTGGATGGCATCCTGTCCTTCAGGTGTGGAAGAAAACCTTTTAACTTTCATAACCTGTAATGAAGAGACATACTATATTCCGATTCCACTAAAAGTCTTTCTTGGAACATCCTTCTCCTTGATCCTAGTATATGTTCCTGAATCCACATGAAATAATTAACTGAACATACTTGCAAAAAGTTTATTGTAATTATCGTCATTTTTATTATATTGCCTAATTTAGCTATGGGGAAAAAAATAAACAAAAAAACCCAAAAATATGCATTGCAGTGGACTTGTTTAAGTAAAGATTTATTTATCTTTATTTAATAGCAGTGGTATCTTGAGAAGGGTTGGAAAGGGAGAAATTTAGTAACCAACTATGTCATACCTAGTAGGTATAATCTCTACTGCAGCTTGTTTTTCTTTTCTGTCTGCAAATTAGCCCCCTCCCAGAAGGGAAATTGATTCTAATTTAACAGCACTAAAAGCCTCTTGATGTTCCTATCTGGACACCCTCCAGTCTTTGAGGGAATTATGTCATGTGTATGGCTGTTTTCCAGCTTCTTCCTGCTTTCTAAAACTATGATATCCTAAAGAGAAAAACTATTTCTTGCAAGCTTTTGGAAATAGAGCAGATAATTAACTATCACTTTCCTTTCATGGTTATTTTGGAATACTGCTACTCTGTATCTGAGTCCACATTCGAATTTAGGACATTTAAACAAAAAAAATACAAACAGTCTTGTAAAAATATGATTAATTTCTGTGTGACATACAAGAAAATGAAGGAACAAAGCTATTAGTGCTTTATCCACTTAGAAAATAAAGTATAATCTGGGCATTGCCTCAGTAATCCTCATGATATTTTCAATTCTTACATTATGAAAAATGGAAAAACAAGACCTATAAATATCTCAATATTTTTTCCAGTAGATTGAACCAGATTTAAAGAAAAAAAAAAGTACAAATTTTTACTCAGATTTCAACTGAAGCCTTTCATGATCTGTCCAAGGTCCTCAAGCTTTTCCATTTTAAACTTACAGGTCTAGATGAGCACCCTTTATTCAATCAAGTACCTGTAAACTTGAGAGCACATAAATAAGAACCTGAATTTTAACCTTGGGAAAACATCTGCTGGTTTGATGGATTTTAATCAACAGAACAATTTATGTGCTTTCTGCTTTATCTTCTCTGGCCTGGACCTACAAATATTAAAATATTAATGTATGAAGTATTGTATTTTCTCCAAGAACTATCACATGTTTTTGAGTTCAATTTTTCTCACAGAATTATTATATACTTTTCCTTTTTTACTGTTGTTGTTTATTAGAAGGGGTTTCTTAAGGGTGTACAACAGAATTTCCAGACCTAAAAAATATTACAGAATCACAGAATAGTTTGAGTTGGAAGGGACCCTAAAGGTCATCTAGTTCCAACACTCTTGACATGGACAGGAGCACCTTCCACTAGACCAGGTTACTCATTTCAGCCATTACTAGATATAATAAATGTAGCTTCATGAAACAAAAATCAAAATAAAAGTATAAAGCTCCAGGTACTTATTGGAAAAAAGGAACTGTTGTTATGGGATAAATACCAGGAATAGAAGATTTCACCGACCTGTGCTGGAGACACAAGTTGACATTTTGTTTTCATGTCATAGTAGACAAATTGAGACATTTCTAAAAGCATTTGAACTGGGTTAAAAAAAAGTGTGATTAACACTCAGTTTAACCTTTAAATGTTTCACTGTAATCTTCTGAGAACTACGCAGGTCTCACACATACATTCTTCAAATTATTCTCAAAATGGTCTTAAATATACTGTCCTTGTTTGAAAACCCGTGCATGTGGTGTTTTAAAAAGAGGAACCAGGTCTGAAGCACCCTAAATGAAGTTTAAAGTTAATATGTTACACAGTTTACTGAGTCAGGGCCTAAACTTTTACTTCTCAGAGATATTCAGTGCTGTTCATCTGTATAACTACTTAAATAGCCTAAGAGCTGGAAGGAAAAATAAACCCCCAAATCCAGGCACTAATCTGAAAAAATAGTGAGGAGGTGAAGTGTTTTATGGTTGGTGACCATGAATTTGTAGCCCAACACAGAGGTCTGGCAATAGAAATCTTAACTGGAGGGAGTTCTATGCTCCCTGGGAGGTGTGGAATTCAGTACTATCATTGATATGGTAAAAATTAAATCTCCTTCATGTACTTTTAAGATGGATTAGAAATAGGTTATGAGAAGTATTTATGACATGGCTGCCTGTGACAAGAAGCGACTGGATTCAGTAGTCCTAAAGCCCTTTTCTGATTTCTCTAAGTAGGAAATATGCTAGAGAGCCAACCAGCCTATGTTGCTCTTCATTAGGCTTGAGTTGGGGGAAAAAAAAAAAAGGAGATAAAACGAACCTTTATTTTTTTTGTGCTGGATTTGTTGAAGTCTGGGAAGATGGTGGGGTTAAATCACTAATGACCTCAGAGGTGCTATCCCACTTTGGAAGGTATATGGTTACAGTTGAGGCATTCAGTTTTAAGGAATGGGCTTATTTCTAAGTCAGTCTTTTCCAAAATCTGAGTTAGAACCTGGTCTTCCGATTTGGACACCTTTCAGATCTAACTGTATGACTTGAAGCTGTCTCACCATCTAGTGGTGTCACAGTGATACAAATTAAACCTGTAGGATTGTTTGTTAAGTATTTCTTTTCTTTTTCTTTTTTTTTTTTTTCCCTCAGAAGCAAGAGTGAGGAACCAGTTTGAGCCACTGGTCACAAGAGCTGGGCAAAGCCTGTCAGAGCTTAAAAGGAAATGGTAGTGTTGAGAGCTAATCGGAGGGGGAAGTATCCATCATGAGACAAAAGTTCTCTTCAGTCTAGGTCTGGTACTTCCTAAAGTTAAAACATACTTGAATGTCAATTCTCAGACTCCTTTGTTTCTTTGAGAAAGCCAGCAGGGACATGGAACTGTGGATAAGTAAAATGAATATTTTAGTGTACGCTACATTGACCCTACAGCTACTTAAAACTGTAGAATTGTTTCTCTCTCTGATTCAGCAAATTGACTCTCCAACTGCTGTATTTTCAGAGATTTTCCCTACCTAATCACACTGAATTCCAATTTATTTCCAAATATTTTCTCTCTTTTTACCCTTGCTTATATCTTCTAATATTTTCACAAGTGTTTCTTGACGGATTTGCATTACCATATTTGGATAGATAGTACCCTGGAATTATTTCTACACTACATATTAATTGTAACAAAGTAGAGCAAGGAAGGCCTCAAAATCCACATAGGTTGCATCTGAAATGAACATCACAACAGCATAAAAACATAACTAATTAGTCTCTGATGGCTGTCAGTGACATAAAGTACTTGTTATTGTAAAGTAAGGAACTAAAACCTCCTTGAGAAATATTAATGCATGTTTGTGAGGCAAATAGGAACTGATTAACAACAATTTAGCTTCTTTTCACAAGTTAGAGGAATAGAATATTTTCTTGGCTTATCTATTTTGCTTTTTTTCATTCCGACAGAACATTTCCATTTTCAGTATTTGCTGTTTTCTAAACCTGCTTGCAAAACCATTTATATCTTCACTCCTTTAGTGGATCCTGTCAAAATTCCTGTGTACCTAAAAACAAATGTAGTACATGTAACAGCTAAGTATTGTACTGTTCCATTTTTAAATATGGAAGTCATTTAGGACCTTTCTTAGCTAACTTCGCTTTAAGATTGATTTAATAGTTTTCTGGGAATTAGCTTGACAATACATTATTTTGAGGGTTGTTTCCTTAGTGTATTTATTTATACATATATCACATATGTATAGCAGAGCCAATGGTGATGCAAGGCTGTTATTTTGGTTTTGTTGGTTTTTTTTTTAATAACATGCTAAAAATAAAGAGAAAAAGCCAAAGTATTGCATCTTGGTGTAATTATTCAGGATTTCACAGTTAGTTTCACACGATTTAAAAAAAAAAGGCCAAAAGCTAAAACTTCACATCAAATACATGAAATAATGCATCAAATAATTGAAGGTGCTCTTTCTCCCATCCTTTAATCTCAAACCTCCTCCGTGCCTTAGCTGAGCACAGTCTCCTGTTGAGCAACTCACTCTCCTTTGCAGGAGCTCAGTTTATCCTTGATCCAGCAGGATCGTGAATTGTTCCCTATGGTGATCCTTATCCTCACATTGCAATGACCAGAACACTTCAAATCACTTGAAAAAATTCCTCACAACTTACAAATAATGCATCTCATCGAATGAGATATTCTTCTGTAGGGTTGTAACAGAGCAAACACGTGAGTACAGGAATCAAGCTTCCAAACTGCATTGACACAGTCAAAGCATCACTTCATTACTTCTATAAGGAGTCATGTCTACACAACCACACACCAATTATTGGTTTCTGCTGTGGAGGTTCATGTCTTCACTGAAGGATTCTGGTACTGGAGGTAATCTCAGTGTTCTCTTCAACTCTTATGTTTTTTCACACGTTTCTACAACCAGTGTGGTGAGCAAGTATTACACTTGGTGCATTAGGGAACCTCAAAGAAAGGTTTTAATATTTTCCCTAAATCTTCATCATTCCAACACACATTATATCCCTCCATTCCACAGTGTGTTACAAGCTCTGCCCAGACTTTTTGCCTTCTTTGATACAAAAGAATGGTTCAGCATCTTCTCCAGAGGGATAAGCAATAGTGAGAGAGTTTCTGGATAAAGAACATAGCTTCTGGATGTTTTCTGTTTAAGCCTGCACAGACTTCTAACGAAAGAGGCACCAGAGCTGGGGCTGCTTGGACAAGAGAGCAGATGGCAACTGTGCTCTCGGTCCTCCTATGCCAGAGCAGCATCTATTTGTGGGTGAGAGTTTGCTGATGGAAAATCCATAGAGGGGACAAACTTCTGCTGAGACTCTAAAAGATATTCAAAGAAATACTACAAAGTTGTGCAGCTGTACAGTTTTTTCCTGTTCAGTAAATGGTAGTTGACTGCTCTGACTACAGATACAATCATATAGACATTTATGAGCATATGGACGGCAAAAAAGAATAAATTCAAATTTAAAAAGACAAATGAAAATCATAGGCACCAGAATTAAGGTATAGTTTTAAAAGTGTTATGGTATTTTTGTATATTTCAGATTATTCATGTTAAAAATCATCAAAAGTAAAAAAATCATTTTTGCTCTTGAAAAAAAAACAACGAAGCAAACACAACAGAATGAAAGAAGAATATGAGTAAAAGAAAAATAACAGGAAGAAATTCATTCCAGTAGTAGAGAATCCTACTCTAAATTCTAGTAGAGAAATCTGGAGTTGTAATTAAACTGATGACATTAGAATCCTCTAAACACCCTAGAGCTGACCCACACAGACAGCCTGTACCCTCAACCTCCATGTGTACCTGCGTGAACGTGCTTCTGTCCTTTACACATGTGGCTGGAAAAATTTCTCCTCTCATTTTATTAGGTCTTTAAACTTTCATCCTATTGAAAAGCATTTTAACTGCCTTTGATGTTTGATCATATAGAAAATTTAGCCTGTTGGTAGAACAATTGTATCCTCAGTGATGTAGATCAGTGTTTTCCAGATGGACAATTGAAAAGACTCAGTCTTTAAACTCACTCTTTAAGAAATGGTTGGTTGTGCCATATTTGTTTTTATTGTTTATTGCTTCTCCCTCAAAAAAAAAAAAAAAAAAGTGCAGTGTTGGTGTTTAGAACTTTGCATTTATTTGTAATATCAGAAACCTACAATTCTGACTGCCAAAAAATCAGCTTCAGAGTTCAGAAGCCAACTCTAGGACAATCTACAGGAAAACTCAGGCACAATTTCATGTCAGGCACATGCCAAATCACACATATTGCCTGCACACTAATTGATCGTTACAGAAAACCCCTAACTACCAGTGGAAAGAAGCAATGTGACAAACCCAGACACTGTTACAGCTCCAAAGAATTCTCTGGAGCACTGACAGCTTTACCAGATGCCTATCTGTCCTCATATTTTACAACTTGGCAAAAGAAAAAATGCTTTTTATCATCAATTTTCAGGAGGAATAAAACACAACCCACCAAATAAAGCCAAAGTAAAATTCCTACTCAGTTGAAACAATCTCATTTGCAGCAAAAAGTTCCTTCTCCTTCTATAAGGAAAATGATTTCAGCAAAATTAGTACGTTAATGATTTTGTCCTGGGAATTGAATTTTCACCAGTGCTAAAAATACTTTTATCTAAGATTTCAGGCCAAATACTTCTGTCTAGGCTTATTCAACTCAAAAAGTTCATTTCTTTTAGTAGACTCCTCCCATCTCCCATGGAATACATGCTAAATGACTCAGTTTACATTATGAAATTTAATTATATTCTTGAAACAAAGAAATAGGTACTTCTAAAAAATGCTCGGAAGACATAAAGCAGTTAACAATCTTATCTGTTAATGACATATTGAGGGATGATGCAGTCTATCATAAACGTGAGGACTCCAGAATAGAAATGTAGAACTTTTTGCAAGATGATTTCTTGAGACTTTCAGTTTGCAGCACCATTTGTATAGTAGTCCAACTTTTTATCAAGATATGTAGAAAAAAGAATCAGCTCTCACAAGGCATGTATTATTTGACCACTATTACTGCTTCTTTTTGGACTTCAAAGACATTTAACCTTCAACCCTACCATTGGCACTTACCTTTCATGAGACATCTGTGTAACAGCTGATGTGTTAAATCACAGCTGTATCTGGAAAGTCACAGCCATAAACCATTTGAAAAAAGAGCTTCTCTATAAAATGCATATTTGAAATATGACAAGGTTACTGTCCTGATGCCAACAAGGAATCTCAAAGTCTTTGTATGTGAAAATAAGTATTTAAAACTTTAGAGAGAGTAAGAGAGATGATGTTTTTCCTTCCACTGTATAGCTTCAAAGTAAACCTTTGCAGTCTAATAGTTCAAGGGTGTTATTTAAGCAATTTCTCTCATTTGAACAAAAAGAAGAGCTCTAACTCAACCCCTGTTTTTGCTACAAGAATATGATGTTTCATTTTAACTTAATAAAAGAAATGGTTCTCATGGGGTACAGAATTTATACACATGCTGCCTAAGGTACCATTTAAAGACAGAACTTAGTGAGATATGTTGCAGGGAGTTATTAGTGAGTCTAATAACAATATAAAGTATAGCACTGTAACTACCATAGTGACATTACCTATTTATTTAACAGGAGCATCAACAATTTTTTTTGCCCTTGTATCATTGTGTTATAGTCTACTTTCTATCATTCGTTTATCTCATTTCCCACATAAAAAGTGTTACTAGTCCGTTTTGGTCTTCTTCCCAGTTTCAACAGCCTGTCTTGATCACTGCTTGGGCCATTGACAGTAGCAATATTTTATATGAAAATGAAGCTCTGTTGCCTGCTTGTTCCAAGTGAGTTGCTTTTCCTTCACACTGATTTCAATTAATTTGGAAGAAAACACACTCATATGTTATCAGGAAACTCAGATTTTCCTGTTCATTTCAAGTTGACTTGTAAATTCTACCTCTTAGGAGCTTTGTTTTTGTTAATTCTTTAGTTTTCACTAAACATGCCATTTTTTGTCCTTAGTAGCATGCACAGAGTGAAAGGAGAAAAACCCAGCAGCTGAAATGTAACAGGAAAAGAAAATCATTAGAGTTCTGCCATTCCGAACACCAGAACACCAGTTTTATTGAGACTTGTGATGGGAAGAGAACTGCATTATAAAATTGATACTATTTTTAAGAATTTTTTGAGGCAGGGAAAGAGTGGAACCCACATATTTTTAATGTCTTTCATCAAATTTTTGAAATTTACAGAATGCAAATTTGCACATGCACACAGTTTCTCCAAAGTTTTACTGTCTTGCCGGTACGACTGTAGGTTATCCTTGCTCAGACTACTTGCTTAGAGCAAATTTTCCCCATTAGCTGCTGCAGTTTTACTGGTATTGGCTGAACTCTACTGCTATTAGAAAGATGGAGAGCAAGGAATTCTGACAGTAACAACTCAGCAAGAAAGTCTCATCTGTCTCCTATAAGGACACACACCTCTTGCTGTGCAACAGTAATTCTGGGAAGCATGTTCTCCCTGTTCTTCCAATCTTCTATAAACATTGTTAACTTCTTCCCTAGGTGTTCACACAGTAGCAGCTGAGAACCTTCCTTCACTTGCAAAATCTAATATTTCAAAATCTTGCTGATTTATTTTTTTTCATCCTCTTTAAAACTGATCTTTGCTCTATCTTATCTCTGCTTTGCAATGAGAAGTCAGAGGACAGAAGATATCTTTATTCAGCTTGAAGAGCAGCTCTATCAAAGTCTCGACCCCAAAAGATGCACTTCCAGGACCGCCCTACTGGAAGGGCTTGGCCCATGCATGGCATTTCCTTGTGATTTCTTTCTGTACCCTTTCTGTTTCTCTATGAGAGATCCAGTAAAAAGCAATAAACACATAAACAAACAAGTTGGATAAATATAAGCCCTAGAGATGTTCTTCTCTTCATGCTGGAGGTATCAGTGTACTCAATGCGAATGTTGAGAGCAATAGGAAACTTTCGTTCTGTGGAAAAATAGTCATTCCCTCCCCTCCCTTATTTAAGGAGAAAAGTCTTGAAAATCTAGCAATTACGTTGTTGCCAAAAAATCTTATAAGGCAGCAGATGGAGGGTTTGAGTAAGTCCACAAAGCTGACTACTAAAGAGAAGCTCATACTTTGCCCGCTGTTGAAATGTGTGGTAGATATGTCGTAGCATGTTTCAGCAGAGCATACAGTTTTTCCCCAGACTTAGTGCTCCTTGGAGCTGCTAGCTTTCCCTGTTGATTTCTGTTCTTCCAGTAACTTCAGGACTTTACCAAGACCATGGTTTTAAGTCTAAGGAAAGCAAGAAAACTCATTCTCTGTTTCTTTCATTTTTACCCATTTCCTCCTATTTTACTTTCCATACAGCCCTGTGCAGAATGCTTGAGAAGAGAGGCTAAACCCAGCCTTCCCCACGTGATAGTTGGAGCAGTGCCCTCACTTTACCCTGGTTGGGGCTGGCAGAGCTGACACAAGATTTTGAGTGCCCAGCCCCACAGGTGCATTCCCATCTGCTCTGCTCGTGCCACCCCTGCTGAGACCCAGCATGCAAATTCCAGCCCCAGTTCAGCCCCTACAACCATGCAACTGCCCTTTTTAATCAGTATCTTCTTTCCTGTGTGATATCAGGTACCATCCTTCAGTTTGACTTTATTCTATAATGCTTTTCTAGTGATTCAGGAGACTAACCCACGCTATTACACCACCGCAGCAGAGGCTGGTTTTCCTCCCATTGAAGTCAATAGCAGAATTCTTGTAATAAAGAGAGAAACTGACTGCAGATGAACATTAACCATATCCTTTCAACATTTTTCTCTGCCTAATGGAGTATATTAAAGCTTCTCTGCATAACTTCTGAATAATACTGTATGCAATTTCATTATTAAAGTTTCACTTAATTTAATACTGCTTTGAGGTTTCTAGTTAAAAATAAAATATGATTAATGCTTACAAAAGAGAATGAGAAATCTGAGTGTTAAGAATTCTGATAATGGCTACAGTTTCTGGGTAAATTGCTTTGGTAATTTTCATAGTAAAACATGCTAATGTTACCATTGCTTTTTGCAGTTCCCCACCCTAACAGTCACTGCTTTTCCCTATGATTCTTTTTTAAATTAATTAGTGTGGCATTTGGCTGCTTACTATAACACACTGAAAAAACAGTGGTTTTCCCTGGAGGTCATTAGTGGCTGCATACAACTGAAAGAATATGAACGCCCAGTTGTAGGCGTTTATCCTGCCTGCATCATGAATGAATTTCAGTCTCAGAGCAAAGAGAACTCCCATATCTCCCTCTGGCTGTCTGCTAAACATGAGTTTTAAGAGAAGAAAGCTCATACAGGCTAGGAGGATGAGGGACAACTGCACTGTTCTCCAGGCCCAGTCTGAACAGGGCATCAGGATGCCAAATATTTAATGACACTCTGAGCATTTCGATTCTCAAAAGTGGTTCTGAAAATCTAATAGTGCTTTGGATAAAAATCCATAAAATTGGATAAAAGACAGTGCTTCTAGTTAAAAATCTAACACTGCTTTGGACTAGATGTTTGGATAGGAGCAGAACAAAATCTAGGACTGTGTTTCAAAAAAATGAGTTTTAAAAATTCTTGATCTTGATCCATGCAGGCTCATATCCTGTCTTCTCAGTCCAATCAGTGCAAGCCTATTAGGATAATCAAGGATTCATTAGAGAAAGAAATGTGAACAAATGGAGTAAAGAAAGGCAGAAGCTGAAGCTTTCCTATGCCCTTCAAGCCCTACTTTTTCATTCTGTGGATTTAGCTGGAACTTTTTTCACTTGAGTTGCATATGCTTTCAAAGTCTATCTACCTATTAACATGTGGTAAAATATAATACAGCAATTAAGCACAGTAGACATATTATTATAAAAATAGAAAAAATAACTGTTAATCCAACAGAAGTGCCTTGGCTACATACCAAGCTACCCAGTCCATCTTCTTTATTAATTATTATTAATTATTATTGTTATTTTAGGAGATCTATAATACCTTACCAGTGGTAATGTCTGTGTAGGACTTGAATATAATGAGGTGATTTGGAATTCACAAAGAGAGGTCACCCTACAATTCAGGATGCAGATAAGCACATTTTCCAATGGGTTTTGTTAATTCACATTTGGCCAAGACATTAAAAGTAATTATGGCATTAAGCTGTTACAGGTTAAAAAGAGGATCTTTTAAATAAATAAATGGACATGAAAATAAATGCTTTTTAAAAACTGAAATTTATGTCACAGATGATCTCCAACAAAAATACTGAATTCCAAATGCTGGGGAAATTTTAATCTGCCTTCTAATGTAAACCTCACAGATAAATTTTACCTAAGCCTTATTAACTAGAGAGAACTGAATAAATGTGGTCTTTTTCCTAAGAATTATGTGATACAAGCCCCTGTCCCAGAAAATACTCACCTTTGGGCATAATAAGTAGTTCTATTGAAATCAATAGAAATTCCCATAAAAGTAAAATATTAACTTAAGAATGTGTTTAGATCTTGTGAATAATTTGGACCATATTTTTTATTTGAAACCTATCTTGAAAATTAACAAGCTATAATGACCTAGAGGAGGAAGTAAATCACAAAAAAATAAGAGAGTCAGCAAATAACTCACATTTCTTGCTGCAGCTGCAGGTTAACCAACCAAATCTAAACCAGTTATTGCCCTTTGACAACAGTGAAATCCAGAGTAAGATCTTAGTCATGGTTAGTGGAGCCAGGGATACTATTATTGTACTTTACTAAATCTGTGTACCCTTCATTTACAGTCACATACAACTTGGCATAAAAGATTCTCCTTTTAAAGTCATGCATAAAAATTTAAATATTATTATTGACTAAAGAAGTATCAATAAAATTCCCAAATAATAGTGGTGAGATACCCAAAGCAAAACCTATAGATAAACAAACAGAACACGCATGACTAAAGATTTGTTTCCCAGCCTACATCCACTCCACTTGCAAAGACTTGTCATCCTTTTTGTAAATGTGGGGACAAAAAAAGGCACAGCTCATGGATACTGTATCTATCTCCTTCCCACTCAACATATGCTTTCCTTTTATTTTTCAGCTATATCTGTCTCCTGAAATAGGTATTTTCCTCGGGAAAAAAATTTCTTTCTCTAAAATAAGGAGGAAATGATAGATGGAAATGGAGGTTTTGAGGAGAGTTTCTTCTGCTACTCATTAAATATTTTTGTTGGCACAGAATGGTTAATGAATAGAAATTGTTCTCATTTTCAAATAATATGGAGAAAGAGATATTTTATTTCTTAAGTACCAAACAACCATAATAAAATTTTTTGGAAAAACCAGACTTGCTTACAATTTGCAACCCTATGACTTGAGTCTTATCAGTGCAAGACTGGTCTTCTAAAAAAACCCTTCAACTGTGTGATAGAGACAATTACAAAATCTTATACATTCCCAAAGGCATGGAGCTATTTGTTAAACAAGTTAGCATAAATCATGGAGACATTACTGTAGCCAGCTACAAGCAGAGTTTCCAGAAAGAAGATAAATTCTGAGCAAGGAGGGGTGTGAAACCAGCTACATACCACCTCCTCAAAGCTGAAAAGTTATACTGCAAGGGGTTGCAGGATGCAGAAGTCCTACTGAGAGTGGGTAGCAAGGACTGGAACCATTACCCATCCTTACTGTTTTAAGAAATCACACCTTCCAGTAGGGAACAGAGTTAGTTCTAGAGCTCTGTCTGTCAAACATAATTTCTTTAATGATTGTTTCTATATAAACAATAATTTTCTATCCAAGTCAGGGAAAAAAATGTACCTTGAGTGGTTTAACCTTGCTCTGAATATTTTTAATGCCCTGTAATCAAAATTCTCAGTTCAGTAAAAAGATAAGTACACTATTCTTTAGTATCTTGATCTGAATTTAAGTGAAGAACACCACTATCATTTAAATAGTTGCTGACAGAGAAAAACATTGCCTTCCAATTATAAGGCTCACTACATAAAAAAGGGAAATAAAACCAAAGATATTTAAATAAGTTTTCTTTCAGGCAAGCCTGCTCTTTCCCAAGGTCCTTCAATTTCCATCTCAGATGCATAAGTTATCTTACTTTTTCAGGAGGTCTTCCTGTCCTGATCTTGAGGCCTGCACCGCATCAAAAAATAAATTTCAGAGTTTTTCAATTCTGTGTAAATTGGGTTTGAACTATTGCAGTGGAACAAATGAGAAGTTATTCATTACTCTACTAACCCCACAACCCCATTTTGGAGAAACTAAATGCACAAAAAACAGATTGTTTTATATGTCAGACTGAAAGCTTCTCAAAACTCTGACATAAGTATGTGGATTTTTACGAGTAATAAAAGGGACATGATATGAGACTTTGGCTCTTGTAATCTGTGTCATTTCAGCACAGAATATCTTTAGAACCACAGTCCTAATACTTTCTGCAAACACCTTGGGGGCACTGTTGGAACATCTGGGTATTAAATAGGAGTTTAAAATATGAACTGAATGTACTAGTTAAGTACTAACTATGTAATTTTGCTCCCTTTCTATGCCAGGGCTAACACTTGGGGTGTAGACAGAAACTCATAAAAGCCTTTAGAGCAAATCCCAGTTTGCTGCCCACTCAACAGCATCCATGGGAAACATTCCTATCAGCTATAAAAACATCTACCAGTGATAAAATAGGCTTTACTGAAGCAATCTGAAGACTTCAACAAGGACAAAGACAAACAGGGATTTAGGTGTATTTGAGTACTGAATGAAGGCAAAACCAGTTCTGAAGAGCAGTTCTCAGTTGACATGCAAAATAGGTACAGGACCTAAATCTTACAAACATTTTCAAATAAAATGTGGGTTTAGAAATCCTAAAGCAGGAGCTTTCATATAGCATATATGGCTATATTTCAGTAGTCATCTCTAGTAACCACTTTCATTTCTTTTCTTACCCTACGGTATAACATGACTGGTGAAAGACTTCTTCCCGTCAACTGGAACAGAATACACCTCTGTCAGCAGCTGATTGTGCTCCAGCAGAATGTGAATCAGCCTTCACCTCTCTCACTTTGGCTTGCCTTTCCCTACTCATGAGTACAAACAGCTCATCCACTCCCAGAAACATCTGTTCATCCTCTAATGAGGAAGGAGGCAACACTCTCATTTTCTAGGTACACTTCTATTAAAAAATTTGTCTGTTCTCCAACCCATACACTTGCAGTAACTCAAACTACTAATTCTTCTCTTCCAGTTAGGATCTCCATTATCTTCTGGATTACCCTGCTTGCAAAGCTTCCTTACTGTACATCTCTGAAAACCAATATGACATTTGGAGCTGAAAAAGTTGAAAAAAGCAAGGATTCTCCTTGGAAATAAACTCTTCTGTTGCTTTTGGGTTGCTACCTGGAAATCTGAAAGCCTCTTGATACCAGAACTACCTTCTCTCCTTTCTTCCTTTTTAATATTATTGTCTCTCTTTTAATTATTGTGGCACCAGGAGACCCCAAATGCAATCAGTGACTCATTCTGCCAGTCTCTGTGAAGACATATGGTATGAGACAGTCCTTGCCCTGAAGAGCTTACAGTTTAAATAGTCAAGACAATAATGAGACACATTAGCATTGTTATCACCATCTCCCAGGTGGGAAATCGAGTCACAAAGATGGAGAGCAACACGCTCAAAATCACATGTCTACACTGTACAGTGAAGCATGGTTCAGTCCTTTTGGAGTTAACAAACATTAAACTGATAAATTGACACAGTGGAAAGAAACACTGATGTGCCAGTTTGTGTGCAGGAGCCCTACAGACCAGAAATGCACCATTTTGGACAAGATGTTGAGCTAGGAAAGGAGGCATTGCTTTAGCACATTTCCAGCATGACCAAGTCAAATGTCTACAACACACTTTCTTTTCCATTCAGTCTGGGCAATCTAGGATGCACTGAACAGGTGAAACGCAGGTAATGCAGAAGGATAAATTATTCAAGACTCAATCAAGCAGATTTCTTTAAAAGCCACCTACTGTTCCATATGGTGTTGCTTGTTCCCAGGATGGAAAGTGGACCTTGTTTACAGAGTTGCCTTCTCAGCAATCCTGTTGATCTGGACTCCAAAGCATGGGCAGAAAATCCCCATGTTTTCATAGTAAAGATCTGAAAGTGAAGCCAAATGGTATACTGTGCATCAGTTTGCTAATATCAGTTCGGGAAACCTGTTGTGGATATCTTACATGTTTGAAAAATAATATGGTAAAGAGTAAGACAATTGCATACAGTTTTATTTCCTTTGAGGAAGAATATGTTTCTGAAATGACCTTGTTTATTGTACCAGATATGAGAGATTTTTGCTGTCTCTTTGAAGTGATATTACATGTGGCGAGTTTATTGAATGAATAACGTTCAATGGTATTCATCAGTTGAAAGGCTACTGGATACTGAGCTGTGCTGTTTTGCTAGTCTATTATCCACTTTTTCTTTCATCTGATTAATAGAATACTAAATTTTGTTAATGATCCTGAGCTTTGTAAAATTTGTATATTTTTTCCAAAATCTAGTGGAAAAAAAATTCCATAGTGCTTTCTTGTACCTGATTCCTTTTTGCTGATAGACTCAGGAATTTTTTATGATTTGGAGTAGTCCTCCATTATAATTTTGAAGCACAAAGTCATTTTCATAAAACCAGTAAGAGCTATGAAATAAATTCCTCTCCCCTCTCTGCCACCAAAAAGAAAAAAAAGACAGTTGACAGAAAAAACAACCAAGAAACCAGCATGGACTGTTGTGAAAAATGCACTTATTGAATCACTTTTGGTTTACTCATTTTTTTATCTATTTTTGGCTGCATATTATATCCTTTTCTTGTTTTAAAAATACTTCAATACACTGTAGAGCATGCAGATAGTAATCTACAATTATCTTGTATTATCAGACAAGTAGTTTGGAGGTACTACAGTAGTACTTGACATTTGTTATTTATCTTGATCTTCTCTCTCAACTTTTTGATGAGAAAATATTGCATACCAAGCTGGTTCAGATAACTCAATACTTCTACTCTAATTATTTACTTCACAAACACGCATGCAAAGCTTTCACATATTAATAATCTATTGCATAAAGAAAAGTACTATACAGCAAGTCTTCAAAAGGAAAGTAAAATCTATTTACCATCCTTTTGTGTTGCTATTTTTGGTAACATCTCCTGATTGTATAAAATGAATGGTAATTTGATTTTTTTTCCCAAGTAAAGTCATACCACCTGTACTTCCTCATCTATAAAGTTAGTGGTTTGTTTCCACAATTCTAAGGAGTATCACTGTGTAACATAAACTCTATTTTATGTATCAGTTGGTTACTTAGCATAGTGACTATGTGTTAGCTCATTAATGAATCCCAATAAGTAATCTGTGGGGGATCAAGAATGATGCCCCATTTTCCTGATGCGAAGATCAAGGAAGAAAAATATAACTTCTAAAGATAACAAAATTCAATCTAAAGGATTCCCATTTTGTGTTCTAAGCTTGACTGCATCTACTGATGTAGATCATCTGCAGACTGCAAGGAACAGTTACCATCTCCAGAGTTCACTTACCACATACACTAGATTATCTATTCAAAGGTTATGTAGGAATTTGCAAGGGGACATAGGTGCTCTGAATCAATTAGAATTAGCCTTAAAAGACATGATATTCACACTAATCAGTTATGATAAAGCCTTCTCTCAAATAAGAAGTTTCCCCATGCCCTCTTATATAGATTTTTACATTCATCAGCTATTCACATCATCTCTAGAATAATTTGCATAACTATCTAATATTTAAGGAGGTGTATGATGGCCTCTAGTGGTGCATAGCAGCATGAAAATGATGAACTGCTGCTCCATTTCCTCAGAGTTTTAAAGACAGCACGGAAGGAAAACAAACATACATTCAAATTGAATCTTCTGAGTTAGAGGAACAGCAAAATACAGCACACAGCAAAGAATGTGAATGTGTCATTACTTTTTGCTTGGTAAGAAGGAAAAAATTCCTGAAGCCAACATGATTACATTAGAATAATTTAAAAAATATTCCAAATCTTTACTATTTTACGTTTTTTTTCTCTCTCGCAGGCTTTTGATCATTCTGCATAGCTAAGCTTTGGCCTGTTGATACTGTCACTCACTAACTTATTGGGAATACTGTGGATCCTGATTGAGAAAATACATTTGATTTTCCATAGAGAAGGTGTTTATAAAGTAGATATTCTTAAACCTGAATTAGTCCTTCATGTTAAAAATACTTTCGTCACTGTGTTTATGAAATATTTTTAAAAAGACAGTACTTGATAAGTCAATTCCTGACCAGAAAACACCAAAATAAAATTTTACCGTACCAATTTGACCTTATTCTAACAAATGGCACCTTGTAAGAAGGCTCACTCACAGGTGATGAGATTTATTATCATACTACAAAGTACAGACATGTACATTCTTTAGCAGGTTAAATATTAAAGAGCTACCTCTCTGTGCATGTTCTATTCAACCTTTTTACTTTGATATTTTTATTTCTGCATGGCTTCTTGATGTTGTCTTCCCAAATGTTTAGTAAAAATATCAACACATAGTTTGAAGTTTTAGGCTGTAATTCCATCTTGAGGTTTCATGTATTTTTGGAATTGAAGTTATGAGAATTCATAGATACTAATTTCTTTCTAAGCAGCAAGTCACAATTACCTGCGAAGTTTCTATATTTTGCTTTTAACAGTTTGCTAACCAGAAATACACTCGTAAACATTTCTATTTAACAGAATTTGAAAGGCAAAGCTACTGATCTCAGTCAGTGGCCTCCGCAGCTCTGCTTCAAGGAAATTTTCAGAAACTAAGTCTTAAGATAGATAATTGCTGTAGCTCATTCCTAAGGAAAATGCAGAGATCAAAGGATATAGTAAGACCATTCAAGGGAGCTTCTGAATACATCTTTCCCTCTGTTACTTCAACGTTTTGCAACAGCATTCTTATCCATCCTAGGCTACCTGCAGATTTAGTCCATACCTACTGTGGACAGAAAGTTAGGGCAGAGAAGGATGTCACAATGATTATGTTTTTCCTAATTCTGAAAGTAATTTCACAACTATTGTCAGAGAGATGGAAGCCTATAATGTCACTGACATTTCTCCTGTAATATCTGCATTTTTGCGAGGGAGGTTGTTCAGGTGCAATCAGGGTTCTTTTCACAGAGTTTTGAAATCTCAGCGATGTAAATGTTGTGAGATTCCTGTGAACTGCTTAGACTGACAGCAAGCAAAACTTTTTCACATCAGAAGAGAATACTATAGCAAAGGAAATGCCTAATCAAATGGTAGGTAAATGATTAGGCCTTTACTGTCCATTAGTTTCTTCTCAGTGCAAAGGGTAAAATTTGAATGATTTTCTTAAATACTTCTGATAAATTTTCAAGAGAATATGGTTTTTCAGCTGTACATTTTCCCTGGCTGTTTCTCAGGGCCTCATGAATTTTCAGGATCTTACTACCTCTTTAGCTACATAGAGCTCTTTCTGCTGCACAACCCTCCCCTAAGCACTGTATCCCCAGTCTCAGGGTTAGCAAACCACATTTTCCCCGACCCAAAGTGATTCTCCTAGATGAAAACCATGATCCTTTCACAGGGGGATTTTCTCTCTCACACTCTTTCCTCCTCTGCCTCACAGGCCCCTGCTCCCAGCATCACATCTCTACTCTCCTGCTCTCCCTCTCTAGGATCTGGATGCCCAAGACAGTGTGAAATATTAACTAGCTAATGATTTTTATTTCCCTTGCAGTAGATCAGAGGAGGTACTAAGAAAACCACCGCTATGAAGCAGAATGCAGAGAGAGCTGTCATCTCAGGAGCTGCCTGTGCAGCAGTGATGTTAATGTACAATGCTATATCTTAATAGCCATCTCAATTGGCTATTAAAATGCAGCACTGCACATTAAAATCACTACCCCACTGCTGCAGGAACATTTACCAAAGATGCAGTCTCTCAAAATTACCTTTTAGCTCAATGGAATGCTGCCATGCCAAATGAGCTGTCTCAGCTCCTCTAATTTTCTGCTACAGAAATAAAACTCTTAATTTTTAATTTTAAATATACATGATTAGGCTGAATGGCACATTCAGCCAACACAACACACAGATAATACAGGTGAACTGCTCACAGTATCTCAGAATTCAACAGCAGAAGTACTCTGATTCTCCTCAAGAAAACTGTGCTAACTTCCAGAGGATTTATTACTCTCAATTTCTTTAAAGAATGCCTTTTAAAATAATCTGCTTTCAGGTACTGAAGAGGGGAGAAGAGGAAAATGTAGCTCATAGGAATTTGTTTCTGGAAACTTACAGGTTATAAGCAAGTGAATTCTGAAAAGGCTGGATAACAGAGATGATGAAGGCTACAGGATCAATGTGGGGGTAAAAGACATGAATGGAGTACAGTCAAAAAGAGGAACTGGTGAGGCTGGTTGGCTGTGTAATACAGGGGGAGGATGAAGCTTAAAAGGATTTGATTCCTTTGATCCAGACAGATGGTTTGTGGGACAACTTTGTCTCAACTTCTGAGTGCATAGATTCAGGTGAGAATAAGGAAAACCACAGAGGCAGAGGTAAAAGACAGAATGATGTAATGTTGCCCTCCCTGAGTCATAGTAGAAAGATGATAAAAAGTCAAGACAAGACAAAAAGGTCTCTAAAATATAGGAAAAAATATATTTCAATTGCATAAGCTTCAAAAGGTAGACAGGGTCTCAGTGTTTCAAATATCTACCATACTGCATTGTCTGATTCGAAAGGTAGAAATATATCTGTTTGATAGGCTAGAGCATCTTCTCTCCTCTTTAGCTACACACAGCCACTACACATCTTGTGCTATACAGTCCATACCAGACATGTCTGACCTGGTTTGAAAGGTAGAATTAGTCAGGGACATCCATATGAAGCCAAGTTTCTTCAAAAAAACCCTGATGCATAAACATTAGGTTTCAAATATAATGAGTATCATCAGCTTTTACCTGCATTCCTGGTGTACCAGCCCAAGGGCCAGAGAAAACTGCACCTTTTGGCTGAAGTCAGACTTCATTCATTAGACTGCATCAGAGCCAGGGACTCCTGAAGCTGCAGGGCAATAGCCCCAGGGAGTCTGCCAGCAGGGCTGTCCTGAATCTTGAGTCCTTGAGGGAAACAGGCAGCCAGCCCAATGGAGTTGACAGTGTTGGCAGTTTCATTACTGGTATCATCTGGGATGCTGACAGGAACATCAGTTCCAACTAAAAATCTAAAGGGACAGAAAGTTCTTATTTGTCAGAGAATTGAGATGTGTGATTTCTCAGATTTCATCTGAAACCAGCACTCCTTGGCCCTCAAAGTCCACAGATGTGCAAACTAGAAACTACTGTTTTGACAGCTCTACTGCAAAATTGATCCTTATTTTCCTTTTTAAGTCTTTCTATAAAACTGATGAAGCTGTAAAAAAAAAGAAAAAACAAAAAACCCCTACCCAAACAAAAACATATTCTGAGCTACAAACAGATAGGATGGTGGTTTATATAATTTCCTGCTCAGATTTGCAAATATCTGCCATCACAGTTCAGTAAAATTTGGAAAGTGTTATATAATAACTCTTGAAATCAAAAAAGCAAAAACACTGCTCTGCAGCAGAGATCACTCTCCTCTTTTTAGTCTGACATTCTACATCAGTCTCCAGAAACACACTATCACACTACAGAGTGACATTTGAGCCTACACAAGAGTGTGGGAGCAAGTGAAGAGTAAGCAGCTTACCATGCTCAAATGGAAGAAAAATATTTGGTCACCAAAAGAAAAAGCAAAAACAAAAACCAAAAATCTTTGGTCCTTTGGGATTTTGAACTTCACAGAATGGTAGAGGTTTGATGGGATGTCTGGATGTCATCTGGTCTAAATCCCCTGATCAAGCAGGACCACCTAGTGCTAGTTGTCAACAACCTTTCCCTGAGAGGTAATTTTTGTCTCTATAACTTGGTTATCCTTTTCAATCTCAGTTCAAAAAAGGCAATTACTTCTGAATTTAAGCTCGGGGGGGAAAAATAAAATACTACTTTAAATAGTTTAATAGAAGCTGGGCTGGATTCCACATTGCCCAGCACTAAAGCCTGCATGACTTCAGGAAAGGGTGACAATTGCCATGTGTAACAGTGCCCAGCTGTCATATGAGAGATCAAATGAGCATCTGCCTTAAAAATAAAATAATTCTTACCTAAAAAACAGAGTCTCTGCAAAAAAAACAACACTGTGCTGCATCATGTCCTCCCCTCCACCTTCCCCTTCCCCCCCCTCCAATTGTACTGTAAATAATCTGAGCCACTGCTTTATGCAACACCAATAGTAAGCACCAGGAAGATACTGCACTGGTGACCTTGGATTTTCCAGCCCATTACTCCTGACTGGTCTCTGCAAGACTGCTACATTGCCACCTGCCACATAACACCTCCTCCAATGTCGAGAGGAAGTCAAACTCTGTTCACGCTTCCCCCGGTCCTGCCCGCGCTGTGTCACCGAGCTTTTGCTGTTGATCTGCGAACAGAGGGTGATCCGGGGCTGTCAGTGTGCTAAGGATCCTTCCTCCCTCCCATGCCTGCGTTTATCACTTATCTGATAGGAGGTGCAGAGGAAGAGAAAGGAATAGGAGTGGAAACATTTCCATTTTCAGCCTGGTTAAAGGAGTATTTCAAAGCAAGAGATGCTGTGAGCTTTATAAAGTAATCAAAAGCCCAGTACATATTATGATTTTAATAATTTTTTTTTTTTTGAAAGAAACATAGATACTTCCAAGGCATAAAGATGCATACACGGTCTGACTATGTCCAGAAAAAAAGGGTCAAAACAATGTTTTTGCCACTTGTAGCAATTTTTACACGAGGGCCATATTTGAAGTAATTAGCATAGTTGTTTCCCTTTTTATTTCTACAAAAGCAGATGACAGACTACCCAGAGACCCTAAAGAAAATTGCCTCAGGGGAAGACAAAAGCTGTCAACATCAAGCTGCAAAGATCTCTTTGAGGAAGAAAACAAATTCCCAGCAAGAGAATTGATATGCCTGCTGATGAGCTGTTCAAATATGAAACACAGACACTGGGAGGGAGCCTGCTGCAGACACATCCATAGAAGAAACAGAACATTTGGCAAAAAATTTGGCACAGGAAAAAATGAAAACTGAAAGCAAGCATAAGGATGTGATGGAACTAAGAAATGCTGGCATGCCATACAGAGGAGAAGAGCTGAAGGAAAAGCAAATATGCCTAGCAAGCTAAATACAAAAACATGTGCTTGCTGGCAACACCAGCAAGTAGTGATGCTACTTGATTCGAGTGTTAAGGAAGCATTTTATGTCACACAGAAAAATGTGTTGATATCATGTGTTGATATTACCGTATTTTTATTGAACTAATACAACAGCAACAATAATAAGAAAGGTTTAACAACCTACCCCAGAGAGTTAAAAATGAATTTTCTGTTTCCAAAGCTTTTTCAATTCCTCAAAAAAAAAATTCCCACAAAAACATTTCCCACAGGCATTTTTAATTTTTTTGTCTAAATGCCTCCATTATCTGTTAGATGGTGAAACATAAATCACTTGGACCAATTCAGACTTTTTTCTCCTTTTGGTTGAACTTCTTGTCTGAAGATGACATTTCATGAGATCTGCATTATTTGAGGTATTTAAAAGTAACACTATGAACTATGCATGCTCTTAAGATCATAATTTTAACCTGTCACCACCTGGTGGCATCTTTGGTGGAGTCCCTGAGTTCTTATTTGTTTAGGGAGACTTTGTCATCATATTTATTCCCATGTCCTAGTGAAGAAATATAATCTTGGAATCCTTCAGAGGAGTGTCCTTGAGAAGCCAGTCATCTAGGAAAGGAGAAAGTTTCAGTTTCTCTTTTGGAATCTTAAGTTTTCTATACATTCACATAGTCCACTGAAAAACGGGGAATCAGCAGTCCTCAAATAGAAACTTCTATTTGAATGCAGACATCCAGCATGTACTTAAAAAAATAAAAATACCCCTCCTCTACTTCTAAAAACATCAGGGAAGCTACACTTAAAAAAAAAAACAAACAACTAACAAAAAACCCCAGATCAACTGCAACTCACATAAACGATTAATGAAAGCAACCAGGTGCAAAAATACTTAATCTATGTAATTTGATCCCTTTTAGCTGTTTTATAAAATAATTCAGGCAGAGCTAAGATAATAATTCCACTACAGACAATAAGGCAGTCATAAAACAGGGCAGGTAAAGCTATGACAATAATGAAATGATCTAAGTAAAGCCTATTATCTTCATTAATTTTCACTCACTTTCCACCACAGTGGGAAGATATTAACATACTAATATCTTCTATCCTATTCAAAAGGAAATGCATCCCTTGAGCAAATAAGCTAAATTATCAATTTCTTTGTATTAGGATTTAATAATAATAATAATAATAATAATGAATTAAATGTGTGCACAAAGTTCCTGGTTGAAGCCTTTAGATGCACAATGTGACTAATTGCTGTTTAAAAGAGTATGCCTGTCTGTTACTTTAGAAACTCTAAAGTAAGCACCTTGAAAAAGCCAGATGGTTTTATAAAATACATCAGTAAAAAAGCTTGACTCATTTTACTAAACTTGTCTTACTATAAATCTTTAGATATCCCCAAACCTTTCAATTTTTGTAGTAAACCATGTCATACATGTAGAATTGTCACTACCAGTTTATTCTCTTAAACAAACTGAATAATAACTGCTGTACCTAAAGGTACAAGAAATGACTCATGGTTATGCTAAGAAATGTTGTCAAACAGTTGTGACTGGGACTTGAAAACCAGTTTCTAAAATTAAATAGTCAGAAGTCATGCTCCTTCTGTGGAAGTTCCAATACCCTCATCTGAGAATACAACTTGATTGAAGCTATTCATTTCAGGTTTCAAAACATGAATTAATGAATAAATGAATAAATAAATGGAAAATTTCAGGAGTTAATAAGTACAAATCAAAGATCTAAATCAATATCCTTTTATACACAGTTAGATTAAAAGTGTTGCATACATGGGATTTTAGTGTTCACAGAGGAAAATTATTTCTTTCTGTAAGATTACTTAGGCCTTGTAAACCTCTTGTTACATTTATGCTTGAGAAAATCTACAGTTTTCTAAATGCATGCAAAGCTACAGACAAGAATTTAGTTTTGCAGGTTTTTTTTATTTTTTCACTTGCTTTTAAATTAGTTATTTTAAAAGAAACACTGAAAAGATGCAGCAATCTTTGGAAAAAGTTCCCAGGTTGTCATGAAAATATTTAGAACCCCAATTTCTTTCATCTTTGTTTCATTATTATTCACAACTCTCACTCATTATACTTTCAGTGACTTTCAAAAGGAGTGTTTATCCACTCAAGTGAGGCATGTAAAAGAAAACAAGCCCAATTTTACTCAGAAGATCACTCAACAAATTAAAGTTTCCCTATACGTTCTAAAACCTGTAATATTACCATAAAAGCTGTTAAATTCCCACACTACATACAAGACCTGTTTTAGGACAGCACAAAAAAAACTTACTATTTTTATGAACACAAGAGAAAAGAAACAGCAAAAAAAACCATTAAAAACTCATTCTCTTTTCCATAACTTGCTAAGCAAAATGCACAATGTAATCCTCAAAAACCTCTGTTGAATAACTTGCCCAGCACCAAAAGGGGACATCAAAACCTGTAGAGTTAGGAATCAACAGTATTCAAGGATCATATGCAATTCCTGCAAACCAGTGATACCATGACAGTCAGAAACTAAAATGACTTCAACTAAAATGCTTGTGTTAACAAGAAATGTAACTATAGGAAGGCAAAGTCTCTCATAAGATCTGTCTGCAGTAAATGATTACAAAAGTTTATCAAACTCTATATTTAATATACTAGAAAAAAATATCACCAGAGAGTTCTCCTGGTTGTAAAATTTTATTTCTATTGCAGAATCCACTAAAACATGAGAGACTAGAATCAAGATAAATTTCAACTTCAATAACTATAAAAAGGTTTAAATCTGTCACTCTGAAGCCATACAAAATAATGAACAGGATCACAGAAGGTATGAGAATTACACTGTGGACCCCAACTGACTAAAGTAGATTTAACTGAATAATAATATAAATCCAAACCAGAAAATTAGACATGTCCCAACACATTTCAATTCATGCTAACAATGCTGTTATTGCTGATTAATTCAAAAATATCTCAATTTCAGCATCTTTAAAAGCAAAAAAAAACAACTGAAAGGACATTTTGCAACTGTTTGTAATGTACTCAAACTTCCCACAGCAATATTAGGGATCATGACTTAATTTTTTCTAGAATCTTACTCAACAAAATTGGCAGGGGAAAGACAGCAGGCAATGGAAATAACTACTGTGATGTATCAGAAGTTGATTTAAATTGCACTCTAAGCTACATGCATTGCAATTCAAAGCCACACGTACCAATGATTATATTCTTCAAAAGCTAAACCACATCGGAATGATGACCTTGTTTTTTTGCATTGAGGGAAACAAAGCACAGTAAATGCTCCAAAGATATTCTTGATACCAAGACAACCAAATGCATCAAGTCCTTACTAGAACTTCTAAGGCCATAAATTTTGAATGGCTACAAAGCCCAGATGAATAGATCTAGTTTTTCTCATAGGTTTTGCTATTTTAAACAGTAAAGGCTTGGATCTCATGTTGAGAGCATTAGACACAGTGACTTTAGGAGTGGACTAAGGAAATGGAACAATTGTCACTTCTGAAAACCTAGTGCTGTGTCCTCATGTAGGATCAAGAGTTTGATTTCTTTGTCCCAGGGGCTGGTATTTCCCAAACAGCTAAGACAGGAGGCAATGTAGAAGGCAAATATGGGATCAAACCATAGTTTAAAATATAAAATAAGCTTACTTTAATTATAACTGAGACTTGATTGAGAACAAACCAGCTATAGGTAACTGATTTCTTGAAGCAATTCTCTATTATGTCCCAAGTATAATGGGCTGGAGGTTTTTACCATTGGTAGTTGGTCAGTGAATATGAACTCTTCAAATGCTGACTGTCTAATACAAAGTTAAAAACAAGAAAAAAACTACAGCCCAACATCAAACCACTAGAAGAGTGCAGGTAGCAAACAAACTAACAAAATAACTACATACCCCCACAAAAAAAAATCCCAACCAAACAACAACAGCTGCCAAAACACCCCAAAAAAAACGCACCAAAAAGGCTGATGCATCGTCCTGGAATCATTTTGTCCCCGAGACTCCATATTTTTTATTAGACCTTCCAAATACCCATTTAGAAGAAGCCCTTACACTACCTCCTGTCTTTCTGGTTTACATTGCACGGGTCATAACCCTGACAGACTCCTGTTTATTCATTTATTTTCTGTATTGGTTATTAAAGCATGGACCTACATGGCCAGCTAGCTAAATGAGCCTTCTGAATACACAGTGATAAAGAATATCATAATTCCTGAATTCTGAAAAGCAAGTACAAGTTATTTAACACTAGTGCATGCTAAAATAATTTCCACGAAGCTATTAACTTGTTATTATATAGATCTGCACTTTAAATCCTTGCATAAGGGCTGGTTGGAAACAACTGTAGATAGAGATACAACCGAATGGATGAGAATTCCAACAAGGAATGAGGCAGACCTTTGACCAAATACCCTATAAAGATAACAGAAAAAGAAACTGAAATACTTTAACCTCATGTATTTGAGTTTTATTTTAAAGTGAATAATGTCAAAAATACAAGGAGAGGTTTTTGCCTGTTTAAACTAACAAAATTCCATGAAAATCAAGGACTCTAAGACCTAGGGTTAGGAAAGACCACAAACCCAAACTAAACCAAACCAAACAACCTAGGAAAAGCTCACTAGAACATGAGGAACATCACATCTATTTTAAATCAAGAAGGCAAAAGTTAAAGAAGAAAAGTAAAGATAATTCCAACACCTCTATCTGTACAACACCTCCACGATCATACATGATCCAAACAGCCAGGAAAGGATTTTGGGCTCTGTGGTGCAATTCTGTTCCCACTTACTGAGATGCAACTCTCCTTCAAGTCACTGGAAGCAAAGTCTGACAGACAGAGGGCAAACTAACTCCCTAATGACATCGTAGACTACTCCTACCGTTGATCTTTAAGAAATGCAGAATCAGGGAGCTGTTACTGAGGACGAGTCTTGGAGCACAAGTTGGCAGCTGAAATTTTCTAAAATTGCCACAAAATACATGTATTATAAAAAAAAACCTAAAAACTTCTTGATCAGCTGAAAGGATGAATGGGAAATTACATGGTGAAAGCTGCTGCTGCTGAATTGCAGTAAACGTGACCACATATGTAATATCGTGGGACAATACACATAAAGGTTCTTCTAGAAAGTGGGAGGAGAGAAAATGAAAGAATTCACCATTGTGAACAAACATAGAAGTTCTTTTATCAAAACTTCAATGGATGTCAAGTGATGAATTTCAAAAGGAAGTTTTGCTTGGCTAAGGAGAATTTAAATAAGAAATGAATAGTGGGTCAACACCTTCACTTCTTATTAGGTACTTCACTGCCAAAAAAAAATCCTGTCTTCCTTTGTTTGTGCATTCTGCATTCTGAACACACATTCTGCATTCTGAACAGAATGAGAACCTGCATGAAATCATAAATTCTTTTAGTGCTGTTATTTTGAATTAATATATTATGTTAGCCTTAAATTATCATAGTGGACAAACTAGCTGAGCTGTCTTTCTTTCGATACTGGTGTTCCCAAGGGGAAAATGCTGCTTGTTGAAGCTAAAATCTCTTAATGTTTCCTTGAATGAGATGTAGAGAGCATTTTTAAAGCCTTAACAATGTTCTTATTATCCCAATATAGTGTTTACACAGGATAATGAGTTACCATACACTAACATAATATACACGCTAATACGAATGTATTATCTGCTAAGAAACTCAGAATATTCCTCACACTACATTTCCAATGCAAGCAGGCTGTCCAAAGACCGTTTATTCTATTGTGAGCTCATGAATTGTTCAAACTCTAGTGTTTACTTGACACTTTTTGATACCTGGAAAGCAAAACATTGGAAGGGAATATTTGCTGAGTGGGAATCAAGAGGAACTAAGCAGTGCTGTTGGTTTTGGTGTGCCCTGTGCCTCTCTGTAGGAGTGGCAGAACTGCTGGTGCAGAACAGCAGCTTGGGAAGGAAGTGAGGGAGAACACCCACACACAGCTCTCAAAACCTGGAATTTGCCTTTTTAGGTGCTGTCTAGATCTGCACTGATTCAATGAATATATTTCAAAAATAAATATTGCCTTCAGCTTCCTGGACGCCCATCAATAAGAAGTCGCTAACACTCTGTGGGAGGAAAGATTAAAAAAAAATAATAATAAAGTAACTAAAATGGAACTAGAACAGAATGTGGGTGTTTAGCATAACAAGTACGCTCTGACAGGAATGTAAGCAGTTTGCAGAAAGTATTTAACTTGATTGGCAGAAATCTCTTAGAAGCAAATTAGTGATGCAAACTATTTAAAGGAAAATTAGAAATATGATTTAAGCATATTGGATACCCATTAAGGATTGAATTATGTAAAACCCATCGTACAGTATGATCCAGCAGTCCTGAAATCTACTGATTTTACTTGGATCATTTATTTCCATCACAATTTAATCTAAGAACAGTAGTTAAAGAGAAGGTTGGATGTGTCTGTATAAATCATATTATGAATTAATGGCCAAACAACAATAGTAAGTGTTCATTGGTCTGTATAAAGTGACTTTTGTGTCTTCTGGAGTTTGACTTAAGATTTTGCCCTATACTAGAATATCTTCATTGGCCTGAGAACTTTCCACTTTGATATTTCAACAGTCTCTTTATTATATGTCAAACAATGTTAATTATAATGATGAGAGCAACACATTAACACAAGGGGTTAACATCAGTACTCTAAAAACCAATTTTTTTTCCTGAATAAGATGTCTTTTTATTTCTTCTTTATCATTACAAAGCAATAACCCAAAAAAATTGCCAACCTCCATTTACAGGCTATCCATTTTTATTTTCACAACAAATTCTGCATCAAATATTCCCATTTTTCTGGGTAGGAAAAACACCTGCATAATAGCCATGAAAACCTAACTGGATATCAGAATATTCAACCACTTCCTTTTACTCTTTTCTATTAAAAAAAATTGAATTCTTTTTTCCTATGTTTTGAAGAATTACTAATTCTAGTAGCATTGTCTAATTTAACACCGGAAAGGCTTTATTTTTTGTTTGTTATTTTGTTGTTTTCTTGTGGTGTATTTACTAAAAAAAAACCCCAAATGAAAAACAACCAAAAACCCAAAACAACCCCAAACATACCCAAATCTGCTCCATAAAATTCAGAGAATTTTCAATGAGTAAGAAAACACACAGATCTCGAATCTGAATTTATAGAAAGATATATAAAATAAAAATCTAATATTTTTTTTTGTTGATGGATTAAAAGATGTTATAGAATCAAAGATATTTCTGAAAATTGTTCTTTACAGAAGTTGTTACTGCAACATCAAAGAAATTCACCCAGCCAAAGGTGGGAAGAAAGGAGGAAAAGAGGACAAGCCAGTAGCATAATCTTTGTTGATTGAGTTTCTGATAAAATAGTAACTCTCAAAATACAAATGGAAGACATCTCTAGGGAAGGATCCAGGTTAATTAAGGACCAAAACACTTGCAGGAATGACCATCAGGTGATTTGTCTCCTACCCACAGAACCAGCAAATCTGAAGCAGTCTCTCATTAGCAATCCCATCAGATTAGTGCTGATGAATCCCTGAACTATGTTGACTAAGAAACATGTTATTTTACTGCTTCACTGATTCTAAATATTTGGAATGCCAGATTAAAATAATGTGATATTGTATTTAATATTCTAAATTGATAACCATGGTTTACCTTCTGTTCCAAATAAGAAATTCTTTATGACAAATCATAATAAATTAGAAATTATAACAATTTTTTCTTCTTCAAGCAGAAGAAGAATAACAGCTACCTGTACTTTTTAAATAGCATTATGTATATGTTCATTTCAATACTCCAAAATAAATTGGGCAATATATGCAATTCCTGACCCGTCATGTCATGCACCCATCTATAAACATATACTTATTATGTTTAATTAACAAACTGGGAACATGTATTTCATACAAACTCTTATTTATAGAAGTACTTGTATAATTTGAGCATATAATTGAAGTAAGAAAGGCAGAAACATGTCAATCAAAAGAGAACTGAATGAGGTAAAGTCCCCAGAGGATGTAGTAAATTTTAAGTCTTTGTGTTTTTTCCTTTTTCAAAAAGTTGTCTGAGATAATTCCTTTAAATAAATGGTTTCATATTGAATTCTATTTCCTTGCTCCATAAAGTTTCAGCAAACAGCAACTCTCCACATACACAAAGGGGTCATCCCCTTCTTGTCTAATACTTCTGTCTTTTTGTATCTGGTGAAAAATCACTACAAGAAAGTTGCATCTAATGCTAACTTTTTTTTCCTGTTTAAAAAAAAATTAATTAAAAAGAAAGGAGAGAGAGAGAAAGGCAATACAAGTCAAGAAGTTTTCAGAGGAAACAATTATTTTTTGATTCCTATATGAGGTATAGGTAGAGATTAGGCTACAGAGGTCAAACTAGATAGGAGTCTCCAATAAAAGGAGGAATCTGTGGTGTTTAATCTTGCACAGCTCCTAAAATCTCTCTAATTCATGTGTTAAAGTTTCCCACACAAAAATATTTTTCAAGCACAACAGGCATTTGAAATAATTGCAGGCAAATTCTAGATACACTAGATATACTAATATACTATTAGTAATATAATAATTATTCCACTTTCTGTAATATTAAAAAATGAAGATACTAGAATAAAACATGTCATTTTAAACATTGAAGTATTTTAACATGCTTTAAAAAGAGAATGACCCTATATGAACTGATGCACTAAGGATACACAAATGAACACTTACATACCATTCATAATTCCTATGGTTCCCAAGCTGCCAAATACAAAAGCTCCTACTGCACTTTGAGTGAGCAGACTACTCCCTAAAAGCACATGTTATCAGTACATTACTGAAAAGGCCTTTCTGTAATATACAGTAATATGTTAATATTCTCAATTTTATTTTTTAACTTCTGTCAGAATTCAAGCAATTTTTTGACCAAGAAAAATGTAGGAAAGAAGAAAAAGGACAAAAATTGTGAACTGGAACAAGATAAATGCACAGTCTTGACAAATCTTCGGTGTTTTCTTGTTTAGCATGTCTTGGGCCACTTAGCAATTTAATGTAATCCCAAAGCTAGGCTTTATGGTTCTACTTGTGAATACAACTATCAGAAGACAAACTGAATCAATTATCCTGGAAAATCTATAACTCATACTACCATGTCCAGTTATTTTAACAGGTTTGTAAGTTCATTTAAACATTTCTGCACTTAGCTGTAACTGTTCTTATTTTTTAAGTTAAGTTGGTAACCTTCTCTTATCCGTATGAAGATGGATTTTCTAAAGCTGCTGACCATACCCACTGTGACTCAAGGATAACTTTATTAGTTTTACCTGGGACCTTAGCAGAAAGAAAAAAAGTGTTGGTTAGCTGGACGATCATATGCCTGCTGTGGTTTTTTGTGAATTTAGTATGAAAAAAGTGAGGTGATTTCTAACTTTCTTGAAAATGGATGTAGACTAACTTAGTCAATGAATATGTAAAGGGAAGCAAAAGTGTTTTTATTCAGAGGGCAGACACTGCCTCAGCATCCCAGTTTAAGCCCATTTTAGCTAACAGATGCACATGCAATGTAATGCAGTATATATGCACAGAATTAGAGTAAACACACTGTAGTTCAAAGACTAACACTACCACAAGCCCTTTCAAAAACTCAAAAGTCAGAAGCTGACCATATTTTTGTCGCATGAAATTTTTAAAGAGCCTCAAGATCCACAACTGAAAATAAATAAAAATATTGAGATTACCAAAAGTCTTACTAATAATCTGTCTTAGAAGGTTATGTAAATTAAGGAATAATTCTTCTTTTCAAAATAAGGGATTTTTTTTTAAATAGACTATTGCCAATAATCAAAATTGAGTACCAATTCAATAGTTATTAGCACAACTGAAGGAAGTATCATCCCCTTCATAAACCACCCCTAATGCTAATTTACCTAGGGTTTGAGTTTTTCAGTGTTGCTTTTAACACACACGACTACACATCTGAGTGCTTCCATTCTCAGTATTTGCATAAGTTAAAATGAGAAAAATAGAGATTTTGCCACAAATGTAGTCATACCAGGGAATGACGATTTAATTTACACCAATTATTGTATCTTCTCAAATGTAGTGACATCAGTGCCTTTATCTTGTCCATTGTCACAGCTCATGAGAAACTTCAACAGGAAGAATGGAATTCCACATGAGTAATATTGATGTGAACATAAGATCAAGTGCAGCACAAAGGTGAGATCAATAGTCTATGTCCAGATACTCATTAAGAAATCCTCAGAACAAATAACTGGAAAAGTATATCCTAACTAATGTAAGGTATTCTTCCTCAAACCACAAACACTTTAAACACTTAATATCATGAGTTAGTTTTCCCGGTACAAAAAAAAAAAAGAAAAGTTCAGATATGAGGAAACTTCATCTTGAAAAATTTTATTGCATTTGCACATCAGGTTCCTACTTTCAAAAGATATCCTACAGCCCAAGTATAGCACCAGAATGTCCTGTTCTCACCTTGCATCCAATTCTTTGTTCTTTTCATGCCTATTTGTCCTGCAAAAACATTTCTTAAGTTCCAGCTGGTGTTAAGAGGAACATATAGGTCAAAGGACATGAACCTTTTGAAGTTAAATAAAACCTTGAAATTAAATAACTGAATGCCTCGGGTATGGAGAAGAAAAAAAAACCTCACTCTCTATATTTTGTATTTTCTGTATTCCCCTACTCCCCCAATGATACATATCTCACTAATTGTACTAATTGTCACTAATACAGTACTAGCAAATTTATTCTCTGCTGGGAAAAAATTTAAACACCTTTAATTTTTTTTAAATATTTGTTCATCTTTTCTTCCTTCATTTCTTATTATAACATAACGCTCTCAAATTTTAGTTTAAGACAGGAATGAATTTACAGATTTACAATAAAAAAATTCAGCTTCTAATTCTGCAAACATTAACACACATGTGCAGTGCTAAGGACAGGGTAACCCCATAGACCACCAGAGAGCTGCTCACTTGAGGCCAAATATTTCCTATAGCAAATCTCCTAAGTGGGAAAATGCAAGTCAAACATTTTATATTGCAATTATTTATATGCATGAATATCTAAAGGGAATAACTACTCACACATATAAAACTACTTCAAGTTAGGGGAAAAATAACCTAATCACAATTAATGCCCACATTATTTATAAAATATTTATCTTCAATACATTGCATTTTATTAAATTTATAAATATGTATTCAAATTTAAAGACAGTACAAAATAGAAATTGTATTTTAATTAAAACATTTTTATTAAAATAGTATTAGTTAAAACTACACAATAAATAAATAGATAATAATTTGATTTAGATTATTGTGCTGGAAAATATTTTTAATAAATGAAATACATATGTGTGAAAGACTACTCAAATGCTATTTAAAAATAGATATTGAAAGGAACCAACTCATTTTAAAAAACAGGTTCTTTAACATAGTTTAGGGCTTTTTTCTAATTATCCTTTTCTGAAGTTCGCCTCTGAAAATAACGTGATTATCCAGTCATATCACTTGATGAAAAACTCAATCTCTAATTTCACAAATGCCAAGACTAGTCCTGACAAAATAAAAAATCAATTGATATATGTAACAAAATAGTCTCTTTGCTGTGACATTTCTTTTAAAAATTCCTGCTTCTTCCACTATATAGTATTTTTGGGAATGAAGAATCAAATTCAAAGCAGTCGTGAATAAAGAAAAGGGCACATTAATTTAGGGAAAGCAACATAGGAGACTGGTATCATTGTTCAGATAAGCAGCACAACATGACAGCAACTAAAAATCTAGAAAGGAGGGAGAGGGGAAGAAAATAAGGAAGGAAAGAAAAAAAAGAGAAGCCCTGAGGATATGGAATTCAAATAGAAGCCTGAAGAAAATGAGTAAAAAGCCCAAATGGAAAGTTGAGAGGAAAAAATTCACAGGACAGCCAGAAAGCAAGGACTGTATCCTGGGAGCAAAGAAGTGAAATGATGCATGCAAATAAAAACTAATTGCTTGAAGACCTAGAAAGGACAATATGAACAAACATATAGAAAAGAATATCTGAAAATCTGGCACAAGCCTGGCATAAAGGCTTGGCCTTTGCAGCCGAATGAATGGTGTTCCATTAGGTTCCTGTAGAAGATAGTCCTCCAATTTTAAGTCATATAGTGGGTTTTCCTTTCAGAGATTTAGGCTGAAAATAGTTGTATCCTATAACCTCAGAAAAGAGACAAAGTATATAAAATAGGCGCTTTTGAGGAGAAATATTCTGTGCTGGTGAAATCCAGCAAAAATACAAAGCCTGCAGAATGTCTTAGGCTAAGCAGTGATAGGGAGAAGAGGGGAAAAGGAGCTTCAAGCTCTTTAGGCCAGAAATATTTTACTTGGGCTTTTGGTCCATTTCTGTTTCTCTGCCCCTCCAACGTTACTAAATTACAGGCACTGTAAATAAAATACATTTAGCTGGTGATAAATGAGCAGGAAAAAAAGGGAGTTTAATTCCTGTAGGATGCAGAGACAGGAAATGAAATTCAAAGTCTCAGAAACCTTAGGTCATTTCTTTGTAATAACTTTAGAAGTATTGCTAGTAACCATTTTTCAAATTCATCAGTGTTGGTAGCTTAAAATGATCTAACCCACAGAGCAAGAGGTTTGGCTTTCTGTCAGAAGCTTTGTCTTGAATTGGGAAGAAAAAAACAAACAAAAAAATCAATATATGCTCATGATGTACAACATGATTGCCATAGAATATACTTACATTCTGGATTCACAATATTGTCACCAATGAAATCAAGGCTGACATATGGTAAGCTTTCTCTCTTCCTCTTAACATAGCTCAATCTTCTATCCCTAAAAAAAGTCAACCTAGATATATCTTCACATTTGGAACAGAAAAAGATAAAAAATAAATTAACAAACAAACAAAGAAAGAAACAAACCCACCCAAAAACCAGCAAAATCCCCAAATCAAAACAAGCCAACTGATTCTGGCCACAGCTTAGTGTTGTGTAAAACGTGGAAGGCAAAAATCCTAATTAGCCAACCCAACCATACATTGATAAATTAGTGTTGAACATCCAAGAGCAACTCGCAGTCACTGTCCGAGGCAATGATTCATAGAGGATTATTCCCACAGAATAAACACTTTCAGAAATGTGAGGTATATGTTGGTTTTTTGAACTAGGAATTGTATGCAAAATGAATTATGAGTCACTAAAAAAACCCAACTTAGCAATTAAAAAGAATATTAATTTCTCCCTTACCATATTTGGAATAGAGTTTGACCTAAAATAAAAATCTTTTTGTACATCAAATATTTTGTGACTGTACTTCCTACTTTTTTTCTGTAGAGATTCCTACCAAGCATAAGCATCTTAGATCTCTTTGGTATCAGTAGATAAATCTATCAACATTTATGCAGAAACTTCCCCTCCACTACATCAGTCCCATCATCTTATTTCAGATAAAATCCGAGATTGGAAAAATAAACACAGGAGAAATTCAAAAGCAACCAAAGCTCTACTTCTTGTTTAATCACAGAGGCAGAAGCATAGGAATTTCTCCAGGGACTGGGTTCAGGACTTTTCCTTGAGGGGAAACAATATTTTTACTGGGTTAAAGTACTCTGTTTTTGTACCTGAAGAATGATAAATTAGAAGCCAGATCTACTGCGGAGTTTGTAAATACTCACTAGTTTTACTGCCGTAAAAGGGAGTAAATGATAAAGCTGTTGACTTGACCTCTCTGCATAGAAGCATTTCTCCAGCTATCAAAATGCAAACTGGGAATAGTTTGGATGACAGCATAGTGGCATCTACACTGACTTGCCTGTAAACACTTCTAGGAAACACAGACAGGTAAGTTTTTTGGGTTTTTTTTTTGTGATCCAGTTCATATCACCTTTATTCTGAAATTAGCAGCAAAGTCCTGATCACACTTTAACACTTAAAAAGTTTCACAGGTTACATCAAATTCAAAACTCCTGAAGAGTGTCAAAAAGGGTTAATCCCACTTATTAAAGATGCCTCAACACACAGAGGCAATACTTGTAGGATTGTATTTTTTCAAACGACTGTAGTGCTTTCAACTTCATACCATCAATTAACTGTTACCCTTTCAGCCACAGGAAATTTGTTTGACCCACAATGATGGATTGATCTACTTCAGACATTGTGTGGCTTATAAGGGTACCAATGTGTATTTTACATGAGGTAAACTTTGTTTTTCCTCAATCCCCTACCGTTCCTCAAGCTCATTTATAAAGCAGTGATCACCACACATACACATGAAATTCAGACCAGGTCAGCAAGGCATTTGCTCTTTGTTGCCCATTTTTGTCATCAAAACAAATGATACATGTGGTGGTACACATAGCATGAAAAACGAAAATAAAGAACTTACAATAGAATATGGAATAGAATGGAAGCAAGGGGGGAAAAAAAGTCTATACCTGCATCTTCATGTATCTGAAATCATGGCAAGGAAAGAGAATTCATTTTGGTAAAGGGCAACTGGTAACACCTGTTTTAAAAACATATTTTATTATTTTTTCCACATATCATAGGGAAACACCCAAATATTCAAAAACTATATGTTTGAATCTGTGCTTACAGGCAAGAGATTTTTTGATGTTTCAAGGAGAAATCACAACATTCAGTCAGGGTAATAATGACTTAATTACTCTAGTAGCATTTAATCAAGGAGTGCTGTACCTCTTCTGCATAAAGAGTTTAAATTTTCAAGCAACACTGTTTCTTTTTTTTCTCAGCTTGAAGCACAACTGAAAGCAGATAGAAATTTTATACTTTGAAGTTAGAGGAAAAGGAGTTTCTCTTGGCTTTTGTATTCAATTTCAGACATGTTAGTGATTGTTACCAAGAAAACATACATTGTCCTGCTTCTTGAGTCTAGAGGTGCTATCGAACAACAATAACAAAAAACATCCCTGAATTGCCAAAAATGTATTTTGGCTTTCTGATTTTATTGAGTTGTCAAGAAACTGCAAGAACCTGAGAGCAACCCTCTTAGAGGATAACAACACTTGACAGCAAATACTTGTCTTTCTTCAAATTGTTTTCCTCTTGCTGACAGCTTTCCAATCTTCTCCAGAATTAGATTGAATTGGTTTTCTTTCCTTACAGTTCCAGTTTTCTTCAGGCTTCTGCTTAGCTGAAAGATAGTATTGTCTATGGTAAACTACCCTAATGACTACCACAGGAAAAGCTGACATGACATTTGTAGTATCCCACTGTCCAGTTTGTGGCATTTGATTGACCTGACCCCACTGTTCAGCCCATGAGAGGAACTGAGAAGCTGGGAGTGATGCTTCTGATGGTCACTGCAACTTGAGGCAATGTTTTGGGCCCTCCATGGCTCAAGCATCAGCCCTGCTGTTCCGTGGGGCTGGGCATTGGGTAATGAGGGCCAGCAGCTCCACATAACAATCAAAGAACTGAAAAGAAGGGCTCATCGATTCCCAGGTCTCCACCACACTCTCCACAGGCTTAAGAAACAAGGGAGATATTTGCCTCCACCCAAAGAGCAGTATGCTCAAAAGGACCAGACTTCAGGGACACAAGCATCTGACCTGTAGATGTGTCATTAGGGACATGGTTATTCGTGAACTGGACAGTGATAGCTTAATGGTTGGACTCAGTGATCTTAGCGGTCCTTTGCAACCTAAATGAATCTATGATTTCATGGTCTGCTAGGAAATTGTAACTAGAAAGACATTTTTCAGAATTACAACTGTACTTGACGTAAAATGGAAAAAAAAATCCGTTGCAAATAGATTTATTAAAATTTATGCATAAAGGAAGCTGCAAAAGTCAAATAGATAATGTACTATGCTAAAGTAGCAATGTAGAAACATCAAAGCAAAATACAGCATGAAAGATAAACAGCTTTATCAAATATTCAGTAACTAAAGGGTGAAATTGTAGAACCACATTCTGAAGCAAGCCTGAGAGTACCCTTGGTTTTGGTGGAAACGAAACCCATCACTGCAGCTGGGGAATCTACTTAGTAACATTTGCTGGACACCTTAAATTAATTCAGATCACTGGAAATAGAGATCAAGCTCATTGATAACCTTGCTCATAATCAGCCTTCTAAAACTGCAGTAAAAATCCAAAACATGAGGTAAGTGTCCACAAAAGGGCACTTTATTCAAATTGTGATAGAGATTCTCTTGTAGTCTTAACAAGCATGAAATATGCCCCCTGCATTTTAGAAGGGAACATAAGAAAATATTCAGTGTTTCAGAAATAAGAGGAGAAAAGCACTTTCTTCTACACATTTTCTAAAAATAAAAGGATAAAACTGTTTGTAACACAATTCTGTTTAATTATCATGAAAACTTTATTACATTATATCAAAGATATTAATGTTAATTGATCCTAAGCTAAAAGGAGGTAGTGTGACTAGATAAAGCTTCCTGGGGTTTTTCAGTGGTTTGTGTTTTTTTAATGTAGTAGACAAGATAAAGAGTAGCTCCAAAAAAGGAAAGCTTTGAAATAGCTTTTTTTTTTAAAGGAAGAAAAAAAGTACATTATTTTCTGTGAAAAAAACCCCAAGCAGATTAATAATAATTCAATCTTATTTTGTAAAGAGAATCTCTGACATGTGGAATTTCAGCACGAATCTCACTTGGTTCTGCTCAGCCTTTTATTTTGAAGCTTCTGGTTTCTTATTAAAGAAAATGTAAATTGCTCTGAAAGTGTTCTCTCAGTACATGAACAGGCAAATCTCCCAGGGAACAACCTACATCTCTCAGGATGTGACCAATCGTTTGGCTCTTGAAATTAAAAGATACTACAAAGCCTCAACTTTATAGAAAATGACAAGCTCAACTTCAGAAATATAAATCACCAAATAGTTGGTGTTTATTTACCATGGAGGGAAACAAATCCTTTCCTTTTTTTTTAAAATTTTATTTTATTTCCTTCATACCCCAAAGGATCTCTGGCATTTCTGGATGCATTGTATGCAGTGCCCTGAGGGTACTTCTATTTGTATTATTATAGGTGGCTTTGAGAGCACAAAGGGAAGCTGAGCAGTTCTATCCCGGGTGAACTGCAAATGAGACGCCCTGTAATACAAACAGAGGCACCCTGAGGGCACCACTGAATTTGTGTGTGTGTGCCTATGTATCCTCGTGTGTGCGTGCCTATGTATCCTCGTGTGTGCCTGCTTTAAAACATAACCAGGACAGAACCCTTTCAGATGAACTGATCTCTAAAGGTTGAAGCCTTGTAAGAACTTTTTTCTCTTTTTTTTTTTTTTCCCATACGTGCCTTGGCTTGCTTTCAGCATTATCAGTTTCTCTGATAACAAAACTACCTTTGTTTTTTTAATGTATTCAAGGCCTTATGGTTTGAAAAATTTTTCCTTACAGTGACTGATTGTCAAACTTGTCATAAAATGTAACCTTAAGAAAAGTGATTAGATTCAAATGAATTAGAAAATAGCTCTTCCATTAAAATTCAAAAGGGTCTCTAAAATACTTGTATTGAAAGCAAGCATTTATATTTTATATTAACTATTTCCTTTCCTTTCAAGAGCAAGACTTGACATTTACATTGGGATTGTTTGATAATACAAATGTAGACTCAACTTTTCCTATTGGACAAATTTTCTGCCCTCATTACAGGTATTAGTTAAATAATATTTGCCCTCATTATAGCTATTCATTAATAACATTTGTTCTACCCAAACAAATAGAAAAACAAAACACGAATACCTATACTGAAATGAAAAGTTACAATTATTTTGTTCAAAGGAAGGCTTATTTATCATTTACATTACTAGACTGTTAAAAAAAAATTCGTGGCTTGTATGTTCTTTGTAACACTACAAAATAACAGGGTTAAAAATAAACAAACAAAAAAAAGGTGAATTTGATCTTGCAAATGTCTGTACTATGAGGAGCCTGACTCCTTCAGAAAAATTCAATATGAATGAAACAAATGATCCCCTGCAGCACACACAGTTTGGACCCCAGGAGGTATTCTTCCCATCTTTGATCTAGTCCACAAACATGGACTTCCACTTTATTACCAGCATAAGTGGATGCTTTTAATCTATCAATAAAGAAAAATAATAAATCTGATATTTTTCTTTTCTGTCATGACCCAGTCAGCTTTGTAGCTCCAGCATTGTCTTACTGGGGAATTGGACAAAACCGTGTGTCTCTACCAAATAATAATTTCCATGCCTTAGGTATTTATGATCTTATTTCCTTAAACAACCAAGGCAAGATCATTTGTAAGTTTTCCATTTGCCCAGAGGTCCCAGTAATGCATCCTCTGTGAACAGAAACACATTAATGAAGCACATTGTGCCCTCCGGCTGAAAAAGGCCATGGAAGGTGGAGCTGTTATCAACAGTGGCTAATGGGGGCATGCTGATTATAAGGTACCTCAAAATGTCTAATAGTCATTTAAAAATGGAACAATTTTAGGACTATGCAATTAACCTTCCTTCTAGGTTTATTTACATCATACATCACAAAACTATTAGTAAAAGAATCTGAGCAAAAAACCTTATGCCGAATTCAGGAACAACTGCCGTGAATGTAACTCAATTACTTGTAGGTCAAAAAGGAAGACGTGAATGGGGATTCTTACAAAACAACTGACTGTTCCTTTAAGAATGCTGAAGAGTTTCTAGGACACCTGAATAATGACAACAAAAGTAAAAAGCCCATTCTATGCTTTATGGTTTTATATTAAAAAATTAGTAAAGCAGCATGAGAAGTTTGGTCAATAATGTCTGATTTTAACGTTCATTCATTCAAAATAGCACCATTTGCTTTGAGTTATAACACGCAGAGGTTAAAAACAAAACAGACATAAGTTTTTCCTTTCATTTTTTTTTGTTAAGTGCAGCATTGTTCAATTCTCAGAGTTTGACACGATTATACATTCATTAACAAGGATGGACTTCAGTAGCATAGGATAATCACACTGCAATACAGCTTATAGTCAGACCTGCTTAATTATTGTTCGTCCTCATAAGAAAGGCTTCCTAAAAGGTTATAGAAATTTATTCAGAAACCCAAAGACTTCTGTTTTTTTTCTTTTCTTTGACTGATTTTTTTATTGTCAATTAATGAAGAAAATAAATATTTAAAGACTGAATTTTTCTTTTAAGATGAAAGATCAGCAACCTTCAATTCCATAATAGTTTGGAATAATAACACTTCATTTTATTTTATCTGATAGAAAACACACTCAAACCCAACATTCAGCATATTTTCAGGCCTTTTTTAAAAACAGCCGGAAATTTTAATTCACAATATGATTTTTTTAAATATAGAGAGAAAGGTTTTGCTCATCTATGTTGAAATTCATTCCGTGCAGAGTACTCATTTATATCTCTCCTAAAATTTAAACTGAGCTTCTCCCTCTTCCCTTAAGGAATATAATTATTATCTTTCATTTTTTGTAATTCCCATGATGTGCCTGTCTTCCAAATAGAGAATAATGCATTATCTGTGCCCCAAGGAATTTATATTAGAGGATAAACCATATTATTGTCTGTAAAATGAATTATTTTAAATAAAAAAAATGCTAAGATGCAATTACTATGTTCAAGAGGACACATTTAGTTCTGTTTAAATTGATGTTGAAAAATGCTGCTTGCCTAATGGCACAACTTGACTAATAATATGCTACAATAGGAACTATGTTCATAAAGTCAAATGTAATTTGCATACAGATAAAATGTCTACTTTATCTACTGCCCATATTCTAAAATAGAAACTATAGATTGACATTGCTTCCAGTGTGACACAACTGTGGATAAAGACTTAAACCTTTCCTTGATACTCACCAATCATATATTAAAAATCTATGGGGTTTTATGCATTGTAAAACTCAAATAGAATTTTCAAAACACTAATGCTATCACACATAATTGCACACATGATTGCAAAAAACAAACTGACCTTTCCCCCTGAAAAAACCAAAATCAAACAAACCCCACCAAAACAAAAAAACTCCCAAATAAACAAACAAAACAACAAAACCAAACCACAAAAAGGATCCCAACCACATTCCAAAACAAACCCCAACCAAACACCAAAACATATATTTAAGGTAATTTTACAATATTTTTAAAACCTCAACTATAAAAATTTAAGTACAAAACTGTAATAACTACATGCAATTTCTGCATTACAATAGAGGAAAAATAGAAGATAGTGTAATATATTGGCATAGACCCATACAGATATGTGCAATCTTTTAAATAATATAAATGTTTTAATTATTTAAGCTTGCTGTCCTGTTTCATAATATATACATTTTACACATCTAGTTAATGTTTCTGGCTGCCTATATTTGATATAGCAATATATTTGATATATAGCAATATATTTGACAAAGCAATATATTTCTCCATTTTCCTCCTAAACCTCTTCTTCTCTTTGTACACAGTGATTAGGAAGAAAGATATAAAAATGGATCTCCATGCCCAGGCAAAAACATGTTTTTAAAGAGGAGGATGGAAGATAGAAACTTGAGGAGAAAAGGATGCAAAATTCTAAAAGTTATCTAGGAGGTGGTTGAAGACTCCTTCAGCAGCAGCTGTTGTGAACAACTTAGTTATATCCAGCAGGTATTAGTTGCATCTGATTCTGTCCTGAGGCAGATGGATGAACAGGGTGATTGCTGGAAGCTGTTGACAGGTATTCCTTGCCCTTTTTCATCAGTATAAATTTCTGAATAGGTTCTACCTTCTTAAGGTAAGATATGGCTCCAAATGGATGAATATGGCAACACATAAGACTAAATCCCATTTAAAATAGTCTTTTATAATAACAGTGTGCATATTTGGAGCAGTATGAAAACTCACAGATCTTATTTACAATTTTGTTTTGTTTTATTTAGCCTGCCCTACGTGTCATAGCTAGAAATCCTTGATTACTCATGCAAATCCTAGACTTGAAATTCTTCATTTTCAGGAAGCATTGATGTGCTGTTTTTTCTCATATACTAGAAAAATGTTAAATGAATTGACCCGTACATGTTTCATTTGAGTGGACCTATGACAGCTACAATTGCAGTACAGTTTCAAGCCTGACAACACATCTGTATATTTTCCAAACATTGTAGTATAAGGAGCATCTGCATATTTTTTTCCACTTTCTTTCAGATTCCAATTAACCATTTACCTCTTTCTTCCACAGTTAACACATTTGAACCAGAATTAGCTGAACAGTCTTCACAAAAAAAAGGTGTACATTTATCCTAACCCCGACTGTTAAATTTTTCTGTATTAGAATGATCTATGCTTTTAAATTGAGTATGGCTTTTCTATTGCGCATAAAACAAGACCATATTTCAGGATAGTTCTGTGTATTTTGCATGTCTTCATGTTCCAAACTTATAATAGGGGCAAACTCCTTCCAGAAAGTGCTGCTGCTGCCAAATGGATGGGAAACAAGATGACAGCATCAAGAATGGCTGAATCAAAACTTCTACTCAACTCTTCCAGGAGAGAAAGAGAGGTTTTGGCCCTACATACTTAGAGTGACAAAAATTCAGCTTTGCCTACACTACTGGAAAACCTTTAGCTGCCTCTAAGACAAAATAAAATATATAAAAATAGAAAAAAAAACCCCAAACAAAAAAGTAAAAGACAGTAAATGCTCTCCAGATAGGAAACTGAAGCAGAATGCCAAATTGTTTCCTCGTACTAGATGAAGCAAGATATTTGCCAAGCTCTAAGGCATGTGTCGTGTGACACCAAACTCCTCAGATCACAGCAGAAGCTTATTCAGGCTTCTATTTGACCTATTTGACCAGTGCACGGTTTAAATGCAGTTGAAATAAAATTGCAGTCAGCCATTTAATCTATGTTCCAATTTAATCCATCTTCCCAGTTTCAGAGTCAGTGGTGCTCATGATCTTATCAGAACTGCAAAGTCATACAGGCAGACTGCCTCTCACATTTCTGTAGAAAAAGATTAGTTAATGTTAAAAAACAGTTTTTCCAAGTCTTAAGTTAAAGTTTCTAAGCACAAATGTAATCTATATATTTATGAACATATATACATAAATGTATACATAAATGTATATATATGTTAGTGGAGACTACTGGTTCTTCACATGCATTTTTCAATATAAGGATTAATCTATATTTCCTTCAAAGGTTTAGCAGGATCTAATGCCTTTTGACCAGAGTTGAGTGCAATACTCCTACTTTATAAAAACAAAGATATTTTATGGACAGTTACAGTAAGGTCACTTGACACACTTCAAACAAGTAACTCAGTTGAGAGAACAATTTAAATTTATAGATTTTAGTTTTATTTCTGAGATTAATTATATCATTCAGAATTTTATAAATATCCTTTTAATACTGTTGGACAATATTTTTTTTCAACTACCTCTGGACAAGGAAAGCTAAATAGTCTTCAAGAAGGGATTAAGTCCCAGGATTCTCTGTCAGAGTGCCTTAATTAAAAAGGTTTAAGAGAAGAAATGCTTTAATACAGGAAATGAGAACTATTTGACCTCCAGAGGTTGACTGAAAGTTATCACTTTCTTGAAAATGAGTGATCAATAAGAAGTCAAAAGAGGAATTATCTTTAAGGTGGTTAAGGAGTTGTTACTGCTTGAAAATAAGGGAAATAACTGGTTCTGTACGAGCTACAAGTGCCACAGAAAGCACCCACAGAAGTACTGAGATGTTGCGTTCAGTAGCAGCTCTACACTGGGCCTACACAATTTTTTCAATCTTCTGAGGGCTACAAAGAATTAAATGCAAGATCTCTTAATAATTATACGTGTTTTCTCTCTGTCATTAGTTTGTCGTTGCTTCCTTATGGCAGATTCAGCTGCACATCTACCCCTTCGTTCCCAAAACTGTTGGTCAATACCCATATCAGCTCATGGGATTCATCTTATCTCAATGAGACTAGCAAGGAAACCAGAGCCACCATGGGCTTTCTGATCCAGCACTGCCACGGTTCTGCAACAGAGTGATAAGGTTTGGATGTCAGTAAGTCAGAGAATTTATATCAAAGCCAAAGGAAAACCCCAGATCTCCAATAAATCATCTAGAATATATAAAACCTTAGAAATACAGAAAAGAGGAAAACCAAAGGCAGCCAGTAGTAATTCACGGGATTAAATAATCCAAGTTATTCTGTTCTAGCTAAAGAAAGTTTACTAAAACTGTTACAGATGCTGGTGAAAGCACTGAATGAGAGAGAAACAAAGGGACTGAGAGGGAGCACTATGGGATTAAATTAAGCCAATTTAAACAGAATAAAGCAAATGGCTAAAAAGCAGCTAGAAATAATGAGACTTGTATTGGAGCCAGCCTGACAATGGAAAGCTACCAGGAAATACCACATTAATGAACTATAACAATGCTAGTTTAATGGATCTATCCCAAGCACAGTAAGGGAAACAAATGTACAAACAGAGATACAAATCTACTACATCAATAACAACCACAACTTGAGTGTCAGTCATATGAAAATACAGAAAAGCTACTTGTTATAAAGATTTCAGGGAAAACTGTGCATATGTGACCTGGGAGAAACATTAGCTCAACATGTATTTAATCTTATTATGGAATTGTTATCCATTCCCTTCCTGGTACACCTGGATGGGGAAAAAACCCAACTTCAAATGAGTTGGGCAGATGAACCTCAGGCAAAAATATAACCCAACTCCCTTGCTAGAAATAGACCCTGATTCTGGGAATCACGCAGAGACATTTGCATAGCAAACACAGAGTCTTGAACATTCAGACCTTTGAGAACAGCTTATAGTCATGTGGAGATCAGCTGCCACTGCTTGTCACCTGTATTTCTGAGAGATGTCACATCTGCAGTCTGTCGATGTACTGTAAATCGTTTTCAAGGAATTAGTCCCCTGCAGCTTGAAGCGAATCTGTTTTGTAGCAAGCTGACTGAACACTGCAACGGCCAGTTTGGGAACTGTTTCCTTCCACAAAGGTGGCCTTTTTGTGTGCCCATGCACAGGAGAATGAGCAGTGTCCATACCAGAGCTGCAGTGTTTCCTAACAACAAAACCCAGAAATATGCTTGTAAATACACCACATTAGAGTATTCCCTGTTTTATTTTCAAGCCAGACATGGTCCTGAAGGGACAGAAAAATCTTTTATCCCTCTCTAAATCCAGATTTAATAAAAAGAAAGAGAGTCTGGTCTGCTCTTCTCCTGGGGTTTTTATCCCTCCTTCCCAAGGTTTCTCCAAGAGCAGGGTTGGGTGCTGGTAACCCCAGGGGCTGGGAGGAGGAAGTGAATGTATGTCACTGTGCTTAGAGAATAGTAACTTCTTAGGACTTAGCTGTAGATCAGTGGTTAGAAATTTTAGATTTTATTCATATTTTACAAGTGTCCAATATTTCAGCTTTCTTGTTGCTGCTATTGAACCTGAGTTTATAGTTCACTAATTGCCAGTTGATTTCCAGCCATTAATAAATTCATAAACCACTTTGATCCTGATTTTGGTTTGAGCTATTTGAACTGAGTAGTTTTTCTCTGTGCCCAAGGCTGCTGCCCAGCCAGTAGATACCACACTGCCTGTTCCAAGGTCCTGGCACATCTCAAACACTTTGACTGGCTACTTTGGGCTGGTTTTTTTCAGGGCAGTAGTTACATAAGCGTTTGGCTGACTTAATGCAACACAGTCACATTTTGCATTTTATTACGCAACGGAATAATCATTCTATAGACATCATTTATTCATTCAAACCAGAGAACACCAAGTTCTCTTGACTGTACACCTTTTTATCACACTTTAGATGCAGATACAGCCTCAAAAATTGCAACACTGCCAGTTTAACTTTTATTGCAATTTTGTTTTTCCTGCCTATAACCTTCAAACAATATTTTTAGTTTTCATTAAAAACACATTTACTAGTACCAAACATATTTTCAAAGCTTTGGAAAAGGGCCTCTTCCTCCCAGCATTTAACATGAAAATAAAATGAAGTAGAATAAAAAGCTCATCATATATTTGGTAAAGTAAGACTTCTTTGACTTCTCATGCTTCATTTGAGAACTGAAAGTTACATGTATACATTTCTACTCACAGATAAAACTGTTACAAAACTAGAAATACTTGACAGCAGAACGTTCTGGTTGCCAGAAATGTGACAAACTGTAGAAGTCAGGAGAAGCTCTGGATGTTTCTACACAGTCATGGTTGGCATCTTGTCACCTGGTAACACAGCAGCTGCCGCTATTTTAATGGCATTTCAACACAGACTTGTCCTAGCAAAGGATTTAAGCTTGTCTGTTTCTCACTTTCATACATCTTATGTTATTTCTTAGAAGATTTCTTAGATTCTTAGAACTGGTCCTGGCATTTTTTAGGATTTTGTTTTGTTTCTTATAAGGGGCACATAAAAAAGGAGCAATTCCAAGCAATACTGAATGAAGGCCAAATTATTGTTCTTCCCAAAACCAACAAATAAGTCATGTGGGGGACAAATAATATCGGGTGTTTCATTTGGAGGAATTTGTTTCTAATGGTGGAAGATGTGAGCTAGATTTGATATATGCATGATATGTGCATGGGATAGGAAAATCTCCCTGTGAAACAACTGAGATCAAACTTCTTCCATCCCATTTCAGTTTTTCACAGTCTGGGCCATTAGGTAGAACACCTACAGCACAATTCCCATAATTTCTAACAGATACACTAACTTAAGCACATGTTTCTTTGACACTTGTGATATGTCTAAGCAAAGATTGAACTTCCAGGCTTTTTCTTCTAAAGCAGAAACTTCTCTAAGTGTGTCTTCTGAACTTTTTCAAAAATACTGTCACATCCCCTTGCCAAAAAGAGATTTTCATTCATCAAATAAGCATCCACCTACATGGTTTGTCAATTTTTGTAATACTTTTATTTAATTTATTTAAAGCTGTTTAAATTTAGGACTTTTAGTCCGATACATATAGGGTTGTCATAAATCAGCCTATGAGATTACACTTTAATTTCCTTTAGGAGAAGTTGGCAAGATTGATTTGACACATGATCCACTCCATTGACAGAAAGGTGAGGCCTTTCCTTCCAAAACAGCTGCACCTGAACAGAATTTTTGCTCAAAGGTTAAAAAAAACCCAAAAACGTTGAACATCTGATTGCTGGGATATTTAGACTTCGCAAATAAAGATTCACATACTTCCACTAGGTATCTAATTGTGCCAGAGTAACATGTGGAACAACATGAAATGTAGTTAATCAGCTCTTATTTAATTTAAGGCTTTTAATTTAGAGCTTTTCTTAAAAAAAAACAACCAAAAAAACCCCAAAAATACAACACCACCAAAAAAGCTGTCTTTTCTCACCACCAAAAATGTAGCTCTATTTTATATTAAAACATTGAACATAAGAAGAATAATTCAAATTAAAAAAAAAAAAACAAACTAACAAACAAACAGAAAGATAAAAGATATAGAAGCACCTGGAAGTAGAAATTCTCTATACTCATCATCTCTCCTGTATAGGAATAAGTATTTGCTCCAAGCAGCACTGTAGAGATTCATTTTTGTTTCTCTTGGAAAAGTAACATTTTCAGAGAATTATACTCTGGATTGGACTAACAGAGAACAGGCTGTGAGAAGAAAATTATTAGCTGAAAAGGATATTCTTAGTTGCAGTGAGATTACATTCACAACCTCTGTGCCAGTATTTTTCTCTGTAGCAAAGAAAGACTAGGTTCAAAAATATAGTGTCTTCTGCTAAAACTCATCAAACAAATTTTATGGGGAAAGAGAAGACTCAAATGTTTCTTACATACCCCAAATTGCACATTTTTTCCTCATAGAACTAACAAGTTTAGATTGAAAATAAAGGGAAATTAATCTGAAACAGAATCACAAAACCATCAATGTGCATACAGCCTTCTTCAGCAGCAGCTTGTAATGATTTTTCCTGGGATATCTCTTTCCCATGCTGATTTCCCCTCCTTATACATCACTCAAGGTGTTCAGGCAGACATTCACTACTAGTTCATTGGTCCATCCCTGGTCACCCTCTGCCTCTCTCTTTTACTTCTCAGGCACTTTAGAAGATTCATTCAATTCAGATGGAATGATTTTGGATCTATTTTAATGTCAGAGACTAAAAATAATAATTATGAGGAAGAGAGGAGGGAAGTCTTCAGCTTTCTAACATATTCTTTCTCTGCTGACTGCAAGCTAATTAGCCACAAAATTGTCTTAAATCAAGACCAGCTGTGTCTTGAAAAATCACCAGTGACCAAGACTTCACCAGAACCCTGTGGAGAGGTTGAAGAGGCATGAAAGTCTTCATGCTCTTCACCTGTATTATCCAGGTGGACACAATAAAGATTGAAGTCATAATTAAATCCCTACTCAACATACACTAAATATACTACTGTTGTCCAAAGAGGCACATAGTAACAATAATATTTCATCACACAAGGAAGAAAGTCTTAAATCAGGCAAAGCAAATTATACCAAGAAGTCACTGCGCTTCTTGCTCTAATTTGTCATTAGGTGTAGACAAACAATTCCTTTTCCTCTAGAGATGACTACACAGAGAGGTTATAATATGTAATATTAAGGTAATCAGATCAGCTGAGTACAAGTAACCAGCACTCATCCAGAAAATTAACATCTGTCTATTACTTCCAAAAGTAAAATTGGATCTAGTTTTTTCTAACTGTGTAAACGCAGATGATCCACTTTAACTGGCTCTACCTCACTCTTCTGCACTATGAAAATGAAGAAATCAAAAATTTATTTCCCCTGGGAAGAAATAGGATACATAAATATGTTCCCCCCCTTAACTGGTAAGTAGTATCAGTGACTTTAGCATATTTAGTGTTCTCTTTCAGAAGAGAAAAATATTAGTATAAGTTTCTTGGGGAAAAATTTTGAAAAAAAAAAAATCATTTGTTGCCTGAAATCAAACATATGATAAGAAAACCTGAGATATGAAATTTCATTTAAATTTTTGGAGCTACTTGGTGGTAGTGAGGTGCGTGTCCTTCAATAAACAACACATTATCACTTTGTGTTTTGGAGTTAAAAAAAACCCTTACTTCTGTTACTTTATGGCCATAAAAAAAAAAGAAATCGACCATTCAACTGAAAGACCACCCCCAAAACTCCTACAAACACACAAAAACAACAACAAGCAATACTTCAAGAGTATCTTTGCCCAATAACCGTAACTGTCATCTCTTTGGAAGAATCAAGATTTCTGTCACCCTTTCTACAAAAAAGGAAGAACTATTTCAATGGGACCATTTGTGGGTCTACTACATATAATTACTGAACTTTATTTATATGGTTTGGTTATTTTTTAAAATAAGAAAAAACATTCATTTATATTTTCAGTGGAAAAAAAATACACACATTAAAACGTGTCCACAAAAGTTTTATTTCTCATGCCTTCTCTGAAAGTTTGGAAATATAATAATATGCTTTTCACTGTAAAATTAATTACCAGAGATAATAAAGACCCTCTGGTTGAACTTCAATATTCTTTTCATTAGGCAAAAAGGAAAGAAAGGAAAATAGCAAAGCACCATTCAGCAAGATTACAGCATGACGTCTGCCAGAGAAATGAACTCCAGTAAGCAATTGTCTTCAAGATGGTGAGATCCCAGCTGTTCACCCATTTGGATCAAACTGATGAGTGCATAGAAAATTGTGCAACTGAGCTGCCAAACATTTCTCACTGCTCCAAGCAGAGAGCCAAGTGAGCTGCTGAAACCATAAGGTGATGCTCAAAATGAGCTCATTCACAATGTGCTCCTCTCTCCTCCTTGGTGTGTGTGAGAGAGCATATATTTCAGCACTGAGAGACTTTGAGACACACTGAAACAGAGATAAAGAAAAACTAATTAAACTCTCTGTGTGCTTGCAAGCATTGCTAATCATTGTAAACAGCAAAATATCTTGCTCGCCAGCCTCATTTCAAAGAATCCCAGAGGGCTACTGCTATCACCCAGGTAGAAGAAAGGAAGGAAGACTGGAAGTGTGACCAGCCGCATTCCCTATTTGCAGTGGAGAGATGGGATGCAAGGAAGAAGGAGATGAAGGGAAACACTGCATAGATTTCATAGAAGAAGGACTGTTAGAACAAACTGTTAATAAGAGCAGTTTGCTTAGTGCTATAACCAGAAGTGATGCTAATAGACATTATTTTCTATAACCTTCATGTGATCTTCTCTAATTTTCTCCCCTTTAGTGTTACTTAAAACAGTTATTTAAACATCTTCTTGTAATTTCTGGTTATCTGATTGTATGCATAGCCTTCAACAGAAAAAAGCTATCATTTTACTAGACTGTAGGCATCATCTTTTCATTATTTCCTAACCTTTAAACTCTTGTCTTTATGTAGATTTCAGAGGCCATCTGTGCAGCTGGATAGAATGGTAATGAGTGGAGAAAATCACCTCCAGACAATAGTTGAAACTCATCATTTAACTCAGACAAGGCCTTATGTCTTTTGTCCTTTCCTTGTTTATAGCGGTTCCTTTGCTTCAAATTATTTTGTGCTTCTACTTTTCTAACAATGGGAAAGTTTAAGGGAATGGATTAATGAGATGGTATAAAGTTTTTATTTTTTTAAATTGTACTTGAATGATTGGTGTGTTCTGCTTATGTGCCAGAGAAAACTGACAATTATTCTACGCTGCTTGCAAGGGAGACAAACGGAATCACTCAGAGCTTTACTACAGAAGGACAGAGAAACCAGGCCATTATAAAGGAATTTTGGATGTTACAAGAATGTATCTCAGCTGTATCTATCTTACATCACTGGTCTAAAAGAGATACATATATATATATACACATACATACATACATATGGGTACATGTAGGTACCAAAGCTGTTCTCATAACCTGAAAAAAACCCCAAAAAACCCAAAAAATCCTTATGAAAAAATCCCATATGAAGTTATGCTCTACAATAAAAGGGGAAATAGGGGTAATTAGGAGAGTTTTCAACTTTTGCTCAGAAATTGCCTGGGTAAGTGTTTACCCATGGGATGTGGTGATTGCCATTACATCACTTTTTTTGGTTTCACTTGTCTCTCTTTTTATTTATTTGTATTTTCATTACAATTTATTATTATATGATTTTTTTACAATATGAAACTGTTCTTAACCCACAAGTTTTCTTAATTTTACCCTTCCAATTCTCTCCTCCATCCCACAAGGGGAGAATGAGCAAGTAGTTGCGTGGGGCTTAGTTGCCAATTGGTGTTAAACCATGACATCAGTGAAAAACAGCTACAACAATTTGTCTATAAAACAATTTAAACTGGATGGAAAGACAGAAGTGTTTGATGCATGTACATGAGAAGACACCCTGCTCAAACTGCAAAATGAGTAGCTACTAATGAACGGAAAGCAATGACGAATGACAGAGTTTGAGGAAAAAAATTGCTGCTCCAATGAGAGAAACATGCATGGACTTAAGAAAAGGTTTTATTTCACTGAAGACTGCAGCATTTGTTTCTACAAACATTACTGAGAGGCTGTTGAGGTACAGCAGTGGGGAATGTTTGAAAACAGGTTAGAGCAAATCTTATTTTCATTAGTGAAACTACCTCTACTGGCAGTGAGGTTGAATGGCCACATTCAAATAAACAGCCCTTTAAGGTTTTGGAGTTTTGATTTTTCACTTGTTTTAATCTGAGCAGCCCCATCTCTTGACTCTGTGTTGCAAAAAACCAGAAATGGCGGTTGTCTCACTATATTCCTGCAGCACCAATGCAATTTTCCCACATATTCTGAAAATTAAAGGACAGCAAATTTTCTCTAAAGCCAGAGTAAATAACAGAGTTAAGCATTCTTTTCTAATATGAGTACTGGTATGGAAGAACAATGTAGAAACAAAAGAGAAGACAGAGAAATGTGCAATTAAGATGACACAGTTCAAAGAATAAGTCATAGTCAAAACACAAAAAAAGTTTACTATGAAAACTTTCTAGCCTAACATGCAGAATGAAATTTAGCACACCCGAAAAAATGGTTGATTGAAACATTTGATAATTGTGGCTGTTGCATTCATTCTGTGAATACTTAACCATTTTCCCTCTAGTCATCCAATTTCTTTTCCACAAAATAAATACTTTCCAAGTTTCTTTTAAGGGGATTTCTTATCACCTTCCATTGTCATAATATTTTTCCCTTTCAGTATCCTATATATCTTAGGCTCCAGCACAATTCATTCTTTTCTATAATCAAATGCCTCAGCATCAGATTTAATTCACCTGAAAGGAAACTGTTTTGCACTAAGATCATAATCCTATTTGACTTCTACAATGCATTTCAGCTGATGTTTTATTTGCATAGAGGGGAAATATCTTTTTGTCATCAAAGAGCCTTCCTCTCTCTCCTTCCTATATGGCAGCTGCTATCCAGTAATTTATATGCACGCCCTGGTTGCAAATACTTTGCAAGGCAACATCCTGCAGTTACATAGCAAATGCTGTTACCACAACATTGAGGAGAATAACTTTAACATGAGGACTGAACCTGTTTACTCACTGTTCTGAGGGGAAGGTACATTTAAACTAATGTGATTATTCTCTTTCCTATGTCCACTAAGAGAATAAATTATTTAATTTACTAATATTTGTATTCATCGGATTGATTGATGTACATATTTAGCCCTATAAAGTATATGATCTCAGATGATCCTGCTATTTAGTTTGCTTTCTTTTGTCTCTCCAATTTTAATACCTACAGTATACCAAACCTAGCTGTCTTTACAGCACAAAAATATTAAAGAATAAGAAACAAACTTCATTTTATGTCTGAGAATACTATAAAACAGTGAAATATAAGGAAACAGTGGCAATTCTCCTTGAAGACACAACTCAAGCGAAATTTCCTTTGATAGAGGGTTCACCTTGTAATTTCAATTTCTCATCACCGCTGCACAATTTTGAGAAAAGTAACTCCTCAGACTACGTAAAAGTGCTCTACAGAGGACAGTCTGAGAGTAATCAACCCAGATTACTGGCAAATGACAAATCCATATAATCTGAGAATTCTATTTCCTTAGAGAGCTTTCTGCTGTCTCTTCATCTTTCTTAATTTGTGTTTTTACCCCTAAACTGCTTCTTTTTACATCTACAGTTCAGGGTATTCTTACTTTCAGTTCTAGAGATCCATTCCCAAATAGAGTCTATACTGAGCAAAAAACATACCAGAAACTTTCACACACATAAAAAAGTTTGTTATGTATCATAGAACTAAAATCAAGAACTTACAGTTTTCTAAATCCTTGTGCTTTTTAACATAGAGCAAGTTTGATGAAGGCCCAACCAGCACATTAGTACTTAAGAGAACAACATACGGAGCAACAGACAAAGGAAAATAGAGCATAACCTTTTAAATAATAATAATAAAGAAGCATTTGGAATATGATGACACCAAACTGAAATGAGAAATTAAGTAAAATAGCCTAGTCAAAATCATGTCAATATATTTGGGAACAGCAGTGCAAAAATTGTTCAGGCCCCCAAACTCCCACCAAGAGAAAAAAAAAAGATTTAAGAGAATTTGAACTCTGGAAATGTTCACCCCTCATTATACATCGCACAGCTCTGGTCAAGCACACCATCAAATTACAGTCCTATCTGTCATGAAGTGAGGATTTCTCCTGACCTCTAAAAAGCTTCCTCTCCTATGAAATTTTCATAGTAGTTAAAAGAAGACAGAATGAAACGGGATCTTGGATTCCCTCTCAAAAGAAAAACCCAAAACAACCTCCAAAAAAAACAATTCAGAAAACATTAAATAGTCACACAGTCAGGGAATACATCTTTCTGGATCCCATAATTTAGAGATACAGTGATGGAATAATTTCAGCATATGAACAGGCAGTTTTCCTTCTTTTAGAGGCAATTCAAGAAAGATCAACATTCATATCTCTCTGGAACTGCTGACACTAAATAAATACCTAATCCTGAAACTCAAATCTTGTTCTATTTCTCTTTGGATTGGTGTTTTGTTTCATTTAAAAGTCCAAAAAGGGGCTATTATATTCTTATGTTTTATAAATTTGAAAGAAAAAAATACAAAAAAAAAAATTAAAAAAAGTAAAATAAAATATTAAATATGTCTTTATCCTGCTACTCTTGTAAGTACCACTTCTCAAGGTCTATTTTCATCATGATAGTTAAGCTGAACTAGCTGCACAGTAAGATAGATTGGAATATTAGTAGAATACACAGTTATGAAATTACATATTTGCTTCGTTATTCTTGCTCTTTCTTCCAATTCCATTATATTTATTTCATGCCTTTTTTTTTTCCCACAGACAAGACCACAACATCATCCTGTTTTGGTCAGCAAAAGTCTAATTTAAAATCAAGACTGTACAGACCGAAATTACACTGATCACCTCAAAGTTAAAAGCAATATTTCCTCTTCTTCAAACCTACTGTCCTAACTCTATTTCTTAATCAAAAGAATCCTTACAACACCAACAGAAACTACAAAGGCAGAAAAAAGATGATGGTTAAGAACGCAAGAAATGGCTTTCTTCTTTTTTTTTGTTATTATTTATAAAAATCACAACAACACATGCTCCCCAGAACAATAAAAAGGTGCAAGATGAAAGTGTAAGAGGAGATAATCATAGAACAAAAGGCATAGCTGACATTATGGATAATATTTGCTTACAGGGAAAATATGTCATGGTGAGCAAAACAGCTAAAAGTGTCTACATCGGTGTCACAGCTCCTTTAATCTTATTCCAAAAGAGTTATGGGAAAAAAAAAAAAAGGCATCTTTAAGAGGAGAATGGTTGAACTTTCTGTTTAGGTCAGGTTTTCTCCTTTGGTGAGAAACTTTGTATTCTGAACTGTCAGTCTGGCTGGGAATAGATAAAACAGAGTACTTAGAGCAGACTAGTAGTTCAGCATGATACTACTTAAAGTATCCATTGGCCTCTTGCTTTGCATTTTGATAGGTTAGAATTAAAAATAGATCAGAAACCAGATATCTTTATCAGAATGAAGTTTGGCAATAACAGGAATCCAGAATATATTTTTATATATAAACTTTATTTCCTCCTCTCCATTAGTACTGATTAAAAATAGTACAGATTCATATCTCTTGTTGGAAGACATAATTTTCAGAAACATTTAGAAATACATAGCTTCATGCTTTTAAAAAAAGTTTTAGACCTTTCAAGAGTAATTTTACTGCAAAATATCAGCCTCTTTGTAAGAAAGTACAGCCATTAATAATGCTTTGTTATTGCATATTATATGATTTACACTCCACCCTAATGGCTTGGAATATTTTTTTTTTCAGTATGAACAAATTAGCTCTGTTTTCCTGGCACAATTAGTTGCAAGTCCTTCAATTTCATTCTGCTGAAAACTGAAGGACAAATCAGTGACAACAGAATCACTGGGTAGCACTTGGGTAGTCAGCTAAGATTGTTGTCTAGGAGCAATTTATCATGTAAATGGTGTCCGCTTTGTTTTATGGAAATCTGAAAACAGCTTTCTGCATGATTGAAGTCTTTGTCAATGAAAGCCTTTTCAAAAATGTGACAAATGCTTTTTATCTCTGGGAGATGCTCAAAGGACTTAAGTGATAAAAACTATATATACACTTACTATTTTTATCCAGGTCAGACACATCTATAGCATTCTGAGGATTTAGCAGCCCTGATTTTCTTTATATTGAACCAATTTTATTTTAGGGGGAATCAATCCCATTCCAGAGGAGTCAAAAAAGATTGTTTGCTTTAGCCATGTTATGTATAAATATTAATTATTATAACCATAAACAAAACACAGTATGAAGTGGTTTCTCAGAGCATATTACAGATGACTTCCAAGCCCTCTTGGAACGTGAACTGCACTCTTATTAATTGTCATACACCTATGTGTGTCAAAAGCCACTTGCAGGGTCTCATTATCTCACAAACCTCCTCCTTCCTGCTTTGCCAATCTGTAGACATTTTCCACTGAATGTCATGGCTACACTTCACCTCCCACAGGTGAATTAATATAAATTCCACTGTGAATAAATGACATAATTATGGAACCTTACATTTCTTATAACACAGACTTATGGTATTTTTAAATGAAATTTAGAAGTCTGCTTCACAAAGTTTCTTCAAACACATTTACCTGGTGGCTCATTTAAAGAAATATTATTAAACCATCTGGGATAAAAAACAAGTTATCCATAAGCTGAGTATGAGTGCAACATGAAAAACAGTTTTCAGGAACAGTAGTATCCAACACAAACGTAAATTCAGCAAGTGATGCTCTGGAATTAACAGGAATTTCCCACCTTTTAAAATACAGAAGATGCAAAGTATTTGTTTTCAACACAAGCCATAGTATTTTAAAACTCTAGTGAGTTCCACCAGCAGACAAAGTATGGCTTTATGTATCCCTTTCACATTTGCTTGAAGAATCAAAAGGTTCACGAAAAGACCTATCTCTTATTTTGTGTGTATTTGCTCAACCTATGCAAAAGTGTTATCGACCTCATAAATGAGGATAAATTCCAAAATAAGTCTGAATTCATCCATCTTTCCTGAATTTTTTCTATGTCTCAGTTTTCTAAGAAAATTTTGGCATTCAAAGAGCTTTTTTTTTTTTTGCTTTGTTTTAGAATGTATACATACACAGATATAAATACCTCCTACTCACAGAGAAGGAGAAAACAGTCATAAGATTTTGTTTTTATTTTCCTGGATGAAACTTCATATTCTTCGTGGCATAACAGGCAAAGCATTCTGGTTGCTTATATGTGTTCCTGTCATCGTTTGCTTCCTAAATCTACTCTTGAAACAATAAAAGTTTCTTCAATAATTTTTTGGGGTGGAGGTCGGAAGGGTGGTAGGAATAGTCTTTGGTGCTTCTTTTGAACCACAAAAAACCTCACCAAAATTGTTAGAGCAACAAGGAAAATATCCATGATATCTTTTATTTGTCTGGGATCTCAGAAACAGAGGCCATCTGCTCAAGCCATAAACATTACCAGAATAAACTTGCACAAACTCTGGAAGTGGGCCCATGGGACTGTCCTGAGGTTTAACAAGACCAAGTACAAGGTGCTGCACCTGTGTCAGGGCAAGCCCCAGTATCAATCCAGGCTGGGGGATGAACAGATCAAGAGCAGCCCTGCTGAGAAGGACTTGGGGGTGCTGGTGGGTGAGAGGCTGGACAGGAGCTGCAACATGAGCTCACAGCCCAGAAACCAAATGTGTCCTGGGCTGCATCCAGAGCACTGTGGGCAGCAGGTCGAGGGAGGTGATTCTGCCCCTCTGCTCCCCTCTGATGAGACCCCCCCTGTAGTGCTGCATCCAGCAATGGGGCCGCCAGCAAAAGGAAGGACATGGACCTGTTGGAGTGAGTCCAGAGGAGGCCACCACGATGACTAGAGAGATGGAGCACCTTTCCTATGAGGAAAGGCTGAGAGAATTGGATTTGTTCAGCCTGGAAAAGAGAAGGCTTCAGGGTGACCTAATTGTCACCTTCTAGTACCTGAAGGGACCCCACAAGAAAGATGGAGAAAGACTGTTTACAAGGACATGTAGTAACAGGACAAGGAGGAATGGCTTCAAACCGAGTAGGTTTAGATCAGATATAAGGAAAAAATTCTTTCTGTGAGGCTCATTAGGCATTGAAACAGATTTTCCAGAGAAGTTGTGGATGCCCCATCCTTGAAAGTGTTTAAGGCCAGGTTGGATGGGGCTCTGAGCAACCTGGTCTAGTGGCAGATATCTCTGTCCACAGCAGAGGGTTTGGAACGAGATGGTCTCTAAAGTCCCTTCTAAGTCATTCTATAATTCCATGATAAAACCCTTGCCTCTCAGCAAGATCTTCAGACAGCCCTAAGCTACCCTTGTGAATGGCATAAAAGATGTCATAGTTACTTTTTCCCCCTTCCAAGAAAGAAGTCAGAGTGAGTTCAGCTGTTCCTATCCACTCGTTTCTAGAAAAATTAAATGAAACCTCCACCAAGCCCCAGCAAACTTTTCCTCTCAGAAACAATGACATACAATAAACTCATAATATCTTTTGATAATTGACATTTCTGAACTTGCAGTAGGAAAACGACAACCTCAAATTAATTGGGCAGAAAAGTAATTTAAAGTTTCTTCATCAGCAATATGCAAAATGCCAGGAAACCAGATCCCTTTCACCTGGAATAGGTTGGAGGCAGTTGTCCTGGTACTGATACTTCTACTTCAGCAAGAAGCAGAGCACAGAGGAAGTAAGTGAAACAGAGGAAAAAATCTGAACCACTACTTTAAAAAGTCATTGCAAAATTCTTCCTTTAAGAAGAATATCTTGGTAAAATCCAAGATATTTCAGAATTCTGTGTTGTCCCACCAGGCAAAACATGGGTTGGGTGGGGAAGATTTCTGTGCTGTAGTCCCATTCTCACACTCCACCTGAGACAACTCAATCTGGCTGTTTTGCTTATATTTAGTACCTTAAATTTCCTAGCCAGTCTTATCCACAATGCTCATCATATCCCTCATCATTTCTACACAGCCTCTGGTTCATCTGAAGTCTACTTAACAGAGGTATTTGTTTACTGACACTCCAGGGTGAACTGACAAGTCATGTGCTTCTTGAAATATTTACATTTATTGGTCACAGGTGTCCTGGAATGAGTACATGCTATGAGCCAAAACAACAACTGAAATAAGCCACACTGAGAAGTTATTCCTGATTGGATGTCTGCTTTCCTTCCAAGATTTGCTATTTCACCTATGAAGAAGCATGATACAGGTAGCAGATACTAATAATGTGAAATCACTTAAGGTAATTTCAAGCCCTACCATCTTTACCACTTAATCATTTTCCTTCAAATCATTTTCTAACCTTAAACCATTTTTTTCTGGTTCTGGAACACAAAACTTTTATACAGGCTCATCTTGGCTGCCATTTTTTATACACTATCTCAGTGTTAGGCTTCATTTTAAAATTCATTTTTTTCCTTAGCTTCCAATATATTCAAGGTTGATAAAACCTAATAAGCTCAAAGGCAGTCAGATTAAAGTGCACATTTTTTGACACAAGCAATCTTCTTTAATAGAAGGCCCTTTTATTACCAACTTTGCATTTGCTTTCTGTGTAAGAGAAAGTAATTTTAATTTCAATGGATACGGATTTTAATGGCACTCTCTAAAGCTTTACCAAATCTCCATCGGTCTGATAAATTTGGTCAAAAGGTTCATAGCAGTGAAGTCCCAGCAGAGTGAGAAAATTTTCCCGGATTACATACAAGTCAGAAAGAATATTTTTGTATTTTCTTTAACTTTTCAGCAGAGATTTGATTTCTACCCTCAGGTCAGTATGACTAAAGACTCTGGGTGATGGGTTATGAGTTATCAGGGACAGGGTTTCTAGCTCAAATTGAAAATAATGGTGGAAAAAGGCTGCTCAGGTAATTGGCTGTTTTTGCCTGCAGCTGTATTCTGTTCACCCTTCATCAGACTTATAGTATCTCCAGATAAACCCTCTTAGTAAACCATTTTCATAATTTGAACCCATCTGTGCTGCGAAGAGACTGGTAGCCAATTGAAATATTTTTCAGTAACCTGAATGCTCTTTTTCTGGTAAAATTTTGAGGTATGAGAGAAGGAAAAACACTCCTGAACAATTCAGTTACAAAATATTCCTTAATAATGCCAAAGAACAGATTTATATCATCAAGTAGCTGTCGGGAGAATAGCACCACAGAACAATTTGCTCCTAATTTCAAAGAAAATCAGAGTTAATTAAACCTTTAAGGATCAAATATAACTGAGTTTGATCAAAAATGTAAACAGTATTTTTTCATTTTTTATTATTCTTCCATCTAACTTTATCCCAAACATTACTTAGCTGTTGGAAGCTCCAGGGGAAAGTGAAGATATATAGATACAGAAATATATAGCTGAAACCTTTCTGTATCAAACACTACAGCAACATTGCTTATTTGAAATGCTCTGTTGTTCTTTACATGAGCAGATAAAGTCACAGAAGCTGCCTGAAGCAAATTTTAAGTGAACATTAAATACTTCCACACTTCTAAACAGTAAAAACAAAGCTTGGAAAGCCTGATTTATTTAAAGGAAAAGACAAATGGGTGTTACTATAGTCTTTCATCTACAAATTTAGAGTAAACTACTACTAATAAAAACATCTCAGTGACCTGTTGCCTGTTTAAAATGTTATTTGCCTTTTATTAAATGAAAAATGTTAGCACCTGCCCCCTCCAAACAAATAAACAAACAAACCACCCCCCGAGTCCTAATATATCCCAATACCATTAAAAGGGAAAATAACCCCCCCCAAAAATCATGTCTTTTCCCCTGATAATTTTTTTTTATTTTTTGCAAGTGGGATGGTTGAAGCAGGAAGATAAAACTTATGAAGTAAGAAAGAAAATACTATTATGTTATTTCATAATAACATAAAGATTACAATCGACAAATTTTTTTGGGTTGAATCTGCACAAGAGAATAAATTCCAACTCTTCTACTTGGAAGCTGATTACTTTGCACAGTAAGTGTGGAAAACAAAAAAAAAAACAAACAAAAAATTCCTGTTTTTAAAGTTTCCTATATTTTAAATGCACTAGAAACCTTTTAATACTTCATTTCAAAAACAAGCGATCATAAAGTGATGTTTCTTTCAGCACAAAAGGAGATTTAATCAGCTTGGTGACTCAATTTTTAAAATCAGAATATAACAACATTACAACCTAGTCTAACCTCCACTATAATGCTGATCACATTTCAACCCACAGTTCCTCCATCATATACATGACTTCTGTTTTCTTTACTATGAAGCACCTCTGTCTTTAGTGTATAGATCCCAGAAAAGACACACATAAATAAATATATTGCAGGCTTAGAATCTGAACTCTGGATTTCTTTCTAAGTACAAAGTAGAACTGGAATGTTGGGGGTGACTGCTTTTCCACTGCATAAAATTACCATTTTTAGTCATGAACAGAAGTACATTGTGGTAGACATTCAATTATCAGTAACTATAAAATTTATTGTTCAGTGATTTATTTCTGCTTATGAATGTTAGAGAGAGTTTGCATTGCACTGTCAAAGCCAAAATTAAACCTGAAGGATATTTTCTTCTTTCTTTAAAAATTATGATGGCTGCAAGACCTTTAAACTGCTTAGTGCAAACTTTAAGGACATAAAATCTGGGGCTACAAGGAAAGTATCATGAGTACATAGTGAATTGATATCAGTATCCTATTTATATACAAGTTTTTCACATTTATACATAGTATTTATTATTTTCTGCCATATTTCTAAAAGATGCCAAGATCAGGACCCCAAGGTGGTTGAAATCTTATAAATAGGTTGAAAGTACAACTGTAGAGTCCACTGAAACTATAGAAAAGAGTCAAAATAAAATGAGGGTTAAAAATTGGTGTAGATCATGTTAGAGAGCAGTGAAAAGGTGCCAGAATTAGAGACTGAATATTCTAAGCCACAATCCAGTGCCCTATACATTGAGCCTGCTTAAATTTAAAACAATTAGTCTTCCCTAATTTCAAAGCATTTTTCAGCTGCTTAAAACACACAGAAATATGCAGAACTGAACAACATTAAACTGCTCTGAACCCATTAAAATTAAAATATTAGTCTTTAGTCTTAGTTCTCTGACAATTAATGCAGTGCAGCTTTAGAATTTCATCACAGTGTATTAATCAAGCTGTAAAAATACAAATTATATCTTTAGTATAGAAAAATGCTTTCTAAAATTATTTTAATACTAATAAATTTCCTGTCTATGGTGTTTTAATTACATCTCTTAAATTACATTAATCTGTCTTATTCAACCTTCACGCTTGTGTTTATTTATATTTAATTATTAAATAAAGGTCCTGCATACATAGAAATGGCACACATGGAATAACAGTATTCTTCATAGAATGTGCATTGTCCTACTGGGGAGTCAGGACAATGCTTTATATTTATTGTGATGAATAGGACAACATATTTATCATTATAAAGGTCATAGTTTTTGCCAAGCAATCTTTATCCCTCATCCTGATAGATTGGCTAGTGAAGACTGTAACTTCAGGCAGCATTGCACTTTCCAAACGATGCTCAACACTGAGATAATAAAGTGATATGTGAGCAGGGCACAGGCAGGTCTGTGAGGCAGCAGCAAGGTAAAAGGTAATCCGGGAAAAATCCAAACAGGCTGTGGAAACAGAAGTAGATAATCAGAAAAGGTGAGAGTGTTGCAAGAGGTGCAAAAGGTAGAGACATGACAGCCAACACCAGCACAACAACCCATCCACACACTGCAGATGTTGGTGAGTGCAGAATTGGGAGCTACCACTGAGGGAATCTCTTACTATGAGGCCACAAATCACAGTCTGCATTGAGAAAAGTTTTATTTATGTGATGTTTGGAGAATAAGATATTTATCCAGATCTTGGGGCAAAACATTCAGAAAAGATCTTTAATGACAGCTCTGTCACAGACTTATCCTTACCTGTATATTTTCATTCGAATATCATGAATAATAAATGTTACCAAGGCATTTGAAATGGTCACAATTAGAGACATCTTCAAAATATCCATAAAATATGATGTATTAAACTTTTAACCTCTTAAGTATATTACACACATACAATGAAGTAAAGAAAGGATTAAGCTGAGCAAGCATTAATTTGCTGAAATAAAATAGCACTTCAGTTAAACCGCCCCTTAGCTACATCATAAGTGCATGTCTGAAAGACTTACCCTAAGACAGAAGATAATAAGCGATGGTGAGCACTCCTAGCATATCTTATAAAAGGTAAAAATTCCTCGTAAAAAACCTGCCAGCACTACGTTAATTTAACAGAGTTCTCACACAGTTATCAGGGTTCAGTAAAGGAGCAGTATTTAATAGCTGACGTGCAGCAGCTATCAAAAATGCTTAAATATTTTAAGAACTCAACTGCTATATTTTAAATGCTATGACAATGAATGGTTTTGTTTCCTTGCCTCTGTTTCACTGCTGTATTTCTACCTCTTTCCTCTTGGGTGACCGCGGGCTCTGAACACCTCTTTTCAATAGCAGGTATCCTAATCACCTTAATGGTACAGGATAAGCCTGAAATACCCTCCTGTAGCATGTGGAAGAGGAAAGGGATTTTTTGGGGATTAGCTAGGATAATGCTACGGGATCCACTACTGGGGGAAATCCACTCTTTCCAAACACGGTGCTCAAACTATGTCCAGTTAGTACTTCAATAGTTTTCTACAGACTAATAGACAGAAGGTGGAGCCTGGTGAAACTTCTAAAAAAAAACAAACCCCCCAAAATCTAAAAAAGCCACACTGTAATACAGAGAGTAAGAGCTACTTTATTTGTTAGCAAACATAAGCCATGCAAGCACAACACTGTCCTTGAATCAAGGGTGTTTTTTGTGTTTATTTTTACAAGCACTGAGTTTGGTCAGGTTAAGCATTCAAGTGAATTTCCATCAGCTCTTCACACACCCAGGAGACACCCTCTTCAACATTTTGTTGTTCAGCTCACATGCATCATGCACTGCAGTCTTGGCAAGAGATTCAGTTCTGCTGTAAAGTCACCATTAACACACAAACTTCAAAAATATTTATTCATAGACACACCCCATATAAGTAACACTCTCAGACATGGACAATTCCCTAGTTAAATAAAACTACTTCATGGCTTGCTGAGCCTGCCTCTGCATCAGTCATGCGTATCTGTGTCAATCAAAGAAGGTCAAGGACCTGAGCACAGTTTGGGGATCTGCCTTCCCACTTCACTTTGGCTGACAACAGATTTGCAAAGTACATTGTGCCTCTCCCGTGTATCAGAATTACAAGGTACATTACAGAGTAAGTGGAATGGATTTATGATTTGGCCACTACAAAGTAAAAAAGCAAATTTGGTAAGATGAGCACAATTATGACCTTCTTCCCAGGTCCATTAGTTTCTTAGGGGCATCGGGAAAAGTGTAGCCAGCAGGTCGAGAGTGGTGATCCTCCCCCTATACCTGATCCTAGAGAGGCCACACCTGGAGTGTTGTGTCCAGTTCTGGGCTCTTCAGTACAAGAAATACAAGGAGCTACTGGAAAGGGTCTAGCAGAGGCTGCAAAGTGAGTCTGGAGCATCTCTCTTATGAGAAGAAACTGCTGGAGCTGGACCTGTTTGTCTAGAGAAGAGAAGACAAAGGAGATTTCATTAATGCATATAAATATCTCAAAGTCAGGTGCCAAGGGGATGATGCCAGACTCTTTTCAGTATTACCCAGCAACAGGATGAGGAACAATGGCCATAAACTAAAACACAAGAAGTTTCCTCTCAATGTGAGGAAGAACTTCTTTATGCTGAGGGTGGCAGAGCACTGGAACAGGCTGCCCAGGGAGATCGTGGAGTCTCCCTCTCTGGAGACATTCCAAACCCAGCTGGAGGCATTCCTGTGTCACCTGGCTCCAGAGGTTCCTTCCAGCCCTAATGACTCTATGATTTCTTCTACTTGAAGGGACAGATTGTCCTAGGATATTTAATAGAAAAAAAAATCATAAATGAATGAGAAATGGCTAGTTTTATACAAAAGAGTTATAGAATTCTGCCACTAGAAGTATTTAAAACACTTTGTTTTCATGCTGTAATGACAAAAGGATAAGGAATTTTGTTTTAAAAGAATTCTTTTTAGACAAGTTAGTTCATCAGAGCTTTGCACTGTAGAGTTTGGTCATCTAGTGATTTCCCTGTGAAAAGTGCCCGATAATAAATATACATAATAAATTTAAACCATCAGCTAAAGGCGGGTTCAGCCCAAACACAGATGAAACTGTTAGCAAGCATCAGAAGATGGACTGTCCTGTTTTCCATACTCAGTTAGAAACTTCCTCCCCTGTCTGTAGAGAAACATTTTCCATTTTTATACTTGTTTACTCTCACCTGTCAGCATGACTCAGACAGAGCCTTGCAGGTTCTAACACTTCAGATTAGTGTTTCTTCTGAAAAACTCAGGTCTTTTTTACAAGGAAACAAAAATGGAAAGGAACTGCTGAATTTACACTGTGGGTCTACCTTGCTTCAAATGTCATGATGAAAAAAATCTCACTTTCTCCTGTAATTTAGGTAGTCATTTATGCCATTATAGAACTGATGTAAAAGAAGACCGTTCTGATTTAAATAGAATTTTACATGTCCTTTCACTTATTTGGTACCAGCTAACTGACTGTGTAAGGTTCTGGGCAATGACAGGCAGGCCCACTGGGCACTGATGAATTTGTATAATCTGAGGAAAAAGATTAAGCAATTGACCTTGTAGAGAAAGAAAGGGATCTTTCTGGTTTATTTATACTTTTTTTTTTAAATACTTTTTATTTAGGCATAGTCTAGTGCACCTAGAAGTTCTTCTGCTTCTCAGAAATGAATGGGAGGCTTACATTTAGCCAGAATAAGAAATCCCCAACATATCCTCAGAATTTTAACAAGTTGCTTCAGGAGTGATGCAAGAGAACAATAGAAAGAAATTATTTTATTTATTCAGAAAACAAACAACTATTTATGAAATTCGTCCTATATTTCATAGTGTTCTTTTGTTGCAAGGTTTTATTTAATGTAGGAGTTGCTCTCATGCATGAGTAAAACATACATGATGGAATATTTCAGATCAGATCTGCAAATACACTCTATTTACATAAATACAAACATGAAGTGCAAACAAATCAAATGACAGTGTGGACTTCTCTGCTGATTTTGGCTGGGGTGGAGTTAATTTTCTTCACGGTGGCTGGTATGGGGCTGTGTTTTGGATTTGTGCTGAGCACAGGGTTGATAATATAGAAATGTTTTTGTTATTGCTGAGCAGGGCTTACACAGAAACAAGGCCTTTTCTGCTTCTCACACTGACACACTGGTGAGGAAGACAGGGGTGCAGGGGAGGCAGGGAGGAGACACAGCTGGGACAGGTGACCCCAACTGACCAAAGGGATATTCCAGACCATACAACATAATTCCCCCCATAAAGTGGGGGAAAGCAGGTGGAAAGGAGGAACATTTGGAGTGATGACATTTGTCTTCTCAAATAAGCATTACACGTGATGGGTTCCTGCTCTCTTGGAGATGGCTGAACACCTGCCTGCCCATGGGAAGCAGGGAATGAATTCCTTGTTTGCCTTTGCTTGTGTGTGTGGCTTTTGCTTTCCCTCTTAAACTGTCTTTATCTCAGCCCACCAGTTTTCTGGCTTTTACCCTTCAGAATCTCTCCCTTATCCTCCTAGTGGGGGAGAAACTGAGCAGCTGTGTGGAACTTGGTTCCTGGCTGGAGTTAAACCCTGAAACTTTATTGGAAAGAAATAGAGAATTTCACAAGGAAGTGATTATTTTTGTCTTTCCTCACAGAACTCACAACTGAAGTACATTTGCTGAAAGATCTGTTTAATTGCGTAAACAAAATGACTCAGAATTTTTCATAACATGGTTCTGACATGTTTCACAATAGTTAAGAATCATGTCTTATCTAAAGGTTAGTTAACTATCTGTAGACATATCCAAAAAAGCAATTAAAGAGAGAATACAGTTCTCTCACATATACTAATAACTCTCCTCCCCTTTTTTATCTACTCTATCCCTGACCTCCCTCAAATCTAGATAAAAAGCAAATCAAGTGAATAAATCCAGCAAAATGTTTCCAAATAAAAAGAGAGATTAAAAGTAAAAAAAAAAAGAAAAGAAAGAAAAGAAGAAAGAAAACCTTATAGAGTATGTGAATTGGTACCAGCAGAATTAAAATGCACTGTATGTTTCCCAGTAACTCCCAATTTGAAAAAAGCTACATGATTGCAAGAGGCATAAATTACCAATCTCCTATAGACACAAGAGCATGCAAGGCATTTTTATCTTAATCCCTCAGTCATGGCTCTATTTAGTGAATATTAATTATGTTAAAATAACAATTAATTTGATCAAACCACTTTTGATTGCATGGTTCTGAGCTAATATAGTTTACAGCACTCCAACAGATAACTGGAAATTGGAAAGCCAGAGAAAAGACAGGGAAGGAAATAAGAAGTAAAATACAAAGTCTTTTGTTTGAAATACATTCTTGACACAATCACAACTTACATTGTTTTTCATTGTCTTTGATGTTGTTGCCAAGTTATTAAAGATGCTAGAACATCACCTTTCTAAAATATTTTCCCCTCACCCTAATGCACATATTCTATTTATAACCCACTGTGACATGCGGTGGCATTCCAGGGTTATTATTGTCCACAGCTGTGGGACCTACATAAGGTAGGTTTTAATAATAATTCAAAAGTTCATCACCCAGACTGACTGCTTAAAGTTCTTTCATGGAAGACACGCTCAAAAAAAAAAAAATCATAGTACCCTCCAAAAAACATGAATTATAAGACAGAACTTTACAGATTTCCTAACAATCACAAAGTATTCTTACAAATATCCATTTGCCTAAATTTTTTAGCTTCATCTGCTTCATCTTCTTCTCAAAAACAATACACAAGAAAAAACAAAAGTGGATGTAAAGTAGTATCTATTAATCACAAACTGTTTGTGCAAGAGGATTGAGAATAGGAAGGTGGAAGATAGAGAGGTCTATAGATCTCTCTACTTACTAAATTTTGAAACTTCTAAATGACACTGCCTTGAATCCTCATATTTTTCTCTCTCCCTTTCAGAACCTGGGCAAGAAGTAAGCAACACTTACCTTCAGAATAAGCATTTGAGTTCTAGCAAAGGGAAAGGAATTAAGAGAGAAAACAAATCCAAACAGCAGCATACAAACTTGCAAGAAGGCAACACTAGCACTCTAGAGAACATCAACCACGTACCTGACCATCAGCAAAAATTAACACATCTTTATCTCCTCTATTCCACTGGTTCTTGTCTCACTTCTTTATCACAGAACTGGCGAATTGTTATTTTCACATCCTGGAGACAAGGAATGAGACAGTCAGTGTATAGCAGCCACCAAGAAACAGATCCATGAGCAAGCTAAATCTCACCCTCCTCCCAAAACTGACCAGAAAAAAAAAAAAAGAGCAGCTGCTTCACCTTTTCTCCACTTCATCTCTTCTTCATTCACACTCACTGTTCAGCTGTCCTTTGAAAGCCTTCTCTTACAATCTTGCATGCACTTGAAGATTTCCAAGTGCCATGCTTTGTGGGGTTTTAAGCATTTCTTTCAATTCCCTCCCCCCCCTCAGTTACATCCCTCTTAGAAGTTGGTGTCTAGTTTCTAAGAAATACGGCTCATGTCTGGGTTGATTTGCTACCCCGAGGAAGAGCTTAAATTAACTCTTAGAAACTCATTGTTCCACTGCTAGGTAGGAATGTAATACTCTCTGGTCTCGCCCAGTAACTAATCAAATTAACGTTAGCCACTCCTGATAAGTACATTGATGTCCAAGTGCTCCTGTCATTGAATTCAGCATTAATCTACACAGTATGCAAGGAGCAACAGGTTAACCTTCAAAGTAATAAGAATTTCTCTGCTGCATCTCTAATCTTTTACCCAAAGTACTCATTTCCCTCCCTTTCTCATCTGCTATGTCTTTTAGCTATCTTTTCAGACAGACTCAATGATTTGCTAGCTGCATGCAGTTTATGAAACCAAAGGAGGACTTGCAGAACTGGATATGCTCTGTGCTTTCAAAAAACTTTAAAATTCTATTTTCTCCAAGACTGCTGACGGTAGTCTATGAGTTATTGACTATAACTATGAGTTATTGACTAATAACTCCTCTAACAGTATCATAACAAATGTATTGCATCAGCAGTGCCCCTTACCTGATTAATTTGAAATGTGCAAGTACAAAAGTTCTGGTCAAAATATTAGCATAAATAAAAAGCCAAAGATAACAGTACTGCACTAATGCAATGACCTGTGAACATTTATAAATATCCACACGTTGTGCAGATGCAACAGGAAATCAGGAAATCCTCCTCTACAACACCACAGGTCAACGTAAACAGCATGAGAGCAGTGGTTGGAAAGAACTTCTAGGGGTGAAGGTGTTTTGTAGGACCAGCGAAGGAACCAGTTGAGAACTGATATATTCAGTTCAGGTAGTAAAATGTTCTCTGCTGCTAAATTTGTGGACGTTAGTGGTGGCTACACTTACAATTTATTTTCCAAACGCAGAAAATTTACAGATACAGTCTGACAAGTTTTGATATAACAAAATGATTTCTCAGTCCTGTGAGAGAAATGCAGGAATATCTTTAGTGGAAAAGTTTTCTGCATAGATGCACGAAGAACTACAGGGAGGGAACTTCATTTTTTGAGCACATTTCTGAAGCCCACAGGAGTCTGAGCAGGAGCTCTCCTGCTACAAGCATCAGAAATAAATGTAAGTGATGCATTACACGAGCCTTACTAGCCTACTGATTCTTTTCCTCTGGTTCTCCAATGATTAGGGAATTTCTTATTAACAGAGATTGTCACAAGCAAGCATGTGGCAGACATATTTTCAATATAAATTTCACAGCTTATATCAAATGCCAGAGATTCTCAAACCTTCATGTTGACGTGAGAGTAAATCCACACAACCTGATAGTCCAATAAGACAGTCAAGTGGATTTGCAGCAAAAACACAGCTTAACACCAAAAAAACTCCTATATGCCTGAACTAACTTGACTATGGACAGAGGACTGAAAAGTAAGATTTTGGGCTATTCCAGTCTCAGCTGTGATACCTCAGTAGCATTTCAGAATTTCATAATTGTAATTAAGAAATAAATATGAGGAAACCTGTGCATGACTGAACCCATAGTAGAATCCCATCTAGTTTACAACAAAAGATAAAGTAAATAAGACATTTATTGTAGGTAACTTTTCTATCAATAAACAAGGTTTAAATCACATCTTCTGGTGTCAGCAGCTTGGAGAAAAACAGAAAAGTATTAAAAACAACTTTCAGGACTGTCCTTTGTTTCTTGGAAAAGCACTGCACACCTATCTAGTTGTATATGAATATAACACAGTATCTATCTGAGGGAAATGCTCTATCCTACTTATAGATATTTATACTCTCATAAATGAACTATTTAACCACATTCTACCTATGACAATGTTGAATTAAATAAAAAAAGTTACTTTTCTCTTACTACCTCCAAAAAGTCTTGCAGTTTTTGAATTGATGTTAAAACAAATTACTGGAACAGGGGGGTTAGGGTTTTGAGGGTTTGGGGGAAAGGTGTCTGTGTTTGTTTTCCTATGCATCTGATTTATGACTTCTAATAAATTAGATGCATCTAGTTTATGAATTTTTCTTGAATGTCAAATATTTTGCCATTACATCTAAAACAGAGAGAGACATGTCAGCAACCTAGAAATAGAATTGAATTGCTTTCAAGTCCATGAAAAGCTGGTTACCTGAATTATTAGTATGTCTATAGCAATAAATGCCACTTACTCAATGAAAACTGAAATTGTACAGTTTCAGGTAATAAAAAACCTGTTTAAATCAGAAAAAAAAAAAAAGAAAGCTAACATTTGGATTCTTTTACAGATTACCTATTGTTGATGTATCTCAAGATGTAGTGGTGTGAGTTGTTCAGTGGGACCCTGTAAACTTGGTGAAGAGAATTATTCAACTCTTTCAGTGCTGAAGCATTCCATGCTACAAAACTTTCCCTCGGCAAAACAGCAAACATTTTAATAGTCTCTAATAGCTCTTCATTCTGTCTAAAAAGAGATGCTGCAGCTGAATAAGAATACGAACTTTGTGCAGAAATTACCCAATAATGCTCTATCACCTTTAAATCAACTAGATGACTGTAATGATACCTTATGTATATGCGTGCATTTAATATATTTTGCTTTTTGCTGTAAATTTACAATATTATTCTTTATTTTAAACTTACCATTCAAATTATTTTACTGTTATGCTGTGATGAATGAGTTCAGCCAAAACTCAGTTTACTTGTCTTGCATCACTCCCATTGTTGAACACGGACTAGAGAAATGTTTCAAATTTTGTCCTCTTAAAACAAGCAGAAATAAACCACCTTATCTAACAGTATTTTATGCCTTGTATCTAATTATAATTCTACTTATTTTACTGTTGAAACTTCAATGGCTACTAGGAATAAGAAAAGGCTTCTTGAAATATGTCATCAACTATATGCTTAATTTGCCCTATATTTTATATCTGGAAGGAAACATGTGACATACCTAAACATTGAATAAATAAGTTAATCTAAATATTTCAGAACTGGTTTTTTTGGGCCTTCCTGAGAAAGCTTCCAGGAGGCATAAGAACATAGGAAAAATGTTCCAAGTGGTTTACAACTCCTGCATCTTCAGCAAAATCTCACAGCTGAAAAGCATTCCTGAGTTGTAATGTGATGATAAATAAGAGTAGGAGATAAAATATCAACTGGACTTTGTTTATCTCTTATTGTGATACTATTAAAATAATTCACTTTCTACTTCACAGTGGTGAAGTATTTAATTAAGAGCAAGAAAACCAAACAAAACATGGCGAACAAAAGAAATATTAATTCATTATGAATGTTATCTTTGCCAGAGGGCTAGAAATCATCATGCAAGCTCCAGATTATTTTTCTCTTATGTTTTCCTTTAAAATCACTAAAAATAGATTTTTTACAATAGCTTAGGAGCCTAAATATAAAAGTACATGCTGGGAACTCTGTGTCTCAAAGTACTCTTTAAAAATTCTGTGTCTGTTTTCAGAGGGTCCCAAGAAAGTGGAGATTTTTTGTAATGTCCTGAACATTGTTTTATTAGTATGAAATCCATACTGATACACTTGTTCTTAATTATGATTTGAAACAATAGTCAAAGATTCTAAAAGAAATATGACCAGTAACAACTACAAGGTAACAATCTAAACTAGAAACTTGCAACAAACCTGGAAGTAACATTTGCTTTTCTGTAAATATGTGTTGTTCTAGTTATATCATTGTATTCACATATAGAGCTTTGTATAACAAGTGAAAGACAAAATATTTGTAAAAATGTTTGATGTAGTTAACTCACTTTAGGAGAAGAATCACTTAAAATGGAGGTTTTTAGACAGCAAATCCCTAAGCCTAATATCATAAAAGAGATAGTAAAAAATTCCCCAAAATTTTCCTTCTTCCTTCTTTTAAAAAATTAACAGTACAATTTACAACACACACTTTTAAGATGCATGTTCTACTGTCATCATCTATAGGAGATGACTTCACTTACCAGAATCACAGTTCCTATGCTTTCATCTGTGATGCTCCTTACTATTATTCATGCAAATGTAAACCCTGTGATATAATGCCAAATTAAGCAACAATATACTGAGTTTATTTCCAGCTGATTAAGATGACATCAATACTCTAAAACTCATTCTCTACCAGAGACTCAGAATAACAAATAATAAGAACATAAAAAAAAGTTCTGTACAAATTTAGAAGATATTTAAAAATTTCTAGTAACAATGCAGCATCTCAACCTCTGCTATGGTGGTGTTAAATGAAAATTTAAATTTCTGAAAGAGAATTATGTAAATAACGTTTTGAAATACTCCTAAATTCTCACCCTCAGTAATACACTCTAAATCTATAGAGAAAAATCATGGGCAAACACGAAATCACCGTTTTCCATCCCATTTGTTTCACTTCTTTCTACACCTGGACTCTTCTTTACAGGTCTGCTGTTTGCTGTACTGATTTATTGAGTCACAATTGACAGTATTGTCCAGGTTGCAGCTGAAGTAACACAAACAGCAATAAATCCATGAGATAGCCAGAAGATAAAACATGTGAGGAAGTGACAGTCTGAGACCCCTTCTGGACAACTTGCCTAATAAGAGCAAACATTAAGTACAAGATAAAGCTTACACATGTGGAATATTTTTTTCTTCTGCCTATAAGAATGATTCAGTCTTGTCTCTGTAAAAAGATTTTGCCAAAGAAGACTAAGTGATCTAATTTTTATAAAAAAGAATAGGCAAGTCACATATGTTTTCATTATTATATGATATAAACCTGAGCAAAGTATCTATCAGATTATGTAAACTCCCCCCTCTAAAAACCATAAAATATAAATTTGCAATTTTCTTCTAGAAATGGAGAATTAATATTGTCTAAATGTTTCTTTCATCTTAAAGCAATTTTAAAAGTGTTTTTAATGACAAGCACAATGGAGCCTTCTGTAAATAGTGTTGGAGATATATGCCTTCTTTGCATTGTCAGGAGGCTCTCAGGAATTCAACTTTTCATTGTGAGGGACTTAGTCTAAGAAAACCAAGTAGCACTGAACAGCTTTATGATTTGTGATGTTTTTTCCCTTGGAAATTACTGCAGAGGAATATAGTGTTCAAATCTTGACTTACCATTCTGATATATTACCTACCTAGTTTCTGATATATACTGCCGAATGACCAGGAAAAAAAGAAAAAAGCTAAAGCAAATTAATGAATTTTTTATACCTACAAGTAGACACAGACCAAGATTTGGGAGATTTGTAGCATTACTGACCCTGTAATTCTATTCTTAGTTGGCAGAACATTTCATGTGTCTGCAGGAGGTGCCTCTTTAATGCCAACTTAAATGTTAAAACAACTTATAAAATGAAACAAACTTAGTTATAAATTTCCTCCAAGTTTTTGGATGATGACAGAATAGAATCTAGACTGCAAGTAATCTAAAATAAAAGAAAACTGAATTAGCTAAATATTTTATCATGTTAGTTGAAAGCCTAAGACAGTTATTTGCAGGTCCTGTTTCTCATTCCTGTCATTTCCAGTAATGTCTGGAAGGAATATAGAAAAAAACCATTTGAATGTTTCTTCCTTTGTTTTATTTTGTTTTCTGACTTCACTTTAGATCCCTAAAACACCAGAAGTCTTGTATTTGAGGTTTGGCTGTGTTTGGTGAAAAATCCAGGTAAATTGATAAATTATTTACATTCAAAAGTTGGTTTTTTCTGAAAAGAGATTAAAGTCATTGATCTGCTATACAGAGAGAGAGAAGAGACAAGCCGTTTAGGGAGGCCACTGTATGCAATCCGTTCCCACTTTATCCCTTAGAATTCACGCTGAATTAGGGACATAAATGATACAAGCTTGCCTGCTCCTGCTAGTGCTATCCATGTCTAACCCTGCCTCGAATCTACTGATCGTGTTTACTCTGCATCATGCTGTGGGCACAAATTGCAGAAGTTTACTGCCCACTGAGAAAAAATGGTTTTCTTGTCTAATGTAATCATTTTTCTTAGTAGTTTCAGTGATTACCCTCTACTTTTAGTTCCGTGAAATTTGGTGAACAACAGTTCTCCATTTACCATCTTCCCGATTTTGTAAATCTTGATAGTATCCTTTATCAGCTTTCTTTTTCTCAACCAAAAACTTCCCCCAGAGCACCTTAACCAAGCCAGAACAGAAAGAGTGTTGAACTAGGACACTTTTGCACAAAAATATCTTTAAGTGCTAGGAATACAGATTTAAAAAAAAAAAACCAAACAAAACAAAAAACCACAAAACTATGAAGGTAGTTTGCCTAAGACAGTAACATATAGTGTCCAAAAGATTTTAAAACAAAACTCAGTTTAATTTAGCATTTCCAAACTCATATATTCTAAAATTGTAGAAAGAAAGGAAATGAGCAAAGATTATTAAAAGTTTGGTTCTGCTTGCTGTAATTTGATTTTACTTAATTCAGGGCTAGACATGTCTTTTGGCTCACAGGATTGCAGAAACTTCCCGAACAGGTTTCCACATTTGAAGCTGGAATGTTTTGCAATGCTCCCAAAATTCTGGTTCCAGGGATGCAGTACGTGGGGGCGGCTGTTTCATATTTCATTCAGACTTTTAATTTTGGCTCTACATTTGATCTACCCACTGAATTTTCCTTGGTCAGTTTTCCTCTGTTCAATTTTCTCTTCCTTTCCCCTTTCATTTCAGTTCTCTGCAGTGTCTCCTAAAAAATCCCTACATTGAATTTTCTTTTTATATTAGAATGCATCTGAAACTTAACAGAATTAGTAGTTGTCATTGTTTAAAAAATTAGTAATGCACAAGAGGCTGATGACAACTCTATGAGTACACACCTATTGTAGGCTATTGAGTTGCATTTGGAGCTCTAGCAAATAGCTACATTCTCTTTGGAAAAAATGAAACTACAGAGGACTAAAACCCCATGACATCAGATAAGACAAGAAATCTCCCACACATTTAAATGGTATGCCACAGAGTTTGGAGCCAAAGAAAGGAATATTCTTTGATGGAATTGATCCCTATCCCTCCTGCCTGTTTGACTGGGACATATTGTCTTCATTTTGGTTTGGATACACACCTACCACATAAGAGTTGTTAGAGTGCTTATGAGAAATTACTCAAGACTTAGGAGAGAACCCCAGCAATGTACAATTCATAGAAACAAAAAATGGAATTGAAATCAGCCTAAGGACAAAAAAGAAAATCAAGACAAAAGAGCAAGGAAGGACAAAGAGAAAAATCTTTATCCTCTCCTCCTCCTTGCTGCTATGATCAGGCTGCTGGATGAGCAGTAATAAAAAGGCTGAAATCAGCCCCCAGGGTTATTTTATAGCCAAGGACCAAAATACAGATTATACATATCTGGCAGCTTTCAGCCTCCATTTCTTCAATACAGATACAGAAACAGCATATGTTTTGTTCTAAGATTAAACTGAACATTTTTGGATTTGATTCAAATTTTTTTTTCATGTCCAATCCAAAACTTAATTAATTGTAAAATCTCTAATAATCACCCATTAAAACTGTTCCTCTCAGCCTGAGTTAGAATTTCTGTTGCTGCGTTTTATCTTTTTTTTAAATTCATAATAAAAGTTTGACTTTTTCCTCTAAAAGATCTGCCTGAAAAATAAAACATAAGGAGGAATCCTATGGTCCGTGATATTCAGGATCTCTGAACTGATCATTGTGACTACTCTAGTTTCATAATTAAGGACTTTCTGATTTATACATTGTGCCTTAGTGTCCGCTACCACTCACCAAGCAGATCTATAAAGCCTAATTGTTTCATATTATCTCCTACATCTGAACAGACTCTTCTAGCTCTGAATAGAATGAATACATGAAATCATGAGAAATAGGTAAATTGTCCTTATACTGTTCAAGAAATGGAACCATTAGGAAAAACAATGATGAGTCGTCTTGGTTGCTTGTTATTTTATTTTTTTCATTTATTACTGATTTTCTTTCCTAGAACTAGATGCATCTCCTCTCGTACACTTATTAAATATTTGGTCCTATTGTTTTCCTTATTTTAATCTATATGTTAGAATGGTGGATGACCAGTTATCTTATTTTTAAAATTTATTTTTATGGCTTGGGTTTACTCTGTGCAGATGCCATTTTAAACAAACATCCATTTGCTGTTTTTATTGAGAGACAGCTTTGCTGTTCTTACTGACAGATATTTCCTAACAAAGGCAACAGAGGTTATATCTAAGATACTATATGTATGTGCAATAGTGTAGTTCAAACACTTCATTTTATTCATTCAGTTTCCAATCAAGGTCCTTGGAAAAGCACTAGCAATCACAAACCCACAGATGTTTATGGGAACATTTGGGATAATTTAAAGAATTCTGGGCAAGAATTACAGCTACTGCTTGGACAGAAAAGACTCTAAATGATTTGTTTTCCTTTGTGTGCAATACAGTGACTACTGAGTGCTTTCAGGCTCACGTACCTGGGGGAAGAGAAGGCTTGTTTTCCTTCTGTTGACAGAAGGAGAGTTAGCAAACCAAGATGCGCTCACCAGACCTTCTGCCAACATTAATAAACTCCAGCTTTAAGGTAACTTTTCTCTGTATGAAGTGATAGTTAGTCTTCATGCCAGTCAACTTCCCCCGAAACTGCCAAACACACGACAATTGATGCCAGCTATGATGATATTTCTGATACAGACACTATTTTGGGGGAATTGGAGTGAGTCCATTATAATCATTTAATAAAGAAAAATGAACAGGTGGTGGAAAGTTTTAGCCAATTTGTGTTGGTCTTTAACCAAGAAGTTAACTGTCTTTTAATCCATTAACATTCGCTTAAACTATCCTTTGGGAAAAGATTTTGTTGCTGCCTCAAGAGTGAAGAAGTACGAGCTAAGAAGGTGGAAGATATTTTCACTGTGTTGTAGGGAAAAAATGTTACCTAGACATTTTCTAGCAGTAAGAATTTCACCTATATATATATATATATAAAAAGTATAATATTTATTGTGAAACAAGTTTTTTTCCTTTATAGTGTGTTAGTATTTATAGTTTAGATTTGCCTAATCATGTTTAATTACACTTTCTGAAGCATAAATTTCATCACTTTTGGTTTTGGAGTGGATTATCTTGGAAACATATTATTTTGTCCCGATGACACAAATGTATTATACATATTTAGATGGTGCAAACTGCTGACAATATTTAAAAGTACTCATGCCAAGTAGGTAAGACACTGTGAAATTTTTAAAGAAGGAGAATAAGAAATAAGGCTACTCTTTTATGACTGCAATTTAACCTGAATTATTGTTTTTTCTTTTTAAATCAAAATGTCATTTCTTTGTCACTTTTAATGGTTGCATTTATTGTATCAGCAATAAAGCCTTCTTTAGGTTTGTCAGGTTTAAGCAGAATAAAGAAATAACATCCATTTGATATTTTTAATAGGAGAAGATGAAATCAATAGAAATAAAAATGATAATTTTTGCAGTATAGCACAAGTTATTGCATCAGCTTCATCAATAAAATAGTACATCTTTATATATGGCCATCATTTTACTTTATTAAATCAACACCCATGATCTAAAGCTCTATTGAATTGTTGTGATGGTCATACATATTTCAGATGTTTAAAGATGAAATTCAGCTTCACTAAGTCTCGAGCAGTCAACCACACTGCTACTATAATTGTAAACTTTATTGGCTTGAGTGTCACTTACACAGCATTTAAACAAGGAGAGAAAAAAAATGTGAGGGCCATGTGGAAGCCTCCTTAGCTTGAAATAATATAAAAAAAGCTATGCTTCTAAGAACAGTAAATATTGATGTATTGTAACAGGACAGGAAATTAGTCTTATGATTTATCTTTTAAAAAGATAGGCCAGTTCCAGACTGAAGATGAGCAAGGGAAATGTCAAAGAAATAACATATCTTCATCTTAAACATGCAACACTACATGAAATACTTTATAAAAATTACCAGTGAGCTACAACATTCACAATATATAGGAAACATTTATAGCTGACTCAACATTAAGTTAGCTAAGGTAATTTGTTCAGCTTGTCCTGCCATTAGTATGAAATCCTATGATGATAAAGAATAATACATAACTACAACAATAGTAAAGTAAAACCAACAATATAGAATATTTTGTAACAATTAAGAAATGTCTTTAATAACATCTGTAGTGGAGCAGTATTTTCTAGAGCAGTAATGTAGGATTTGCTACCTAAGATACAAGATTATTAATGACTAATTAATTTGTAAGTAATCTGTCTTTCAATGTACCAATTTGTTAAATGCCTCATAGAATTCTCTGGAATTTTCTGTCGTATCATACTCCTTTTTTTTAATTTTGAAAGAGTGGGCTTATTTCTTTGTTTCAACAATTTTTTTTCTTTTTACAAGTAAATATTATAGCATGGTACATTATTTCAAAAAAAGAAGAAACATTTTATGAAGGAAGTGTGCTCAAAATGAAAATACTGACTTCAGAATAGTAAGACTCAGTGTACTTATTCCATAACACTCCACTCACAGCTCTTCTTTAGCATACAAGCTGTGCAATCAATTGACTCGCAAAAGCTTAAAACAAATCATTTAAGTATGAAATTTACAGTCTGGCTCCCAAAATTAAAAAGGGACGAAGATTCCTCCAGGACAAAAGGTACCACACCAGAAAGCTCTTGCTGCCCATGGAGTGCCCAGGCTGGCTCACCAACTGCACCTGAAAGCCAAAGGTTCCAGGCTTTCTTTCCTGGGGATAAGTGCTTTTGTTCCCTTTTTTCAGCCCTGCGCTCAAACTGCCAGTCCGACTCCCAAAATTCCACACGGATGAAGATTCCTCTCAGACAAAAGGTGCCACACCAGAAAGCTCTTGCTGCCCATAGAGTGCCCAGGCTGGCTCACCAACTGCACCTGAAAGCCAAATGTTCCAGGCACTTTTTCCTAGGGATAAGGGCTGTTGTTTGCCTTTTTCAGCCCTGAGTGGAAAAGTCAAGTTCCCACCAACTCAACTTATCTATGAAGTATTTAACCTGCAATTTGCATATGAAGTATTAATTGTCTTCACCTATTTTTTTTTCTACTTCTCTATCTTTCTTCTTTTCTTTTCAAGCTCTTAAAAACGTATAAAACCGACAACTATTATATTAGCTTCCTTCTCTTTCCCTTCTGTTCCATCTTTTTTTTTTTGTTTTCATATATATTAGGCAGTGTAGATTTTGAAATGCTGATTCAGCAGGGGTGAGCAGACTTGGGCCTCTCTGCTGTTTGAAATGCTTACCTGATTTCAGCAGACTGGGACATCTTCAAACTGCAGAGATGCTTCTGTGTGATGAGGTCTCACCACTCCCTTGTGATGTTCAGGTAACTCAGGTAATGGGACGGGGCAGGTAACTGAATTTACATCATGTGGCATATGCACAAAAGTTGACATGGTTAGTATCTCTGGACTCTTTCTTCTGATGTTCCTATTTACTTGTTCCAAATTTCAGAAAATTTTTATTGATATTAAGTTCTATAACCCTTCACCATTCCTAAATAAGACACTTTTTACTTTTCTTTCTTTAAACTAATATTTTAGAATTGTTATTCAGATTTTATTATATCCTTTTTCCTCCCTGCCCTCTTCATGTTGATGCAAGAGGCAAGTATATGAATATCTTCTGCTACGAAGTCTGGTTTTTGTAAACAAAATAACAGAATAAAATTTAACTTAAAATTGTGTAAATATGTGGATATAGTCTTACCCATCCTCTGTCAGTGTCTCTCTGGCAAAGAATATATAATTTCTCTTACAAAATTGAAATTCCCTTAACAGGAACAACAAGAGAGGGCTCCTCACCCTTGAACAGGTTATGCAGGCAGACTGTTGAGCCCTCTGTGAATATAGGCTCCCTCAAAATCAGGAAGAGTTGAATCCCTAGATTTCAAAGTGAATTAAACCCCACATCCCATATAAATTTTGGCTTTCTACTATACAGGCATTTATTCCTCTTCTACTTTCAGGGTTTCAATTTTTGTAAACCATTGGAACCTTTATTTTTTTTTTTACTGAAAGGATGAGTTAGGTGTCTGACCTGTTGGATATTTACTCAATTCCCATTAACTACGTTTTTTTCTCCATGCCACATTGTAGATAGTTTTAAATTTAGAATCATCTTTCTCAACATTTTTTTAGATCTTTTATTATTATAGACTCATCAAATACAAAACAAACAAAAAACCCAAAACAAAACAAAAAACATACACACAAAAAATTACCACATCTTTCATAAATAACCTACTTGTGCTCAGACAACAAATGTTGAACAAGTTTCTGCTACATAAGGAGGTAACTTCAAACAGTTAAATAATCTCAAATATGTACATCATCCAGTATGATAATTCCTGAACAAAACAAGGATGAAAAATCTCATTGAAATAAATAGGACAGAGCAGGAAGTTTTGTTTTTGGAGCTTGCTCATCGTGAGTAAAAAAGGTGAGCAGCATGACAGCCTTGTAGGTTAGCAAAGTTAATGCCCTTTCTTAAATTTTCTTTTTCACATTTCAGGAACATTAAGTCAAATTTTGCCCTCACATGCATCACTGAGCTCAACAGGAGACCTCCTTATGCTTCCAGGGACAAAGTTTGTCCTATACTACTTTTGGACACTTTTTAATATAGGATTTTACTTGCTTTTGCTTCACTGTCTTTAAAACATAATTTTTCATTAATTTTTGAATGCTCAACTTCTTCTGTCATTAATAATTCATGGTTTATTGTGCTCCCCTAAATTTACATTCCTATCAGAATTATCAAAAGATCTACAATTAACAGCTTTTATTCAGCAGCCAGTGAAAATAAAAGTGCAATAAAAAACTTCAATGTCTTCTAAATGATTAAAATTTCTTAAAGTCCTATTTCCTCCATAAAAGAATATTTGCATATGCAAAACTTGCTTACAGTTCTTGACTGATCTCTTACATTGCTATACTGAAAGGACAACTAAATCAAAGTATATAAATATGTCTTTTTGATCATATGAAGCAAGCTGGTTTCAGATGCAAAAGCCTAGAAATTCTTTTCTTTGAACTGAAAGTGACATTCAAAGACATTTTTAAAGAGGAAAGTGCAATAAATATCAAACTTACATGTTTCTAAACAAACACTGATGCCTATTCTCTCTGGAACAAATATATGACAAAATATGCACTTAGAACACAACTAACACTTCTGTATTTATATACTTTGACACATAAAATTGATACAGGGAGCTTTACTAAAGCAAAATAAATTCCCTGTCAGCTGCTTATGATAAACATGCAGCATACTAATTTGATACCCTTTTCTGTTTGTAGGTTATGAAGTTTAACATTAAATAATTTACTTTTGAGAAATGCCTGCAGATACATTTACACAAAAAAATCGTCTCATGCTGCCTTTAACTCCTTTTTGAGAAAAAGCTATTAAATACACACAATGATAAAAGATTTTCTAATGCTTTTTAAAACTCATGATGTTCTTTATTATTTTGTTTTGCTGGATGTCTCACTTTTAGTCATGACAACAATTAGAGAATATAGCGGTTTTGCCAAAAGTGGGAGTTAAGACTCTACAGTGAGCAACTAAAGGTGGAGACAGGCACTGGAGGTTCAGCTTGTAACACCAAGATGTTTAGGTAGAATGGATGTCCTTATTTGATCTTTTAAAATGACCTTTCAAAATACCTCTGCCATTCTCCAACTGTTTAATATAGTCACTATGGGAAATTCTTGGTGAATTCCAGGTTACATGTTCACTACCATAGCAAAATACTAGTAAATTAGGAAAAGAAGCCTAACCCTATGTTGTTTTATAAGATCTATTTCACTCTTGCAGCAAATAGTGGTCTATTATGTTACATGAAAGAAACAGAGTTTTGATAAATAGTTCTGTTAGTAGAAGAAAAAAAAGAAACTCAACGCTTTTCAAATACTATTATTTTTATAACCTTCTGTTAAAAGCATAAAAAGGGAATTTCCAGGCAGTTTCTTCCTTACAAAGGTGTATATTCTCTAAGAACTTAATCATGTTTTGATACGACTACTATGGGAAATAACACAAATATTTCTCAGGCAGATCATCACATCTCTGCTCGGCCAAATGTAGGATGCTGAGGTTCTTCTTCCCTTCCAAAAAGTGAGATACATAGTGAAAAGTCTTTTACCAGCTCATTAAACATTTTGTGAGCATCACATAATGCAATTTGCATTCCCTGGCATAATGCAGAAAATACATTTGTCCAAAAGATTGCCTGGATGTAAAAATATTTTTACTGGAAAGCTGCTGGTGGCAACAGAAAAAATGTGACTCTTGTTTTCACATACTCACTGGTTATGGACTTTTGCAGGTAGATGTAAGATATCACTGGCAACAATTTAGGACAATTAGGACAATGGGGTTAGAAAACAAAGCCACGTGTGACCACAGGAACAGTTTCTTGAATATTTAACTGAGTGTTTCACAGCAATCAGAAGAGAGAGGCAAATGCATTCAGCTGCACGAGAAAGCTTGATTTCATTTATTTTAACAGGAAAGAAGTGATATATTCTGGAGAAATAGCCCACAAACTGACTGTCCCCAGCAGAAGTGTTTTGGAGAACAACTTCACTAATGCTGAAGTGATGTTGGGGTCTGATAGTCCTGTGAACAGCAGTCAGAGATCATAAGAGTCATGAGAATATTTTCTTTGCTGCGTCTTTATAGACAATAAACTTTTAGGTTGCCACAAGCCTGCAAGATGACAGTGTGATTGCCAACACTTATTCTCAGTTTCAGAGTCATATATTGACAGAATGCAACCTAGTAGTAAGAACAGTAATGAAGTTATGACAGTCCATGTTCATGATTCATCAAGAGTTAGTTCTCCTGTCCTACCTGTCTTCCATAATCTGTTTCTAAAAACTGCAGTCTTCATGGGGAAGGAAAATCCACAATGTGGAAGTGCTTTTGGTGAGAGTGGGAAATATTAAAGTAAGTAATGTATTAAGCTGGCAATTAAAAAAAATTAGAATATTTCCACTTGACAACAGAAAAATAGAATATTTCCGAGAACTTATTCAACAGCTGAGAAGTAGCACCTATTAAATTTTTTTGACTTTTTTGGGGGGGTTGTGTTCAAATATTATCAAATATTCCTTTAGAAAGAATGCAAATATTGTATTAGACACATACAGTAACACTGTATTATGAGCTCTTAATCTTTCTCAATTAGAAATATATTTACACAGGAGCTCATTGTTGACTTAGTTCTGATCCCACAGAAGTCAATATGAATCTCCCCATTGTTATACCAACATAACTAATTTGAAAGCCTATCTTTAATTAATAGATGATGATGATGATGATGATGATGATGATGATGATAATGATGATGAGCATGATGATGATGATGATGATGATGTAGGAAGACTCAGTACCCGAATATTGACTCTGACGAGATAAGAATCTTTATAATAGTCCAGTACTTTTCTGTATTGGAAAGAAGCTTCCCTTTTTTTCTCTTTTCTTCCTTTTCCTTTCCTCATTTCCTCCCTTCCCTTTTTCCCTTTCCCTTTCCCTTTCCCTTTCCCTTTTTTCTCTTTCCTTTCTCTCTTTTTCTCAACATGCTTAACTATTCCACTGTCAAGGCAGAAAACTTGCCAATTGAATGATCTGAATGATTAAACATACTGAAAACATGCAAATAGTGAAACATATTTTTTAAGAGTGTATTTTCACAGAAACATCACACTCTATAGCAATGATATAAGATCACTTTACTCATTATTTTCATAATAATGTTTTATTAAAAGTTACTTGTGTAAATTGCGGGATTGACTCCGTACCATTTTTAAATGTTACTTTTGTATGTTTTATAAAAATATAAACCATTTCATTGTTCTTCTGATCAAAGAAAACATGAACAGTCTGTGAGGCAAGAAGAAATTAATCCTGCAGTGCCTAACTCAGGAGGCATCAGATATTTTACCTTTGTAGACAGAGCAAAATGAAAACTAACAGCAATCGTATAACAGCAAATTCGAAGATGGTGGGCACATAACTATTAGACACTAAGCCAGGAAATTGGCACTGAGTGTCAAACAAATTAATTTTTGCATTACAATAGAAATGGATTACATTTGTATGAAAATCCCTTTTGTATAACTACTAAGTAAAGGCAGTGAAGAATCAAAATAATTGGGTCACAATGATGGAACTATTTGAGGATAACTGTTCTTTCGTATGACTTATTTGCCAAAGGGCAAGATGTGATTATTATATTAGTGGGCAAATATTAAACCAGTTAAAGAATTATTAGAAATTAGTGATTGATAACTAAAGTGTTTCACAAAGAAACTCTTCTCAGGAGACCTTTGAAGTGGAAGGCGACTGGCACATTGATATCATTAATTGTATGCCTCCTGTGAGCTGAGATTTGTTCAGCAGATGTTTTAATTACAGCTTGGGGCTCGTTGATGTTTTTGTGCAGTCAGGGAGAAAAATCCTCCATGATGTTACTGGAGAAAGACTGGAACTGATCTGAAGACTGACACAGTCTATCCTCCAGTGAACCGTGATTAGATAGACTCAGACTACCTCTGACAGATGTTTGTTTTGAAAAGATCTTATTAAAGGTAAGATTTCATACTTTCCCCAGGGAAGCTATTTCCTCCTGCTTAATTATCCCGTTTTGCAAAAAGGTGTTCCCTGATTTGTAACATAAATTGTCTCCCCTACAAATCAAACCTGTTTTGTTGTATCCTAAGTCTTGTGGAGCCAGAAGTAAATATTTGCATATGAGGAGACTTATCTACCCCTTCTTTCTCTTTTAAAGCATTCAAATTCACCAAACAGCTCAAGTTTTCTGAGCCTGCACTTTTGATGTGTGCTAGACAGCAACCTGCAACACCAGTAGCGTCCACTTTAGATACAAAGAGGAAAATATTTATTTTGGTAACAAGTCTCACCAATGCCCAGATGCAATCTAATGTGGAGAGAGAGTTAAGCAATTACAGAAGAAAAGTAAGAATACCTAAACATAGTTAGTATGTTTATCTTAAAACTGAAGTGCTGAAAAATACAACCCATCATTCAAATTGTTACAAAGATCGACAAGATTTCAGTAATACTGCCAATACATTAATCTAACTCTCCTGTGAAATATAACTGAGTTATGCATCTCATAATAAAATCTTAGGCCATTTTCTTAAATATTCTGTGGTGAACTAGGGAACCGACCTTACTTTACTACTTTAATTCATTCAGCTCAGATAAATGTTCCCTCACCTGCCTTTCAGTACTCCAGCTTGTCTTCTGTTTCTCTTGTTAACCATAACAGTTCATATTAAGCAGTAAAACTGCATCTCTTTTGTCTTCCTCTAATTTCTCATGTATCTATGTGAGCTCTCCTGGCTGTCTTAATAAGTCTTTTGATCATTTTCCTTTGTAGTGTTTCTTTGACTTCTGGTTATCCTCCCATAGTTATACTAGCCTTAATTTTTATACTCAATCATATTTTGTGTCTACTTTTGCATGATTCCTTTGGTTTCCTTTTGAGATTCCAAAAGAGACCTTAATGCTTCCATCACCTTCTGCTCAGCCTTCTCCTGTAACCACCTTTTCTTCTTTACTTTCCTCTCCAATCCCTCTCAGAGGGCCACAGTCTTAAGTAAATATTGTACTGATGGGGACTTGGAAGAGAACACTTCTGTGCAGTAGTTGTAAGTGAGACGGTTCTATCCCAGTTTAAATCCTCAAGACAGTATTGAAAAAAAATTAAGTGAATTATCCCCATCTTGCTGCTCTTCTTTTTCATTTCCTAAAACTATGAACTGCATTATATCACATCATGTGACAATTATTTCAGCCTCCACATGGTCAACCTGCTGTGCCTTACCTTTGCAGTGATTATTAGATCACTGAGCACCTAGGTTGCCTCCTGAGATAAGAAATTGGCCTCCACGATTTCCAGAACTTACTCATGTCTACTATGCTAACAGTAAATATTGAATTCAAGTGCTTCCTTGTGCTTTGCTGAGCTTGGTGGGATGTCAGGTACCCATCAAAGCTGCTCTATCACCTTCCTTCTCAACTGAACAGGGGAGATAAATACAACAAAAAGCTCATGGGTTGAGATGAGGGCAGGGAGAGACCACTCACCAATTACTGACAGGGACAAAACACACTCCACTTCGGGAAGTTAGATTAATTTATTACCAATCAAATAACAGTAGGATAATGAAAGAACTGAATCTTGAAATACCTTCCCCCCATGCCTCTCTTCTTCCATTCCCCGTTTTCTCTTCCCTCTCCCCAGTGTCACAGGGGTCAGAGAATGGGGGCTACAGTCAGTTCACCACATGTTGTGTCTGCTGGTCCTTCCTCCTCGAGGGGACAACTACTCACACTCTTCCTCTGCTCCAGTGTGGGGTTTCTCCCACAGGAGACAGCCTTCCAGGAACTTCTCCAGTGTGAGTCCTTCCTGCAGGTTGCAGTTCTTCATGCACTGCTCCAGCATGGGTTCTCCTTGCCCACACAGAATACCTGCTCCAGCGTGGGCTCTTCTCTCCATGGGACCACAGGTCTCTGCCAGGAGCCTGTTCCAGCAGAGGCTTCCTGCAGTGTCACAGCTTCCTTCAGGCATCCACCTGCTCCCGTGTGGGGTCCTCCATGGGCTGGAGGTGGATTTTTGCTCCACCATGGGCCTTCATGGGCTGAAGGGGCACAGCTACCTCACCACGGGCTGCAATGGAATCCCTGCTCCATCTCCCCCTCCTGCTTCACTGACCTTGTTGTCTGCAGAGCTGTTTCTCTCACATGTTCTCACTCCTCTCTTCTCTGGATGCAATTTGCTCTTGTGCAGTAGCTCTTTTCCCTTTTTAAGTCTGTTACCCCAGAGGCACTACCCCTGTCACCGACAGGTTTGGCCTTGGCCAGTGGAGGGTCCATCCTGGAGCCAGCTGGCATTGGCTCCATCCAACATAGGGGAAGCTCCTGGAAGCTTCTCCCTGCATCCCCCCTGCTACCAAAACCTTGCCATGCAAAGCCAATATGCTCTCATTCATTAGAGCACGATCTGTTCTTTGAATGCCAACTACAGTATCTCCAAACCCTCATTCACCACTCTAATTCCGTGATCTGTAGTCGATGCAGGATTTCTAGTCTTTTCCTTCTGTTGTTTCAACACTGACTCTCTACCTCAAGTTTAGGTAAGCAAACTGTCTCACCTCTCTGAGAATTGGCTTTAGTTTTCTAGTCAGCATTAAAGAATTGGCTTACTGACTGTCACACAGTATATTCATAGAGATTATAACTCAGAAGAGTGTTTCAAACCCATTCCTCAGTGACCGGCTGAAAAAGGATTAAACTGTTATGAGAAGCTTATTGTTATGATCACATTAGCAGCAATAAAACATCAAGTAGCCTACAAGGCTGAGGAATGGGCAAGGCCAGATATCAAGGAACCTTGAAAAAACCCCAGCAATCAAGTTTCTCAAAATGTCACCAATGTAATACATTTTGCAATAATTAAAGTGTTCAGCCTTCCCTTATTTTATTCCCTAGAATATTTAGCTATTCCATTGGAATATTCCATTTTCCAATACAAAATAATTTCTCCATACAAGCTGACAGTCTGATTCCTTGTTGTTTCTTCCCCTACTGCTTACAACCCCCTCTCAGTAACCTTCGATCCTTCCACACAGTGAGCTCTCTAAATAGGTTACAAAGTGAATTAATTTTCATTTGTTGTACAAAAAATGTCATCTACTCACATCTTATCTACTGACTGTATCACCACATTTCACTTCAGATCTCTTTAAACAGGGACCACCAGAAGCAATTTATTTTTTTCAGACTGAGTTCAGAATCTTGATCAATGCTTGGAAAGAAGTAAAAAGAAGTATTTATCACATTAGTATTACTAGTAGTACATTTATCTGGAAGACAGATTTAATCCTATGAAGTGTTAAGAGCCCCAATAAAGGATCTGTCAAGTATTTTCACATGCTTTGATAAATGCCATTATGTGCATGCCAAATGAATACTATTAATATGGATGATTAAAAAATTAAGAACTTATTTGTTCATCCTTCATCATCAAGAGATGAATTTGCATTTTGATTTTTGCATTTTGGAAAGGACTTTTTATTGAGCTAGAAAATCTCTAAAACAAAATGAGATAAAGCAAAATAACAACTCTGACCTTCAGAGAAAAAGTTGATAATCTCTTGATTCTTTTTGGGTTTCCAGCATAGCATTTGACTATTGAAATTTCAATGATAAAAATGTACAAAGAGAAATGGGGCTGACTTCTATGACAATCAAAGAGGCATTACCATCTAGTTCCTCCAATATTTTTATCAGAACACGAACCAACTTGATTCTAGCTTCTTCTTACAAAAAAAACCCCAAACCAAACCAATCTTGAAAGCACACAACTGAATCTGCAGTAAATGGTCCAACATACATTGCAGACAAGGTAGATAATTTCAGTAGGAAATCTTAGACATGAGTAGTAAGCTTCCTAATGTGAGATATTAAAGTATTAATTGAAGAGCTCCAGACTTCCCCAGGTCTTAAAAGGTCACCTCTGTGGGAAGTGAACAATGTAGTCAACAGATGGTATTGATATCTCTCTATAAAATCTAATATTCTATGACCACTAAGACTAAAAGTGGGCTGCACTATCTTTTATTGGAAGAAAAAAATATATTGCTATATATATACGTCTTTGAATGTTCATTAAATGGAAAAGCACCCAAATTTTCACATGCTATGAATTGTCACTCAGACATGGCCTTGAACAGAAAACACTCAGCCACACAGGACAAGTTTTTGTAGTTTTCCTTTTTTCCTGCTCTCTAAGTTTTTCAGAACATGCTAATGACTGGTATGGAAAAGTACTTCCAGTCTGTACAGTTTGAGTTCTAAATTTAATGGAAGCACTCAGTCAAGCAGCAAAACATACCAAAAAATAGGGATTAGTATTAAATAGAGAAAGGCTTTTTCATTTTCTCTTCCCCTTATTCTTGTTGTGGACAAACAGTATCAAAACACCTCAGATTAGCTAAAAATTAGTACTTAAAACCAGATTATGTTAATGAGAACACCATAAATCAGAGCAAATTAGTTTTGAAAGAACAGTTTCTGGATTATAGCTCCCATTTAAATACTTTCTTTTAGCCAACTGTACAGATTACAGATGTTGAACGTAACTTGATACGCATTTTATATCCATGTATTCTGAATTTTAAATTTGTTCCTTGGCAGACAAAGAAAGATGTCTATTTGACAGTCAAAATGACTGAGAAAACCAGTGATAGCTCAGTTATTACTAGGGGATTTCTAATTTGTTCTCTTCATAAAAGTGTAACGCTTGACTTTAATTTTATGGTTTCTAAATTCACGTGGAGGCAGCCAGAATTTTAAACCCGACATATATTTACTTTTCCTAGAAGAAAATAAAAATGAATATGTTTATCTTTCCTTCTTCAATATAAATTGCCTTTCTACAGACCTTCAAAGTTAAGTGAATAATGTTTTAAATATTTTAAGAACTCCATTTTATAATGCTGACATAACTTGGCATTTTACCAGGTAAAACTTTGTTCTAATAATCAGTTGTTTTATATTCCCCTTAAGAAAATTAGCATAGCCCTCGAAATGCAGTTAAATTTTTTTGATATTTAAACTATCAAATACATATGTGAAACAAACTTGATTTAAACAAACTTGTTTTAAACAAACAATAAGACAGAGCTTTATAATGGTTTTCCTTTTTAAGAAACTCTCCCTGAACTTGAAGGTTCTCTAAAACCTTAGGATAAAGACCTTATTATTATAATCCAAGTAACTGCAATTCTAAGTTCACACACATACATAATCCCCATTTGTTTTCAGGCAGCTAGTTTATCACTAGCTTAGCAGTATAATACACAAATCTACTCTTCATTCATGGGTACAAATATTAGAAACAAAAAGGTCTCGAGTCTGAGTGCAAAGGAATAAACCACAAACATATTTTTATTTTCAGTGGGAAATACCTCCTCATCACACTTTCTTCTTAGTTGAAAAGCAACTAAACTTTTTTCATAGTATTTAATGAAAAATCAGAAGAGACAGCTCCAGTTGTAAAATGAAAGTTGCCTGTTACATGTGATTATTAAAGAGAAAAGGTGTCTCTGATAATATGCATTAAATTTTTAGGGAAGTTTAATTTTGTGACTAGTATTTCTCTATTCTGACTTGCCCTCAGAGATAAACAGCAGAAAAAAATTTCTTCAGAATTGTGCAGTAAAATGATTTCTATTCAAATGTGCCAAGCATTTCTGAAGCCGGTTGATTTAAAAAAAAAAAAGCTTTCACTGTAACTCAATTAAATTCCTAATTAAATTCCTGGAGTGGACAAAAGGAATTCCAGAATAGCCAACTAAACTTTAAGGTGCTCACATTGACAGCAGCAGACACCTGTATCTACACCACCAGCCATCTTGCAAAGTGCCTGGTGACACTGGAGGTGACACACCAGTATCTATTATCTTCCAGTTGTATCTCTGAGGGCTCTTCTAAAATCACTGTGGCTTTCGCAGCACTTATCATCACCCAGTTTCTCAAACAAGATAATTCTAAGTTGCTCTTTTCTTTGCTGTTCAGATCATCTGCAAAAAACAGTAGAGAAGAGTAAGGAAAAGCTGATATATGGCATAACTCTACATGCTGTTTCAGATGTGCACACGAATCCCTCTTGCAAAATATATACAAAAACAAATCAAAGAATGCCTTGACAAGGGAAAGGATGTGACTCTGTTCTGACACTTCTGAAAGTACATGGAACAACTAAACACTAAATTTCCTTTATTGCTTATTAATTGATAAAAAGTGCACTGACACTTCCACTGAGTGGGAGTTTTAAAAACAAAAGAGAAGAGGTAACAACCTCTATTAGGCTGAGCTCAAGTGCAACTATCATTGCTGCAGTATTCATGTTAGTTTTCCCTTTTCCCTGAAAACTCCTCATTTGCCTCTCTTAGTTTAGTTTGTTCCTCTTTTTTTAGCTATTTTTTTAATCATGTGCTGGTGTGCCTTATGTCTCTTCTCTTAGTATTAAAAAATTCAAATTATGAGTCTGCAAGAGAAAAAGAAACAACATTCTAAGCCTTTGTGGTGTTCTGGGTTTTTTTTTTCTTCCTATATCCTCATACTTTCCTTTCATCTTTAGGGAATCAGTATTGTTCCCCAAATATAAAAATAATAATATAATCTCAAGGCTACATCTCCTAAAATTTCTTGCAGTTGAAATATTTCTGACTAATCCTCAGCTGGAATCATAGTTTCCATTTAAAAAAAAAATTCCATTAAAAAACTCTTACCCAGAGAGCAAAAATAAAGCTGATATTAATTCCTATCCAATTCAGAAATAATTATTTTGTTATTCCACCTAATATTTTTTTGTAAAGATGGTTATTCCAAAGACTTGGCAGTTTTCATGCCTTTCTCACTATGCAGTTACATGAATGGAGAAATTAACACACATCAAAATAAAATTCCTTCTGGACATGTTACGTTTATGCTGCATCTTTGTACTATTACTACTTGGTACCAAAGTATTTCTTTGTTCTAAATTCTAATCTTAATTAATCTCCTTTACCAGATCTATCTTAATTTTTAGAGTATAATTATTTTGACATTTTTTTTCAAATAAAAACAAAACCAATTTTAGCAAGGAAAATTAACTCCAAATAAAGAGAGAATTTCAATGTATTAATATTTCCAAGGTAATTTTTAAAAAGAAAATATGACAATTGAGATTGGAAATCTGCTCAGTTATGCAGATGTGTTAAAAATGACTAGCAGTTTCCTGGATGTTGCAAAACATTTTGTTGAAATGCAAAGTATATTTGTTCTTTCATCATCATGGCTGGGCTTCGCGAACGAAGATTTGGGAAGGGCTCTACCCACGTTTGTTGCAAGCGCGTTGGTGGCTGAAAAGGCCAATATGAGAAAGGCACGTCCGGTTGCAATATTGGTTCTTTAAGGAAATAATAAATCCAGTAGCTAATAAGAGGTACATCACAAACATTTATCCTCGCTGTCTTACCTATATCTTTCCTGTCTGAAATTCACTATCAGCTCCTGAAAAAATGTCCTTCACCTGCTCCAACTTTTCTCATGTTCCAAAGGAAAGAGGTGCATACAGAAATAAGGTCCAAGAGCAGCAGTCTGAAAAGTCTTATTTCAAGATTTATGAAGTTAATATGAAGTACATCAGGCTAGAGCAGTTGTCATCACACTGCAGAACTCACTCACAATTTGTTACTTGAGAGCTCTCATGGTGTCATCTTGAATCAGTTCATAGTTTTCATGCTTTCAACCTGATAAAGGTTACATAAATCCACAATATAATGTACTGATGTCACCTTCACCCCGAGAGTTTGTTCAAGTTATGGCCAACAGGTTCCATATTTTCAGAAGTATCACCAAACTATTTAACTAAATCTGGTGTGTTGAATCCACCATCTTAAACAATGGTAAGAAAGAGAAGCCAAGCAACAAATATTTATCTCCTCTGTGTGTGTGAAATTAATAATTAGAAATACCCTAAGTATTTTGGATGTGCCAGAAAAAGAAACCAAAAATAATCCCCAAATTATAGATGCAAGGAATGAATTTGTTTGCAGGTGTTACCAGTCACAATTAAGAAGGAAGATGAAAAATTTCAGGAAAAGACAAATTTTGTTCTAGCCACAATTCTGTCCTTGACCTCAAAGACGAAAAAGTTAAAATGTTGGACTGCCTGAAAATATGTGATGTAGTGACTCAGTGTGTGAGGACAAAACCATTTCCTTCTCAATAAATAGCAGGAGCTCTCTATAGTAACCTAACCTTATTTTAAGGATCATGACTTTCCATAAGCAGTGAATTTTATGCTTTCTACTTCTCTAAACAACATTTAGTCCATGAAATCTCTTGGCTGTAAAAAGTTGACTTAACATATTTGATCTATCAATTTCTGAGTTTACCTATGCATTAATAACAGGCATATTTATCTACGGAAGCTACAAAATATTTGTCCAGCTGTGGGGATATCTGAATCCAGAAAGAAATAAAATTAGTAGAAATTAGTAGAAATGTTTCAGAACAGAAATATTCTTTTTTACTTCCACCTGGTGAGATCTTGGTTTACCACACAGTGTGTGGTGTCTTCTGTGTGCACTGACATTGTACCATCAGAGATTACTTAAAATTAAAAAACAAAACCTAATGATTTAGAATGCTCTTAACATTTGTATTTCTATTTAATTTAATTTGATTTAATTATGTGATGACATAAATCACCTCTATTCAATTCTATTAAAACTGAAAAAGAGTTTTAATAGAATTGAATAAATACAATTTATTTTCATGACTCTGCACCTTCACACCAAAAGACTGACTAGTATCAAACTGAGAATTATTTATAATATGTAACTGTAGGAGCTACAAATAATCATCCATGGCTGCTTTGCTTTATTTATACATTTTTACTTTTCATAGCCTTAAGATTTATCTTTAAAAGCTGGAAAGGGAAGGAGGGAGATGAGAAATCATAGAATTAGTTGGTGGGTAATATGTCTACTATCAGCTTCCTTCCTATTTGGCAAGTATGCAAATAATATGATAATTTCTTCTACTCCTGCCTTGTAATCAAAAGGCTGGACATTTAACTAGAATTTGGTCACATTTTGTTAAATTTTTCTTTCCCAAGTCTCTCTTTTCCTAGCTTTCTTTGTTTGTTCATATCCCCAAGTCCCAACATTCAGCATTAGTTCAAAAACCGCACTTCAATATGTTTTTTTTCACAGTACCATAAATGTTATCCAGCTCTAATAAGTCCCTGGAGTGATACAGTATTTTTTCAGCTTATGTTTGTATCATCATATATGGATGAATTCAGATAGTATTGACCTTTCGATTAATGCATCGTGCTTTTAAGTTGTACTTGTTCTTAATTTTATCTTCATAATTGACCTTAATTCATCTCCACACCATTGCAAGTACTGTAGATAGGCACAGAATCATGGTTTATATTTCATATAAAGATTTGTATGTCTTAAGCCTCATCGGGACTATTAAAATCAATTTTGAGCTTACGCATAGTGCATGTCAAATAAACAGTTCTTCGAAGTTTTGATTGAACTCAGAACACAACCTCTACAAAGATACACTTTCCAGATTTAATATTCTGCTGGGTGGGGAATTCGTTTTGTGATTTATTACCATCACTGGACTAAACCTTTAATAATACTTCTAGTTTAACCAGAGAACCATTGGTTGTCATTCACTTAATTTTACTGTGACTTTTTCTTCAGATTAAAGAGCTATCTGTCCTCAAAAAGTTTTTCCATCACACTTGTGTTAATATATCATAACCAGATTATCTCCCAAAATAACTTTGGACAGATGAAATAGAGCAAAAGACAAACTCTTCAACCTGTACCACCAGAATTTCTGATGCTCGAATCATTGTGATGGCCTTTTCCCTCCCTTCCAAATGATTTCTGATTTGCAAACTTCCTTTCTGTACTCTAGGTTCTATACCCCAGCAAATGGCTTATGGACTTGTTTATCCACTTTAGCAGAATATATTGTCCACCTGATTTGACTTAATGTTTTCTTCTCTTCAGTTTCAGGTTGACCTTTGCCTTCTCAAAACAGTATTTCAACAGCAATATCTATAAGCAGCACATCTAAGACATTTTCTAAATAATTATGCAACAGACAGTCTCCCTTCCTGTAATTCTACTACATATTAGTCTGTTTATGCAACTGTACCTACAGCACTAAGTCTGAAAGGCACATGATAAATTCAGAGCTGATCTTCAAACATGACTCAGTAGTTACACTTCCTAGGCAAGCTATAATTTCCATTGCTTTTTGAGTTAAGAAAAAGTCTTTTTCTAAGACTCAAACTTTTTGTGTCACTTTCTGAGTAGTTTATCATTGTTTTGCCCTTCCTAGATGGGAATCCCCTGCACCACCTTGTGAATAGATTCAGGTAAACTTAACATGGAAGTCTCAAAGAACAGTGAAATGAAGAAAAGGAAAGGAAAACAAAGAATCATTCTTCCTGATTTTTAATTATCCAAAGAACTTGAAACTGGAAATTGTTTTATGTAATTCTTTATTTTTCTAATCTTTACAATGACTTCTTATTAAAAACAAAGGACTATTTAACTGCTATCAAATTGTAGTGGTGCAGGGAGAGGTGTACCCTTTTTTGCTGCTTTTTATCACTTTTTAGCTCTGGTTCAGGGAACTACTTTATATTTATTGCCTAACTTGCCTAAACAAAAGAGGAAGACAAGACTAAGAACAGCAACTGTGTAGGAGTGTAATTTAGCCTTCCCTTCTGCCTTCCTATGTATTCATAACCCACCAAACTCATCATCTGAAGAGGGAGTAACAATCCTCTGTTCTCTTCTCTCTTCACTACTCAAAAAAGGACATGGTGCAGAAAGTGACCTTCTGGGTTCAAAAAGTTAATTTATTTTCTTTTCTTGACTTCACTATGAACACGGGAAGTTTTTTGCCTTCTTTACCCAGGCTACTTGTAAACCATCACCTGACTTACTAATAATACACAGTGTTCCCATAAAGAATTACCTACTCTTTCAGCAGTAGATGCAAATCAAGCTTGCCTTTCCTGAAGCCAGATTTCCTCTTAGTCACTTTGCATTGTGGTATATAACACATATTTAACATAATTATTTCTCTAAAATATTATATTTAATTAACACACTTATTCATCAGAGAGAAGAAAAAATCATTCTTTCCTTCATGGCATTGTTTCACATCCATGCTCTTTATGCATGTAATGTAAATCTTTCTCATTTAATCTCTTTGAAGCAAGCCCTGAAGAAGTATTGTATCTTAATGCTATTCCTCAATAATAATTATTTTATAAACTGATGCTTCATTCCAGAAGAATTAGTTGAATTCCCTCTGTAATGACAGTGATACAAGCAATAAGATCTCACTCTCAGCAAAATCAATTGTATCTCTTAGGAACACATTCTGTAAGTGTCTATCATGATTAATGTGCTGCTGTTTGATCTAGGTTGGGGTTTTTTCCCTTTAAACAATCCACCATCCTCTCTATGTGACCCTTAGAGTGTAAAGTTCCTCAGGATATTGGGTTAATCAGAATTATATTGAATTATTGGGGCAAGGGGAGGGAATGTACTCCCGCTAAACAAAAAATATCTACTTTTTTTTTGCATCCTCTCATAAATATAAAATAAGGAATTAAACAAGGATGAACATACAACCAGTCTGATGCAGGTACCATATTTTCACGTTAAATTACACTCTCTTTTTTTGAGCGAAGGCTGATTTGAGATAGATGAAGTACAGCAGAAAGAGCTCAACAAGGGAGCAAGGTATAAATTACTCCACTTTTATTTGACCAATGAAAGGGAGAGTAAAAAAATATTATTTACTGTCCATTATTCAAACTTATTAAATGAAATACCTGTCATTATTTTTCAATGCCTCCACAACAATGCAATGAAGTTCTTCTAGACCTCAGACCTAGAGGATGGATGTCAAAGGTACTCCTATAACACAGGGGCAAGATTGTGTTTTAAAAATAAGTTCTTCATATAAACACTCTCCTTTCTTTGCTCACTTCAATGGAAAAAATAACACATTACAGACTTCTTTTTCTTTACATCCCCCACATCAAAGTTATTTTTAATCTTGAAAGCACAGACTATAATTTAAAAAGATGCTCAACTTAATCTCCCAAATCTATACTTGGTTTTCAGATTTATAATTGTATACGTTTTATATGCATATAAATTTACACACCTTTATGCTCATGTATAAATTATATACATCTAAAAATTGTGCATAAAAAAATTGAAACTAGAGAAGTTTCTCTATGATAATGTATGCATAGATTTGCTTAATTACACACCAGTTGAATACAAAGCAGCTTTCACTTGAGTTAATATTTCGCCTTTAGAAATCAATGCAAATCAGCACTTAAACATGTCTTGAACATCAAATCATTCAAAGATATGTAGATCTGAACCTAAAAATCTATCATTAAAAGTGCACTTTTTAAAGCTAGTCCAGCACACAACAGTGAATTTATCTCTCATTTGAAACCATAACATTATATGAGATATTCTGAAATACTTCTTTAAGCAGTTCCACGCTCCTTTTATTCTGATGTTATTGTCTATGCCAACTATGAAGATGATATCTAAAATAAGAAAAATTAAACTAATTTTTTCTGTGATAATGAATGACTCAGGCAAGGCACAGAAAGACTGCCTTATTTCTATTAACAAGGTAACCAGTTTGTTTTTTTTTAAAAAATGTTTTTTTAGATTTCTCCTTATATGAGAGAAGTACACAGCCAAAGATAGAAAGAATAAGGCATTTGTGACCACCAAATAATACAGTCTTCATTTTTAAGCAATATTCAGTCTCAGTTTTTTCTTCCATCATTTCAGTATAACATGCATAATCTAGAAAATAAGTTTCCGTAAAGAGCAATGGGATTTTCATTATATTTATATTTTTACTCAGACTAGAGGTGGAATTTTTGCCTAAATGTCAAGCACACTCTCTGCTTTAGTTTCACATTTGTCAGTCTGCTATAATGAGTTGCTGTCTTGAGTGTAGCAATGGAATTATCACTCAGGACTGGTTCCAGTAGTATCAGACACACAAAAAAGCACACTATGTAGTAAAAAGCTGATATATATTTCTCCTCTTACAACTATACACAGTTACTTCTATTCCCTCTATGTCTGCAGCATTAGGATTTTGTGAATCTATAAGAGACTTCATAAAAATTAAATTATACCAACCAAATTTCTTGTAGTCTGTAAGGTCTAAAACTTAATATTTCAACACTGGAATACTATGTAGGAAGAATTTCCTAAAGGGTAAATGGTAAAAAAAGCTCTGAGAATAAGTTTGTCTCAAGAGGTTTCTGTTCTATGAATCTTCTGATTCCTCAAATCTTGTCTTATCTTGGTTACAGAAATCAAGAGAACTTAAAAGTTCTTAAATCTTTTATCTTCTACCAGCTCATAAGAATTTTATCAAGGTTGCTCAAAACTATCATATTTAACTTTTTTTTTTTGCTACAAGAACACAAGATAACTTTGAGAATAGAGAAGGTCATAATATTTTCAACAAAAGTAAACCTTGGATATTCTACGAAAAGCCCAAGATTTCAGAAACTGATATGTGTTACATTACAGCCTGATACCAAGCCTGCGTTTAAGCAGTAGATGACCCACCATTACATAGACTGACACAGGCCATCTTCAAGGGATGGATGTCAATCACAAACCACTGGACAAGATCAGTGCCTTTCTGTGAGAGTGACTGGGATTTAACTACGTGGAATGAAACAAGAGACTTGGAGATGGGCAGTGTGGAGGGGAAAATCACAGCATCATGTTGAAACAGAGAGAGAGAGAGAGCAGAGCCACCTCCTAGGATGCAGAGAGAGAAAGCAGAGCAGGGTTCTGTGCTGCTCTGCAAGTCTGTGTGGAGGCTGAGGAACAACATAGGGGGATCCACTGCAGCAAGGGAAAAAAAAACCCAAACACAAGACTCCATCCACACTGAATACAGAAATATTGGAAAGGTTTGCTTTCAACAAGAACATCGAAAACTGCAGTGAAACTAATTTGTTATCTGAACACCTCTGATTCAGAGAGTGATTTTCAGCAATATCAAAATTACATTGTCATCACTTGAACACCTTATCCAGATTGGTTGTTGTAGAAGACAAGATAATTTCTTTCCTTAGCAGAAATAAACAACAGCAGTTCTCACATTGTCACATCCTCTATACAGGGTTGGGGGGTTTTTTTGTTTGTTTTGATTTTGTGCTATTTTTTTTAAGACAGTTCTTAGGTTTTTAAGCCCTGAAAAAAAAGTAACCTAATAATTTCTGTACAGGGTGCTATTTTTTGGTGGGAGCTATGATTGCAAAAGAGCTTCTATACTAATCATCTGCTGAATTTTAAGTTTTCAAGTTTCTATGTACACAGTATTCAAAAGTGGGTTTAAATCACTATTGTCTCTAATAGAAGTGCAGTTTTGTTAGTAATCACTTGATCCTTATGTTTTCTCATAAGAAAAAGAAGGCATCAGCATTTTTTGCTCTACTTTGTCTCAATGAAAGTTCTTAGTTGTGTTTTCAAATACATCTAACATGTCTGTTCTTTGGAAAAAATGTTTTTAGAATTAATCCAGGAAAAATGCAGTGAGGTACTTCTTTACTTGGTAACTATAACCTAGCATGTGACCTGTCAACAAAGTAATAGTTTAAAATGGTACCTGTGGTAGAATATAATATTATAGGAGTATGCTTTTGCTCAATGTTTTAGCTAAGCAAAACTAGTTTTATCAACGTTTTTAAGAAAAACTTAAAGCAATGTTTCAAAGAATACATTAGCTGAAGGATAAAGATGATGATGATAATGCAGAGATCCTTAGGTATGGGAGAAGATTCAAAAGATTACAGAAGGTTTTTGATAGCTAGATCTAATATTTGCAAAATACATCACTTTTAAAGTAAAATCACAGTGTATAAATCTTTGGGTTATTGAAAAACTAATTTCTGAATTTCTTTTACAAAAATAGTGACAAAGAGTAGAAGAAATACTTAAGTAGTTGACAGGCAATACTGCATCTTCCTTAAGGGTTCCACTGTCACCATTTACAAATATGGTTTAAAAATGTTTAAAAACTCATATTTCAGTCCAAAAATACTCTCCTATCCCCCCGTTACTTACAAAGTTATATTCTGATAGAATGAACTCTGACTTTTTAATGTGCATTTAATGTACATAATACATTAGTGTACCTTGAGTCATGTGTGCAGTTTTGGGCACCACAATATAAAAAAGACATTAAGCTCTTAGAGAGCGTCCAAAGGAGGGAGACAAAGATGGGGAAGGGCCTTGAGAGGAAGCTGCATGAGGAGTGGCTGAGGGCACTTGGTGTGTTGAGTCTGGAGAAGAGGAGACTGAGAGGAGACCTCACTGCACTTACAACTTCCTTGGGAGGGCCAGAGGAGGGGCAGGCACTGATCCCATCTCTGTGGTGACCAGGGACAGGACCCAAGGGAATGGCCTGAAGTTGTGTCAGGGGAGGTTTAGGTTGGATATTAGAAGAAGGTTCTTCTCCCAGAGAGTGGTTGAGCACTGGAACAGGCTCCCCAGGACAGTGGTCACAGCTCCAAGCCTGACAGAGTTGAAGAGCATCTGGACAATGCCCTCAGGCATATGGTGTGATTCTAAGGGTGTCCTGTGCAGGATCAGGAACTGGACTCAATCCTTGTAGGTCCCTTCCAACTCAGAGTGTTCTGTGATTCTATGAATCTATGAATGAAATACAAGAGCAGTTCACTGATAAGGTCCAAGCATCGCATCACTCATCCCTATTTCACATTTCTTGCCTTATTCTGTTGAGGCAAAATAATTTCACCCCTTTTAAGGAATATTTAATGAAAAACAAGTTTTTATCTAACTCTTCTCTGACTTTGTGCATTTTATGTACTTACTTTTGTTTTAAACAGAGCTCTAAGTAACTATAAAATAATCAATACAACAGGTAGAAATAACAATGCACATATTGGAATTTTAGTATCATGCTTGAGATCATCTAATCAAGAAATATGCAGTGCATTCTATTAGTTAATTGGTCTTGACTGACTCAGATGTAATGGCCAAGGAACAGATTTCCAACCTGTGCTGAGACAGGGCATCCCTCCTCCTTCTCCCTGTTATTAGCCATGGACGTAACTAACCCAGATACTTGAAAATTAAAAAGAGCTACAATTTAATTTGCATTGATTGGCACTTCTTATTTGGTAGACTCATAGGCTGGTTTTCTTTGCCCAAGGTGTTTACACTGAAAAAAACCACAAACTTTATCAGTGTAACATACAGTACCATGAACAGTATAAGTTTAATAATACTTTTGCTTTCCTTGAGATTTCTCTTTGCAGTTCAGTAATTTCATTCCCTTTTAATTTCACAGAGAAGATTTTGAGACCATGTTAGAACAGCTTGTGATTTTTTTTTTTGTTTGTTTGTATTTTTTTGCTTTGTTTTTAATATATATATATATAAAACTTCTTATTCTATGGAACATCCTTTCAGTTTCTAGCACTTGTGGCTGTTAATTCTGAGACAATGTAAATTCTCGCTTGTGAAATAAAATATTAAAACTACTTTGTAACCTTTACATCTTAACAACCAGCAATACCTAGGCTCTATTAAGAGTAGGATTCTGTTATACTAACTCTACTACAAACATATAATCTCTACCATAAAGAAATATTTAACAAAAATTTACTAGAGAAAAGCTACAGGATTGTGAGCAAAAAAACCACAAAAACCTTACCTTACATGACTTTTCAGATAAACTCGGTTGCAAAGAACAGAAGTTTGATATTCAAACTGCTCTTTTTCAACTGATTAATGGTAATCCTGTGATTTAATTTGTGCAGTAAGATAGCAGAGGCTACATTTTGTTTGTGTTTGTGCAATAACTGGCTAATCAAATGTTTCTTGACAGAGATCTCCCAAGCTGCATGACAAAATTAAATTTCAACTGTATATGGTGAATAAAATTGCTCACTAAGGGAGCAATTCTCAGGTCTTCTCTCCTTTCTTAATCCTAGAAGAAATGTTTTGGTAAAAATAATCTATTTAATAAAACAGCATAAGTAATAATGTATGGAAGTAAAATTCCTAAGAATTACGTAGTTAGATATTTTTCAAATTTTGTGAACAATTTCTTTGTTTTTAATTCATGATGGTATGAAAAAAACCCAAACAAATAAGTGTCCTTTGAAAGAGAGACCATAATACTGAAATTTAAGCCCCTTGTTCATTTAATTTGACAGTAGACTGGATACAGTGACAGTGTATCTTGCAGACTGGTAACTGAGCAAAAAAAAGTATTTTGCTGAAGCATAAGACTCACTCAGAGACCACTGGCTCTTATTCTCACAGAGTTACCCACATGAACTTTGACTATATGCTTTCAAAAACCTCATAACCTTTAGTTTATTTGGATTATAAATCCCTCATGAGCAGTATAAATGCCTATCACCTCTTACTCCTCATTTTCAATTAAAAATATAAGTTGCATAATGTCGAATTCAGTTCAAACTACTTAGAGAACTTTTCGAATATTAACTTTGCAACGAACATGACTTTTTTTCTCTATGATAGCTCTCCTGCATGCAGAGTCAGTGCTGGCAATGTTGCACTTTACAAAGGTGCTAATGAGCTTCTTTAAATAACAACAATTATTAAACTTGCTTCTGTAGTGATTTTACAGTGGCAGAGGAGTTTCACACAGTGTGAGAGAGCATCATAATTTGCTTTTCTATTTTTTTTCGCAGAATCCCTGTCCCACTATGCCATTACTACCCTCCATAATGATATGACCAGTCTTCATGGTGTTTTCATACACAACAGAAATTTTGCAATTTCATTTTCTTTGATTTCCCTTCCTTCTCTTCCTACCACCTATGACTCTGTTGCTACAGAGTGGTTCAATATTTGTCCTCTGACCCTCCCTCCCCAAATTTCAGCAGCCACTACAGGCAGAATTTGGTCATGAAGGCACCCATCAGGTAGTGTTTGGACCAACACTGTGGTAGGAGAATCAATTTTATTCTAAATTGCACCACTACATGCAATTTAAATTTCATTATTCAGTGGCAACCACATCTTAAATACATTCTTAAATACATAAAAAAATAACCCGGTTGTTTGGTTTTTGGCCTGGTTTTTTGTTTGTTTGGTTTTGGTTGGTTGGTTTTGCTTTTTTTTTTTAATACAAAATATAAAGAGGTCCCATCACAAAAAATAATTACTAGGTATTTCTCAAAAATCAAGCTTGGTAAATACTCAGGTATGCCATAAATATTCTGTGTCCTCAGGAGACATAAAATTTCAAATATTTTCCTTTTCCTAGAATAGCAGCCTCTCATTTTAAGTTAGGCATTCAAAGGCAGTTTTGGAAGTTCCACTGGAAGACTAATTTCTGCAAAACTCTTCAAGAAACATGAGTAAGTAAGATGTTTGAGAAGAGACTGGGACTCTGAGAAATCATGTATGACAATAGTAATCTGAAACCTATTGGATAATCACATTGCACTTTGAAATTCTCCAAATGCCAGCTGTGGAAAAAAATTATTTTGTAGGTTTTCACAGTTTTATTCAGTTGTCATTGAAATCCAGTAGAACTACAGAAAACAGATGGAGAAACAATCAGGAAAGCAACAAAAATATAAATATGAAATTTCACACAATTTAAAATATTCGGCAGATTTACCAAAGGAATATTTTGTTATTTTTTTAACTGTTAAAAGAACATCTAGATTAGGGGTGCAAATTAAACATCTTATTTGCATACTGTGGTTTCTAAAATTGCTAGTTATTCTTTGAATGGGTTTGAAAAACCAAACCAGAGAACTTGATTTAGAATCACAGGAAACTACCTATCTACAGGGCGTTCCTTGAGATTCATCTTTCAAGAAAACCATTATTTTTGTTTATCCTAGTTGGTTAAAAATTTCTGAAACTGGGTGATACTCTGAGAATCCAAGTAAAAGAATTCTGATATTCCTATTCTCATTAATATTTTTTCTTAGTTAGTAAACTAAAATTTATCAGCACAGGGAGAGAACAATCCACACAATAAAATGTAAGCGCAATTGAGATTTAACATTAATGTTTTCTAGAACCCTTAATCAAAAGCATTTTGACACTCATTTCAATTCAGTGCACAAGTTCCATGGGGCACAGAAATATGTGAGCTTCAGGGAGACAGCACCAGCCTCAAAAATACCAATAACAATTGAAAGCTAGTGTGAGAATGCTATGTTGCAGAAGTGAGATTGCGCAAAAACACAAAGCTTACTCCATCCCTGCTAATTTGTACTAAGTAGATAATAATTTCCTTTTGTAAAAGTGATTTTTCAAACAAAAGTTGTTTTACACAGGAAAAAAAATCATTACTCCTTGGGTTTCTAAATTCTTTTTCTTGTTTTCAAACATCCTCCTGTCTAAGAATAATATATTTCAGAGTACTTGTTGTTGTTGTCTTTAGTCCATGTGATAAACATTTTTTATCTATCACATACCTTTTTTATGAAACACATCAATGTTTTCCTGATGCTAAATCTGCGACTCTCCTGATCATTAAGCTTAGAAGGTTTCAAAACACAAGTAGGCCAAGGATGAACTCACATGCTTCATAACTAGGGAGCTGGGGTGGTGATGTCGTAGTTATTTATGTTCTTCTTTAGAACAGATATTCTTTGTATTTTTTGTATAAGAACAACATTTACATTATTTCCTTCAGCCTCATTCAGATGCAGAAGTTATACCACATTGCTTTCTTCATTTAATTAATTTGAGATATCCTTAGGATACAAGCCCATGACTTATATTCTTGGCACTGATATGCAAAGAAACAATGCTTATTTCTTAATAATATATGCCATCATTACATGCATCCCTTCCCATCTTTCTTTCTAATCTTCTTTTTTTTTAATAAAGTTGGTTAACTTTTTTTTCGTGTTTGCCTATGGGTTTGGACATCAATTGCTTTCTTGCAATTGTATTCTTACATCTGTCATTCTTCTTGATCTAATTTAATCAGTAAGACAGTGCACTTAAGCATTATTTCTTTAATATTCTGACCTTAATGCTATCATAAGTATAAGACATAATGGATTCCTATATCATTTCAACATCATTTTTTGTGTGCATGTGAAGGTATATGTTACAATATTTCCAGTCTCTGCTTTTAAGTTAATTTATTGATTTTTTGACAAAATTTTCAGTATCCCTCTAGTCCTTCAAGAACCCTCTTGAGTACAATATTAAATTACATTTCATCTTCCCCTGTCCTCTTGCCCAATGTTCAATGATGCCTTGGGTATTGTCTAAATAATAATAATAATAATAATAACAATAATAATAATAATAATAAAACAAATTAACCAATTGTGTTGCATTCAAAGTCTGAGAGAAAATATACTTTAACTGAATTTTGATGTGATTATTCCTTCCTTTTTTTCCCAGACTTTTTAAAATTTATGTCTGCAGAACACCTTAAAAATTATCTTACTTGCTCTTCTATTACATTGCCAATACATATGATTTCCACATATTATGCATAATAGGAAAGTTCTTCTGCATTAATTTTGAAATGACAGTGAAGATTTCATTTTCATAGAGCAATTCTCCTGAAATCAGGGCTTTATTGGTGATAAAGATGAAGCAGAAACATTAGATTTCATTTTTTCTTAAATTCGGAACTCGGAATTCTTGGTGGTATCAGCACCAGCTTATTGTAAATTATGAAAAAATATAATAATTCCAAGAATTTAAAAACCTAATTTTTTTTTCATTATTTCAATGTGGATTTGGTAACAGTTTTGCTGCTTACATCCCACGACAACTTTCAAGCCACGTACTAGTCAAATTTCACTAAAACCTTCTAAGAGTTTAACAGGAAAAAAAAAGTACCAAACAATACAAGAAAGTCTTTCAGTGCCTGATTTCTAGCGAGTAAACCCCTGGTGGTCTAGTGGTTAGGATGCGGCGCTCTCACCGCCGCAACCCAGGTTTGATTCCCGGTCAGGGACACTCCCCCGGGCAGATGGAGCTCGTTAGCCCTGTGAGGCCATCCATCTATGAGAAGGTCACTCTAAACAAACCTACGTCCTGAGGACCTCACTGCCATTGTCCAAGCTTGCTTGGCCCCGGCAGATGAACCTTAGGATTAAAGGGTGGGCTCAGTTCAGCGCAGGCTGTGTCTCACCTTGCCCTGTCAGTACACGCTCTTGTAAAAAGATCTCTGCCTTTCTTGCAGGCTCCCTTCAGGTACTGGAAGGATGCAACTAGGTCACCCTGAAGCCTTCTCTTTTGCAGTTGATCCCTCTGATCAACTTGGTGACCCTCCTGTGGACTCATTCCAGGAGGTTCATGTCCTTCTTGTGCTGGGGACACTAGAGGTGGACTCCAGGTGGGGTCTCACCAGAGCAGAGGAGGGGATCAGAACTGCCTCCCTCGATCTGCTGCCCATCCTGCTTTTGATGCAGCCCAGGACACGTTTGGTTTCTGGGCTGTGAGTGCACATTGCAGCTCCTGTCCAGCCTCTCACCCACCAGCACCCCCAAGTCCTTCTCAGCAGGGCTGCTCTTGATCTGTTCATCCCCCAGCTTGGATTGATACTGGGGTTTGCCACAACTCAGGTCATCTTGCATTTGGTCTTATTACACATCATGAGGTCCCCTTGGGCCTTCTTCTTGAGCTTGACCAGATCCCTCTGGGTGGTAGCCCATCCTTCAGGTGTGCCAACTGAGTGACTCAGCTTAGTGTCATGAGCAAATTTGCTGAGGGTGCCCTCGATCCCTTCATATTCACCATTAGTGATGATATGCAATAACAGTGGTCCCCATGCAGAACACTGAGGGACACCACTTGTTGCCAATGTTCATTGGGACTCTGAGCCATTGAACACAACCCTCTGGATGCGACCATCCAACCACTTTCTCATCCATCTAACAGTCCATTCATCAAATCCGTCTCTCCAATTTAGAGAGAAGGAGGTTGTGGGGGACCATGTCAAAGGCTTTACAGGAATCCAGATAAATGACATCTGTAACCCTTCCCTTGTGCACTGATGTAGTCACCTTATCACAGAAAGCCACTTAGTTGGTCCAGCAGGACTCGCCCTTGGTGAAGCTGTGCTGGCTGTCCCAAATCATCTCCCTATCTCCTCCTATATGTCTTCCTATAATATTTTGTTTAGTTCTCTCCCTTTCTCAGTGGGTAACCCTGTTTGTATTTAAATACAGCAATCAATCAATTCTCCTTGCTCTGTCAATCATGCTAAGCTATTCACACATATGAAAGACATTTCTCTCCTTCAAGTTTTTGCTAAGAACTTTCACTTTTCTGGGGTATCAAGACTATCTACATTTGATCTACCACAAGATACATCTTGACGGGGTGAGGTGAATAAATCAACCACAAACCCCTAATCTTGGTGTTTAGACACCTCTATTTAGAGCTATAAGCAAATTGCTTACCCAACTGAAATGTGACATCTCACAAGGACGGTACAGGTGACAGTCCAGAAGGGAAATTTTATGAGGAAAAAAGGGGAGCAGGCTATATGGACTGCAGACTCCTGGTATCAGCCTACTCCTCTGCAACTGGAGGAAACTCTATCTTTGGTCAGTGCAAACAGCAGGCAGCTCCTCTGAAGGCCATTCTCCAGGAATGTCACTAGCCAAGAAAGGCAACCACAGACCCTGAAAATCACTAAAGCAGCACAAAACCCACTTAGTTATTTCTTTCTCATAATCAAAGCTCTTAATCCAACAGCTCTTATTCCATTAGCATTAGCAAGTTTATCTTTGCTGACTTTAGCAGGCCTGATTTCATAAAATTGTCAGACTTTATGGAAGTTCCAGTAGTAAAACAGTATTTATTTTTAGTATACATGGAATGAGAAAAAAATCGCAAATAAACCAAACACAAATATATGTTTTTCTTACTCAGAGAAGTAGAACATGCTATATATTTGTATTAAGAAAAGAGAAACTTAATTCTAATAGCTCCAATCAGAAGTAGGTCATGTTTAGTATTTTATTTTCTCATAAACCTGATTTTTTCAGTGGAATTCCTTGTGAAAAAAAAAATACCTTCATCAAGACAAAATTTTGATCATTTCCAAAATTACAACGATAGAATATTTCTTATTTTTTGTGGTCATAAATCAACAATAAACAAGCTTTGATGCATTTCAGCTCTCCAGAGGTACAAGTGCATTACTGAGAATAAATATTGTCCTGTTACTACAACATGAATAATTCATCATGACTAAAATCTCTTCATCTTTATTTTCTACTATGCCCCTTCCGAAATGCAGTCTTGGGAACATAATTTATAGAAAGTGTACATTTCTTATGTACTTTATCTTACTCTGTGCAATGTTGCTATCTAAACACTGAAAATGGCATACCCATTAAATTTAATTATACGGTATCCATTTCAATAAATATGCTCAGAACCTGTATGTTTATCAATATGTTATTTGCCATTATCAGCTGGAGCAGTAGGCTATTTATATACAGGATTGTTGTGTTTTGTACCCTTTCTTTACTGGCAGTGTCCATGACAAGCACAAAATCATATATAATGTAGCAAGTAAAGTAATAAACATTAATTTACTCACCATCTAATATGTGTGCTACGTACAAGAGAAATGGCTGTCACTTAATGTAATGGCAGTTTTTTTAATACTCCAGCAATGGAAAATACAGTGAGCTTTTACCTGTGTCATTATTTTAAATTCTAAACATATTTTCGGAGAAGTCATTTCTTCGCTTTACTTAGTGAGCTGTTTATCATAGATTCAATTTATTCACTCTCCAAATCAAGGAAGTTTTCTATTGAATATGAGTTTTGTGTTGTTATTCTTTACTGCAAAGATCAAAGCCTTTTTTCTCCGACATCACAGTCTGTGTTTGATCAGAGGTCTATTACTAAAATGAATTTTTGTTTTATGGAAAATATTTGCAGTCATATGTAAAGCCACAGCTGCCTTACTATAAAAAATTTGCTCTGAAACAAAGGCGCTTTTTCTTTTTTCTTTTTTTTTTTTAATTTAGCAGTCAATAAACTTTTCTGAATTTGGAAGATTCAGGTTTTCCAAGAAGAGAGAAAGAAAAAATTGATGATTATTTTAAATAAACCCTCAACATAATATTGAGTCCATTTCTATGGGGAAATATTAAATGTTCAAGCTGTATATCCTTGTTTAGATTTTTATGACTCACTGAATAAAAACCACAATTCATGATAATTGCTCAATAGCCTTCTCTGTTTTTAGGCTTTAGGTTTTTAAGCTCATGCTAAAATATTAGAAAAACAGAGAGAAAAATTTACTCTAGATTTCAATACAGAACAATGAACTGCACGTTTTTACTCCTGAGAAAATAATGTAAATTGCTTCCCATTCTGACACATTTGGAAACTGATGCTTCTTAACAAGTGTATATAATAGAAATAAATGAGAAAAACAAGTGATTGTTGGTAGAAACAGTAGGTTAGTGAATTATCTGCATAGTTTAGGAGTGTTACCATATGTTCAAGTTTGCCTTTGGTCCTTAGCAGAATGTACTGATCTCAAAGCTGTCCCGAGCAAATGAATAAGCAGAAGAGAATATGAGAGTGTGACATTTGAAAGTCAAAGCAGTTTATTCAGTGTAGCTTGTGAACAAAAAGGGGAAAAAACACCAGAACAGAGAAGGTGAAAGGAAATTTACTTTCTGTGTCAAAAAAGTGGCAGAAAAAATAAATGGAGATGTTTTAAGATTACACTAACCACTGATCAAAGCACTGTTGGATGCATGGAAAGGAAAAATGGCACTTAAATTTGAATGAAAAAATGAAATCTGGGAAAAGCGATGAAAAGGATGTAAAACAAGATGAGAAATAAAAATGTATTTGATGGTCTAATGACTAGCAAAAATCTAAAAAGGAAAAGTCTTCAAAATCTTTCTTTCTGCACTCATTGGGTGGGAATTTAAAACAGTAAAATGAAAATTGGTGCTTTTTTCTCTGTTTCATAGAACAGGTGCTTAATTCTGCAAGTGATCTGAAAATCACAGCCCAAAGAATTTTCAGTATGTGAAAAACAAGGCCCAGAGTAACAGGCACAGAGGTCTGCAAAAGAAACAATGACAACTTGCCCTTTCATCTACATTTTAAAGTATTACCTAGTAAAAAAAATACAAATTCATATCTATACAGCACTTCCAAGTTAACTTACTGTCCACAAGTTTTATTGCAATAAAAAAGAACAGGGTATAAGTTCACAATATGCTCATGCATAATTTTCCCAGGGATATTACTATTGTTCCATGTTAAATCTGAATACAACATTTTATTTGTGTAGCTGCAGAGATTCCTGATAATTATCATCTCTTTGCTTTTAACAACTATTTTATCACACAGTATAGGATGGGGCTATTGCTTGCAGCTTTGCATTTGATAAAAATGAAATGTACACTTTTACCAATATAAGCAACAGTTTTACTGCCCACACAGCAATGCTATTTATCATGATTTGTTCATCTGAGCTGATCAGTCTCATCTGTACCATTAGAAAAGCAAAACAACAATAATCAATTATCAAACCCCATTAAAAGTGAAAATGAGGATTAACCTCATGTTACAGCAGCCTTTCTGACTCTCATATTCTTAATCATGTTTTATAAACAGCCATCAAATTTATGGTCCAGTATGGATGTGGAAACCTCCTCACAAAGTATTCAGTGCGCTCATTAATTCTTTTCCTTCTGTTCTGAATATAGGGACATGTTCATATTCCACATTTAAATGATTTCAATTTAGAAATTTGGAAAATCCTGGGATAAAATACTGATTTGATTTAATGAACCAACAAACTGTTCATTTCTCCACAATGAAAAAGTGTGGGTGGCATAATTGTGCCTCTGTAGATAGGAATGTTGGTTTTTTTAACTGTGTATTCTCAAAGAGAGTATAAAGTACTCTTCTTTTGTCTTTTCACTACAGTAGGGTGTTTGAAAGGTTGATATAACCAAATGGCCTCTTCCCAATCTTTCCATGACTAAATCATAAAGAAGCCATTATATAGAACTGTAATGCTAGCAACTTGCTAATATCAGGGTGAAAGAACTATTTTACACAGAAGCAAGAGTGTCACTAATAGCAGAAAAACATAGAAGCAGAGAAGAGAAGGTAGGAGGTGTCTCAAAATACTATTTTTACTTGCTCATGTCAATTTATCAGGAATAAACCAAAGGCAGGGGGTTTTAATTCTTATAGGAGTTATAATGTAATGAGAACTTAAGACCTTTCTCTTTTCCCTCTGACATTTTTTCCAAGATACATATCTCTTTGAGGTCCTCAAGTTCCAAATCACCACATCTACTTTGGCTATGGCTCTTCCAGAGACAGCCTTCAACAACCTGCACAAAAGAAAATGGAATGCAGATGAGAGTCACTCATGAAATTAGTTTTTACTTCAGAGCTAAAAAAAATATTCTTTGATTTTTGGTGTACATCTTGATGCAGCCATTCCTGTCCAGCTGGATGCCATTAAGAATCACAACCAGATTGCCACAGGGCATCCTGACAATGGATATTTAAAAACGCATTAAGACAAGCCTTTAGAGCAACTGAGAGTTTATGGGATTAAATTAAGAGGGGAAAAAGGCTCACTTCCAAATTAAAATAGCAGGAAAAAAAGCTTTGCAAATTGTTCCAAAGAAGTTTATATAAGGCCATTTGACTATTTCATTCTTTTGTTTGTTTGTTTATTATCATTACTATTGTTTTACAATTGTGGGTAGTTGGTGGGGAAGAGGGAGGGCAGCGCAGGGAAGAGGAAGAAAACAAAAGTAGTAACATAATCTTGTAAAATGAACATGTTGTTTGCAAGATATAAATAATGTTAGAATTCAAAGAAAATATGCTCAAAGTGGGTTATTTCATTTTTAAAAGACCTGTACACTCAACAATAAAAAGTATGTTTCAAATTTATAATGAATATGTAAATTAAAAAATACCTAGAAAATTATCATTAATTACTAAGAATTTATTTCAATGAAAGAGGAAAATTCAATTATTCTTTTCATGAAATTATTGCAGAAGCCATGACTATTGCCATATAAACCTCCTCATAGGCATTTATTGTTAGTCATTGGATATAAGACAAGTCAATAGCAAACAGAAAGATGTGGTGGAGTCACAAAATCAAATTTTATGGATGTATGATGTGAATTTCTAGTACTGGCAATTTGAACAGATTTTCTCCTGTAATGTTTTTGGATAATGTGGAATTAAAGAGCATACCAGAGGCTCATGTCTAGAAATTAGATAACACAAACCAAATTACCTGAGTAAAATATGCAAAGAAGATGTACTTCATACATAACATACAGATTTATAAAGCTGGCACAGTTGCACTTTGTTATTAAGAGTTTCCCTCATATCACACTCAAATCTTTTTGGAGCATCTTCGTCAGCCTCTCCCTTCTTCATTTTATATTTCATATTATTTAATAGTATTTGTCCCCGAGGTTTCTACTAATTAACAGACAGTCTACAACCTCTGTTTTTAATAAACAAAAGAATTCACAGGAAGGAAGTAGCTTGTCAGGCTCTGACTCCATTAACACAGACTGCATGCGTAGCAAAAGAAGTGTGAGATGCAATATTTGCTATAAATATGATACATCAGGGGAAAATAATCATGTTAAATTTATGCTCTAGAACTTTGAACAGAATCTGCTAAGTACTAAGGGAAGTTAAATCGGCCAATAAATTGAAAATAAAGAAAACATGTAAACCAAAAAAAGAAAAAATACCAAAAACCACTGAACTTTACAAGGTAATCAAATACAGCGAAACCATTTTATTTAATCCTGATATTTAGTATTTCACATTAAATCCTCCTAACACTTACTTGGAAATTATATATTTATTGTAAAGTATATTCTAAAGTATATGTGAAAATTTAGAATATCCATCACTATTTATCAGAAAACATTAAATTAATTTGAGATGATGACTAAAAACAGACAACAATATGAAACTGAATTGTCACTGTTTGAAAATTTTGTTTGCAATGTGATTGAAATATATTTCAATTAAATATAACAGGTTGAATCTTATTCAAAATATGAAAATTCTTCACTTTTCATTATGACTGTGTGAAAGCAAGTATGTCTAAGGCTACTAATTTCAGAAGCTGCATAACTGGGTTTTAATTTCATTCAACTCTTTAAGTACAGAAAAAAAAATTAATTAATTTCTTCATATCTAAAAATAAAGTAGGTAAACTCTTGGATAAGCTTAAACTGTACATATATAAAACTGGTGTATGTCATGTCACAGACATAAACTTCAGTTTTGCTAGACAGTTGTAGCTTAAAAAAGGATGCGAAAAAGTATGAAATGTCAGGTATCTATTTTACATTTTCAAACAGATTTTTTTCTATTCTGTTTCATTATTTTCCAAGTGAAACAGGTCTTTATCTCAAAACACTCTTCTTCCAGACCCTAACTTAAATTAAAATAGCAATACAACTTGCAAACAAACTAAACTATTTTAAATTATTGGTCAAATACAACCCTTCAGTATATCCTCTCTTTTCTTGTTTTTCAGTTGAACTGTCTTTCCTTTCTCTTACAAATCGTCTTTACATCTCCTGTCAAAAGCATTTCCTAACTTTTCATGCCCCTCAGGCCTAGACAATTCCTCACCTACTCAGTTCTCCAGTGCGTTGAACTGCCAAACAAAAGTTGAGGTTAGAGAAAATGAGCTCTGAAATTTTCCTTTGTAATGACATATAAATATATTTTTATACTGTGCTTTACAGCAGGCAAATAAACACCTAATTCTAACACCTTTTATGTTACCTCTATTAAAAAATAAAAAATCTTGAGTAAAAAATGATAGCAGTATTTGTCTACATACTAAAATTTTAAAAAATCCAGTATATCACATTTATCCATTTATCCCCTAGGCTTTATGAAAACAAGTTTTCATACTTGCTGATTGCTTCCATATATTTATTTAAGAGTTTATCTTTTATTATTTGAGCCCATTGCTCTGGGCGTTCAAAGGCTATGTATAGCTTTCATAGATGGAGACAAGAAGCAGTGAAGCAGAGAGAGAAAGCAGGAGAGATTCTCACATGACTAACTCTGCTCTGCTTCTCATTTCATGTGAAACATCCCATGATAACTAAGAGCTGCAGAACGTGCACATCCATATTTCATTTTTGACAACATCAGTATTTTGATCAGCCAACAGAATATTCAAATACATTCAAGGAAGTAGATCCCCAGTGACCTGTGGTAAGGTGTCAGAATTCCTGCTGTTTATTGGCATAAGAGACAGTTGAGTAAATACAATCTGGTGTTTTCAGTGAAGAAAAAAAGCAGGGGGACAGACAAGTATATTTGGCACTTGGTACATATATTAGGTCTCAGCCAGGAGGGCTTTTCTCATTTAAGGAGCATAAAATGGGATATTTATATTAATGAAGGTAGAGATACGAAGGTAAGGAATAGCTAACTTTATAAAAATTGTGGGGATTTTATGCCTTTGGATATATGACTCAGTACAAACAGAGTGCAACATGTGAAATTCCTTTTATTTTGATCAAAAAGAGTTCCCCAATACACCACTTTTACACATAAAAGAAATATACAGTGAAACTTCTTCAATAAATGCAGGATGAGACCCTTCTTTTCAGCTCTTTCAGGGATCACAGTTAATTTTGAAGCTGTTTTCTCTTCAGAGTGTTAGCAACCATTTGGTTGAGACCAAAGCAGGGCTTATTTATAGCAGAGAGCATTCAGCAAAATATGACTACTATCCCAAAGAGTCTGTCACCTAATTTATCAAAAGATACAGCAAATGAGAAGGAAAACAGTAATAGCAACAACATAAATGAAGACGAGAAATAATGATAAACACAGGTTAAAGTTAGAATCACTGACAATATTATGAATTACATCTCTGAAGGTAATAATTTGCTATGTACTAGGATATGCTTCATCTATAAATAGGAAAATAATGAATGTCAAGCACTGTTTTTCATCTGTGTAACTTCATTGTACATCTCTTTCTTTCCTTATAGACCACAGCTTGAGCACTGAAGCAGCAACCTCATCTTCTACCAAAATGACTTTACACAGTCTAGTAAAAGAACCAATTTTCAGGGATAGTGAAGTAGTAATGCAAGTCTTCCTACATTTTTACAATCAAATATGACAAAGTCCACCGTCCTTGCTGGAAATTTCCTTTATCATCTTTTGATGGTCTCTTGAGAAGGAGACCTGAGACATACTCTGTCTGTTAGAGACATATTCTATCTCATTTGAAAGAATCACTCAGTCATTTCTCATCTGTGGTGATCAGTCTCTCTTTCTATCTGCATCCTCAGATCATTGCCAATACAAAGAGAATTTCCTGCATTCGTATGATTTTGCATTTCTCATACCTATATTTCTCTCATCTATATTATCGTCTCATTATTTTACAGTGTAGCTGAAGAATACAGGCATATGAGGAATGACAAATAGCAGAAGAGTTAAAAGTAACACCTAGAAAAATGGATCTGCACCTTCAAGGAGTTTACCAAATGGAAGTCCATCATTTTTTGTAGATGGATTGTATGATATAAAAACCTTATAGGCGGATTCACATGTGTACATATATCCGCAGTTTTTTCGCTACCTTATTTCATTTGACAGTGGGGAGGGGAAGGAGGAATGACTAGAACTTAGCTTTGCTATATACTCATGTATGATTAAATCAGATCCTTTAGTATTGTGAAGCAAAATAACTAAGTTCCTTGATGGCTACAACATTAAGCTACTCTATCCAGAGAAAAACCTAACCTCCTATTCTCGTTTACTCTCCAAATGCAGAGCCAGAATCCTTCACAATTTCTGGTCATCAGGAGATACTGTTCTCTGGAAAACAGTTAATTTGGTTAATTAGACTGAATCCAGAAGAGAACTGTGTCTGGCAGTACTGAGTAAGAGTCTGATCTTGATGCTTTCATAGTTTCTTCAGAAAAGGGAGCATGGGACAAGTTCCAATGACAAGGATCTCCTGCTTTCAAAGAACGATGCCTTCCTGGGTGCAAGTCAGGCGCAAGTCTCTACTGACTTTCAGCTGTGATCCCTTACATGGAAAACATCTCAGGGAGTGAAGAGCTAGAGAAAAATTAGTAGGAATACATTTAAGCTGACCAGATCCATCAGCAAACCTAGGAAAACTCAGAGGCTCCAAGAACGGAGTACTTACATTAATTGCAACGTTAATACCATATTTCAGGTATAGGCAGTGATTGAATTCAGAATTATGACCACAATGGATGATTATTCTTTCATGAAATAAGACTCCCAATTCTAGCACTTTCTCAGAGGCTTCAGTCATAAAATATATAAATTTTATTAATTATAAAAAATATACTGACTTAATTACAGAAATTAATTATAACTATATGTTAGAGTATTAGTTCATAAACAATGTACATATCCTATGCAGACCAAGGCGAATTGAAGTGAACAGTATAGTATGGTTTTATGTGGTCAACAGCAGTTTAAACTAGTTCTATGACTAAACCAGGAACTAACTACCCTACTGTAGTCTAAATGCTTTTAATGCAGTTAATACAAGTGCAAGTGCATCTTTTCTAGAGTATCTTCTTGGTTTGTCTTCTTAACATAGAATATGCATACATAAATATTCCTGGAAACAATAAGTAAACCTGAAGTCTACTACTGCACTTTCAATTGATCAGCTCCAGAAATCTTACATTTCTCTGCCTGTAAATGAGTCCAGTTTACATGGCACAGAGAAAATTTTTCACATAGCTGATAACAGAAATGTTTCTTTTACTAAATGGTGACTAAACAACACCTCTTTGGTTATCTTGTAAGTCTTTTTCAGGGTGATGACAACTGTTTCAGAGGTTTTTTATTCTGATAGTCATGTAAGAGGTTTAGGAGTCAGGACTGAAAAATAAACTTACTGTAGCAAATATAATCTTTCCTATCCAGCCTGTGATAAAGAGGTTGTGCTGCTTTCTCCTGGTTCCTGAGGGCTTAGCCTTTTCTCTAATGTTCATCTGTTAAATTTAGTAAAGCAGTGAAGTCTTAGAAGCATAACATTTACTTCTTAAGGTTGTTTTCAAATGGTTTTATTATTAATCTTTCAGACTCCCAAATACCCCTTTCTCCTCCATCTCTTTAACATCCTCCATCCCCTTTGGTGTTCCACAGGTTTGCTGAAACCACTGTTTTTTTCTGGATTCATTCATATTTCTGACTATTTACTCTTATCTTTGATACAGCTCTAGTCATCTGCTGAACCACATTGACTGATTGGAATGAACACAACTTGAAACCTCTCCTCCTCTGAGCTGATTTCAGTCAGTTTTCTTCCACTTGGCCTGTAGTCTAATGCTTTTCAAGTCTTATTTCAGTTTTTATAGTATTGTCTCAGTAAAAACAACTAAATGTGTTTCTGAAAGGGAATAAGAAACAGATCTGTTGAAATTGTGGAAGGTGGGACAATGTTTTTGCAGCTCAGGATTGATTCTTTTTTGGTTCGTAACATGTCTCTGCAGGAAATGTGGAAAAATAATCTTAGCCTGAGTTAATAACTTCTTTTCTGGTTTACCTTTTTTTTTTTTCAGTGGGGTTTCAGTTTTTCTATTCTACCTGACAAAATGAGAAAGGATAGCTAGAGGATAGAAGTAAACATATTGTTAGGGCCAGAAAAATGTAATGGAATACTGTTCTGGCAAAAGAACTGTTGTTTTGTTGACAGCAAGTATTACCCTCTTTGAAAAACACTGACTAGCAAGATAAGAGAAATAAAATTACTTTGGGCTACTTGCTATTTTGATGTCGCGTTCTACTTTTTTTCCAACTGCTTCACAGGAAATCCCAGACTTTTCTATGCAGGAAGGAATGAATATCTTCTTCTACCTAAACTTGCTTCACTGAGCTTTTGACCCTGGAGTTCATCACTGTATTCTGCAGCACAGCAAGGCAGAAGTCATACTTTGCACACTCAGTCATCATGCTGCAGTGCTTTTTAGGCTTGTTCCTGGGTGGAATAAGCAAGGCTAGAGAGTAAGTAAGTAATTAAATAAGTAAATAAGTAAAAAAAATAAGTAAATAAGTAAAAAGAATCAGGATTACAGGCAAATTGAAACCTTGTGGAATTAACACAACAACATGCATTCTTTAAAAAGTTGCAGAGAAAAGAACCACGGAAAATTTGGGTGCAGATGGAAGAAGGGAGGAAGTATGTGGTAGTCTGAAGAGAGTGAGGACATTGTCAGCAAAGGAGGTGGGTGGAAAAAGCTGCAAGGATTCCCTGAAAAAGGTGGTGATGGAAAGACTGGATGCAAAAGATCTAAAGAAGGAGAAATGCAGATGGAGAGATGATTTGTTTGTACAGCCAGGCTGGCACTAGGAAGTAAAAGGCCTGTACCTTTCAGTAGGGCATGTATTTTTACCAAAATACTGGAACCTTCCATCTCATTCCATGTGAACCTGCCAGTGACCTAACTGGTTTACCTTTTCAAAAAGGATATACAATTATGCATGGAATTTAGCATTCTGTATTCCTGAGAAGTGATTTTATTTGATTCTATAATGTAATTCAACCAATCTAATATTCAGGTATAAATCCATTTTCCCCTTTTAATATTTGTACATTCATTTGTGGAATCAGTGTATGCAGCAGGCTTTTATCCAAAGGCAAAGTAACATTATTAAAAAGACTAAGCTGCCATAGCCTGGAAGGACTGCTGGAAACCACAGAAAACTAAATAAACTTCACTGTTTATTCATCGGGGTCAAACCTGCAGGCATGAAAACCATATTAAATTTCATCCTTATTTTTTAATTTCCCTACTATCTGTCAATACATTAAAAATCACAATATCTTTTTCCAGAACAACAGCCATATACATATATAGGGAAAGAATGTACCTACATTTCAAGATATCTAAAACCTCTTTTAAACACTGGCCAGTAAAAATAATTTAAAAAAAAAAAAAACAGAGTTTCTGTGGCAAAACAGAATCTGTACAAGCCAATTTTGGTTCACATCTCATTAAGAAATTTATATGCCTTAAAGTGCAGAAATATGAACAAAGCAACAAATTCCAGCACTGAAAACGTCCATTCTTTTGTGAATTGCTCCAACAGTAAAAGAAATACCTTTATTTTTACCTTTTGGACTGCTGCTTGTCACCTGTTCTCCGTCTTGCATCAAGAAAAGATGACTGGAGTGCAGCAGGCAGGAAAGCAGCTGCTTTTCATGCTTTCACTGCAGCGTACTGTACATAATTTCTGGGGTCTCTTTCATTGCCAAAGGAATGTACTTAGAGATTGTGACAACACTGCAGCCTTTTTTCTGCCATCAAGTACATCTGAATTATCAAACAAAAGATTTGAGATTATAGCTGTCTGAAAAAGTAAATGAAAGCCTTACAGAGAAGCAGATGCTGCAGCATTATATATTCTGCCTGTACACTCTGCTATGCATGGCCAGCTGGAACAGGAGAACTGCTTATTTTAATGTTACACATTGGTCTTCAGTGCAGTGTCACAACATTACAACATCTGGCTTTCCTCCTCTCTCTGCACTGTTTGCTGTAGCCACCTCCCACACCTACTTACTGACATTCTCTGCTCTCTGGAAGCACCGTTTTCTGTTTGTTTACATGCACTGCACACTTCATAACCATGGTTGCCCCTCAGCACAATTCAATTTTCTCAAACAACCTAAGTGCTTGAGCTACCAGTTACTGCAGAGATCATTTTCACTGCTTATTGAAAAAAAAACCCACAACAGCTTGATGTTAAACCATAATATTTTGAGCAAGTGTTACAATGGGGAAAACTCTACATATGAAAACATGTAGGAGGTAGAGGGTTTACCCATTGTTTTCAACAGTCATGAGGAAATAATTCTGTTATCTTTTTCTGCTGTAGTGATATACAACAAAGAACATTATGCATACCCCAGCACAGCCTTGAAACAACTGATATTTATAAATTCAAATTCCATACATGCCTGGATAAGGGCAATGGAAATTTTCTGCCATATTATGACCTTAAATAGGAATTTGAACCAAGCCTCATTTAAAAAAGATGAAGAATACCACATATTCATTTTGTCTCATCATCTTATTCATAATCACACTTTTTGAAAAAGATTATCGTGTATAGGCATTGCAACCTAGAAAATAAATAGCACAGAAAGCTTTTCTATTAAAAAAAAAGAGATCATTAGCCCTGCATATTGAAGAAAAACTTTTCATTATATTTGCACCAAGCATCAGGTTCGATTATGACTATAATGCCTGAAAATTACATGCTGCCCAATTTAACCTTTGGAATTCCTTCTGCCAAATGAAAACCTTTCTGTGAAGCGATGAAGGAGGCAGACATCTCCTCTAGCAGCTCTGGCCCAGGCCTTCCTCCTTTCCCAGCCTCTGTAATTTACACAGAGTGTAACTCAGGGGTCCCTGCCCAGGCTGTGGGACACAGCAGCTCCTCGTTTCCCATTTGCAGGTTCAACCCATAGTGAAGCTGAGCATTTAACCACTAGCTCAAATCTGTTCACAGTGGTAACCCCCAAGAGCTCACACCCAGTCCTTGCAGCATTCACAGATGGGACAGATAGTGAGACTATAGAGAGAAATAATTAGGAAAGGATTGAACAGGAAGATGGGAGAGACTGGGAGGATCAGGCACAGAGCTTAGTCAAATAAGCATAGTGACTGACCCCAAATAAGCATAGTGACTGGACAGCGTACGTGACCAGCCCCTTTATCCCACTTTTTTCCTCTTTGTTCCTCTTCATTCCCTTACCCTACATTTTTCCTCATCAGCTTGCCTAGTCCGGCTGAGATTTCCCCCTCACTGTTTTGGACCCTCAGGTTTCCATCCTAGTTTGCATGCAGTTTCTTGATAGCCCATCAATTAATGTGACTGACAAGGTTTATTTCTTGGGTTTGTCTCTACATTACTCTGTCAAGTTGTCACATGCCACACCCAGCAAAGGAATAAAAGGTCTGTCACGTGCTTGTGCTGACGCTGTCCTCTGGCATCCAAAAATCACCATGGAAAATGTTGCTTACTTCAAATGTCATGGAAAGGAACACAAAGATAAAACACAAAGATGTCTTGTGGAAGAGAAAGGAAAAGAGCAAGGACCTGGTGAGCGAGAACTAAGGTAGGCTGTAGGGGAAGAACGTTGATATTCAGACTAAAGACAAAGTCAGCATGTAATAACCGTAACCTTCTGATTACACTGAGAATCCCTCCAGATTCCCAAGCGAAACCTGGTATTCCAATGTCCTCCATCAGTAGGGAAGATATGTGGATCCTTCTAGCAACACTTATAGTTCATGACTGTCAAAGAACTGCTACCCTCAGAGGATGAAGCTGCTAGCACTACATCTGCTCTGTTGGTTCAAAGGCCAGAGGCCTGTTTTGGGGATTTAAAAACTCCAACACTGCCGATGAGATGGTTATGTGATACGAGGGAATGCTTTTCTGTTCTTTGTTTGAATATATGTCCAAAATTTATATATTACATAGTTATTTGATATTAGTGTAGCCAATAAATATAAATGTAATAAAACCTTCTGTCCCAACCATGAACACAAGCTTACTCAAAGATCTGCAGAAAATCAATTTTGAAGTGACAGAAAAATTGAGATAATATCCACTACTAAAATTTAATCTCATTGTTCATGTCTGCTATTAAAACACTTGCTGATGTCAATTGATATCTCATTCTTCACTTCAGAAAATCACTCTTATTCACAATATCTTTACAGATTATGTAATAACATTGCACATTCATATAGATCTTTAAGCCATCTATTTACTTTTTGTTGAATATGTAGTAAAGGGGAGAAGGAGTTTCAGAAGTAAAATTAAAGCAGCTGTATCTGCACTGCAGATCTGCACTAGATGTTAACCTTTTCCTTAGCAGCCCTGTGAAAAAGTTTTATTACAAAATTTGTTAAGATTTTTTTAAAGGCTTTTCTTTGCTAGTTTTTAATCTTTGTTTTGGATGTTTTTTCACTACAGATCCCAAGTCAAATTCATGGCTATTTAGAAGAAATAGAGAATTCAGCAGTTTCCATATTCTGAGTTTGTACAGAATTACACTGAAGAATAAGAGGTTACAAATACCCCAAACTGGGCACCCAAATCTAGTGAATACATTTAGGTTTAATTTCTCTGCATGGCCATTACCCATCTGTAAAATGGAGATAATAAAATCCCTTAACCTTATGAGGATTTTATGAATATAAAGTAATGCCTGACATTATATTAATGAGTTCCATTTAAAAAATAGCACAGAAAAATCAATAATTTCTGCTTAAAGAGTGCAGTCTGAATAATTTGAAGTCAATAAGGCATGTCCACATACTGAAGAAGAACAAGAGAATGAAGCACTGAATACTTCTAATTAAGGAAGTACCATTTCTGACTGATGGAGCCAGGGATCCCATGTAAAAAAATACTCTGTGATGATGTAATTAAAGACCATTATAATGCATATGCCCAAGGGAGCCAAATGAAGGTTGCATGGGCAACTTTAATTTTAATGTTTTCTAATTTGAGTGCTTGACTTTGTGACCTTAATTTTTCTTTAATATAATTTTCTGGATGTAATAATAATTACTTGAGTAGGAAGAGAGAAATTAAAGAGTTATGCAAGATTTTCATTTGTGACCTGAAAAGCAATGGGTCCTAGACAAGAAAGAAGAGAGCCTTGAAGCTGGCTGACATTTCAAAGACATTGAGGAGACACTACTATTGCCAGGAGAATATATGCAAGAGGGCAAGTGTAACACAAAGAGCTTCTCAGTCATCTGACTTTTGAGCATTTATGATGATGACATGAAATATATTTTAATATTTTCTTCCCAACCATCACATTCAGTCAGACTCCTGATGCTCCATCTGAAATAGAAATGAAGTCAACTCACACCTGTCAGAGACTGAAATAGTTAATGGCTTCAACATTGTAAAATCACTAGAAGACTTTTGTCCACTCTAACAGACTGCTAAGAAACTGCTGCTCACCCAGCAAAGCCCACCCCTCCCTGAGTATGCCTACTGGGAAAGGACCTTCAGGTCAGGTAAGTGGGTGCCACTGCCCAACTATCCCAGGTTCCAAAGGGCCTGCATACCTGAAGCTACAAACTGGATTGCCAGATAAGGGAAGAGGTAAGTCCTGCAAAGTGGGATAATCCTTCTTATCATGCCAATGTCCTCCCTTACATGGTGGCTCTGCTGTGAAGACCCCTCTGGGGAGCATCGAAGACTCATGAGTCTTTGTAAAACTCCCCACCCTAGGGGAGGTTCAAGGTGTTCCCACCTGAGCTTGAATTGTATAATGAAATCTTTGAGTTTGGGGGGGCTTTGCCCAGCCCCAACAGATCAAGACCATCACTTCAACAGGACTGCAACCACCACTTCAATCAACAGACATTGAAGCTGCAACTACCATGTTTCATTGCTGGATACAGTGGGTGGTGACTACATATATCTTAGCACCCTTACCCTTTCTTTCCCTTTCTCTTCCTTATACACTTAAGTGTTATTTTTATGCTTTAATATTGCTGTATTACTATAGGTGATAACACCCAAAATGGAAACATACCTGTTTCCTTTGAAACAAAACAGTTCTAAAATAAACCCTACATGTTATATGTTTAAAAACATTGATTATTCAGTGTAGTTTCACTCTAATACACTCCAAGGAATTTATTATTAAGAACCTGGGTTACCCTCCCCTTCTGGGATAGGTCATAACAACACCCCATACTTTCCTATAAGCAAGGTTTATAGGAATTTTTCAAGAAGGATCTTCCTGAGGAGGGAACATGTACAGTTCATCACCCGTTTTTGTAACCTTTTGGTATCATAGGACATTGACAAAGCTTTTGGTTGTGACTTAGAGCACTCCTTAACAGTGTTAATGATGACTGGATCTTACAGAGGAGCCTTTATGAACTCATGACTAGCCTCAGAACTTCTAATATACTGTAGATTTTTTTGTATCACCACAAGTTGTGATCCAATTGTAAAAAAGGGAAAGAGTGATAAGCCCACTTTTTAGTGGTTGTTATTTTTTCAGTAGCACAGAAAGAGAAAATAACTTATTTTTAAATTGTCTTATATTTTTTCAGAGCAACAACTATTACTTTCTGCGACAATAAATAAAAATTACAGTTATTCTACTCTGTGATGCTTAAAATTCAGATGAAGCTTTAAACAGTAGTGGATATTTAATAAAGGAGTCTCAAAGCTGTTTCTCAAATGTGTCTGGTATTTACAATATTTTCTATATTTCTAGCACATTCAAGTGCCAACAGCGTATTGTTTTTTCCACTTGTTTCAGAACTGTACGACATATATTAACTAAGGATCAAGCCTAATACTGATTCCTGGCGCACCACTGCTAGTTCCAGACACACTGAGTAGATCATAGAGCTAAGAAAACAAAAGGCTGTGGCACATCTTTCTCCAAGCAAAGTCAGCACATGACTGTGTGAACAGTTGTGTCAAGACAGTGGTGTTGCACATGACATGAAAAGAAGTCTGTATTCCTTTCTGAGATGTCAAATATACTCAAACCAGCTCTTTCCCCTTCTCTATTCTCTGCCTGCCCTGTGTCCCTCACCCACCTGCCTGACCCCCAGCAATTCAGGAAAGGACTGTTTCTTTCCACTATAGCACCTGGTTATACCACCTTACAACTCACACAAGAACAGAGACTGAGAATTACAGTACTGAGAAACAAAGCCATTACATTCATTAGGCTGATTTACCCTTTATGAATTCTCTGCGCTAAAATATATCCAAATTCTTGCACAGTAAATATACCCTGGGCAGCAAAGCAACGGGGTAGATACAAGCATCACAGAAGGAAAGCTACCTACCTGTTGGATTTGGCAAAAAGAGAACCCAGATTTGAAATGAGATGAATTCAGTCTAATCAGGCACAAATCCAAAGCCAAGCAGTACCTAAAAAATAATGTCCATGCTTGAATTAACTTCTGTTCACAACACGTGTTCCCTAACAGTAGTACTTTCATTAACAGGCACTGCTGAGGTAGGAGGACTCCCTAAAGGAACTGGCAGCACACACTGAAGAGAATATTGTATTTGAATGTCCACACCTGTCCTGGTTCTAGAAGCAGGGAAGGAGAGCTTGGGAAATATCTCAGCTACTACAAAAATGATACAGAGGATGTTAAGACCCCAATGTAGTTATACACTTATATGTGTCAATGTAAACATAAATTTAGGTCTTGTGGCTTTGGACAAAATTAATTTTCAAAAGACATCTTGAATATCCTCAAAGTAGTTAAATATTACTAAGATGTTTAATGTTTCTGTTCCAGGAAAGTGGCTTTCAAACTTCGACAATCATGAGCAGTTTAAAAAGTTCTCTCTTTTCTTGTGAAATATAATAATTACCACAGTGAACTCCTTAGCAGTTATGTCCTCAAGAAAAACCACCATATCCTCAAAAAAACCAAACTCACGTTATTGTGACTCCTACTAAACAAATTCCATGCCAATCCATGTGAAGTACGCAGAGAAGAAGATACTGTAGTAATTGCTAAGATACTTAAACTGCAGTTAGATTCAATATGATTCAGTAGATCATGTTGACTGATTTTGACTTTGCACTTCATGACAGAAAATAACAGAAGACTTAGGATGCTGTTAATTAATCTCTTAACCTTAATCTGATTCTCTTCATGAGCTCTGTGAACAAAGTGGAAAAAGACTGGACTAAAAGCCAGAGCATTTAGAGAGATAATCCTGGTTTTCTTAATAATTCCCTGAATGGTCTTAAACACTTCTCCTAATCTTTTTACAACTCAGCCTCCCCGTCTTTTAAAAGATGCCAAAATACTTACTCACCTGTCTTTGACACCTGCAATATGAGTTTGAAAACACACTAAGTGAAAACATAAGTACTACATATTTTCTTTCAAATTTCTGTACTGTTTCTTGTTCAGGAATAACAATTTTTTTTTCCATAATGATAACATTTTGTGAGAACAGAAGATGTACTCTATGAATAACTGAAGACTCAAGAACATCTGGTTTTATTTAAGTGAAATCAAGAAGCAATTCATGTCAAAGTCACATAATACAGTTTGTGAATTAAATATTAATGCAATTAAAAATATCAAGAAAGCGAGAGGAATACAGTTTTCAGAGTTTACAGTTTTCAGGATTTCCCTAAACCCAAAAGCACACAATATGCTGGAGAGAGTTTTTAAATGTTGTGGTGACTATCAGAATGGCAATGTGAAGTGCTACTCACAGTCTTCAAATGCAAACTTTGCATCTGCACATTTATTTCTTGCACTCTGCTCTTTATGAGGAAGATTTCCTTACAATAGTATGGCACAGAAACTTTGCAATGACTGATGATTAATTCAATTTGTCTTAGTTATGAACACCAACATGTAGTTTCAAAACCAGCTAAAAGGATGTAAGAAGAAATAGCACTAAACCCTGAAAAAAGTCTTGCATTTTGTTTTATTTACCATTTGAAGTCCTGCAATAAAGAATGAACAGCATGTGGGTGACATTTATAATTGATACTGAGCTGCAAAGATGTGTAATCATTACTGAAGATGGAAAAATTGTTTAGAAGAGATCTAGTTATACTGGAAACCTGGGCAGACAGAGAAATTAGAATTTCTTGTGAGATAGTGCAGGTACAGAATATTCCTCAATTCTAGGAAGAGATTTTTTAGAAATAGTAATTTATTAAATGTCAGATGTGATTCAAATAACAAAGGATCCAAATACCACTAGTTGCTTCCATTTGTTTTTTCTCTCTTTTGTCACTCTTATACAGTCACAAAGAATACTAGGTTTGTTTTAGTAGAAACAATAAGAAAAAGCTGTCCTTAAAAAAACCTCAACCAATCAACAAAAACCAAACCCAGACATTGCTAAACAATAATGAAATTTTACAGGGTCAGTAAGTAAAATAACAGTGATGTCTGAAAATAATGATGGGATTCCAATCAGAAATGCAAATGAGCAAAACTAACTAGACGATGGTTGTTTATTTTCTAAGGTCTTCTGTGCATAATAAAATAAGATTATATACTTTGGGATGACTAGGCCAAATGGACTTGCTCAGAGCCTTGCTGTGAAAGTGTCTTTTCTCTCATATGAGAATCTACATCAATTAAATAGTGGTATAAAGTACTCGTACAAACTCCCTTAATAAGATAGGCAAGGAGTCTCTCCTGTGTAGGGAATCATAGAATCATAGAATAGGTAGGGTTGGAAGAGACCTCCAAGATCATCAAGTCCAACCCCTGATCCAACTCCAATTACTATATCATGGCACTAAGGGCCACGTCCAATCTCTTTTTAAAAACCTCCAGGGATGGTGAATCCACCACCTCTCTGGGTAGGCCGTTCCAATGCCTGATAACCCTCTCTGTAAAGAATTTTTTCCTAACATCTAACCTAAACCTCCCCTGGCAGAGCTTGAGCCCATGTCCCCTTGTCCTATTGTTGGTTGCCCGGGAGAAGAGACCAACCCCCGCCTGGCTATAACCTCCCTTCAGGTAGTTGAAGAGAGTGATGAGGTCACCTCTAAGCCTTCTCTTCTCCAGACTAAACAACCCCAGCTCCCTCAGCCTCTCCTCATAGGACTTGTGCTCAAGTCCCTTCACCAGCCTCGTTGCTTTTCTCTGGACCCGCTCCAGCACCTCAATGTCCTTCCTGAACTGAGGGGCCCAGAGCTGAACACAATACTCAAGGTGTGGCCTCACCAATGCAGAGTACAGGGGAAGGATCACTTCCCTGCACCTGCTGGCCACACTGTTCCTGATGCAGGCCAGGATGCCATTGGCCTTCTTGGCCACCTGAGCACACTGCTGGCTCATGTTCAGCTTCCTGTCGATCAGCACCCCCAAGTCCCTTTCTGCCTGGCTGCTCTCCAGCCACTCTGTGCCCAGCCTGTAGCGCTGCAGGGGGTTGTTGTGGCCAAAGTGCAGGACCCGGCACTTGGCCTTGTTGAACTTCATTCCATTGGAGTTTGCCCATCTCTCCAGTCTATCCAGATCCCTCTGCAGAGCCCTCCTGCCTTCCGGCAGGTCGACACTCCCTCCCAACTTGGTGTCATATGCAAATTTGCTGATGATGGACTCAATCCCCTCATCTAAATCATCTATAAAGATGTTAAAAAGGACTGGGCCCAGCACTAACCCCTGGGGAACACCACTGGTGACCGGCTGCCAACTGGATGCAGCTCCGTTCACCAGCACTCTCTGGGCCCGGCCCTCGAGCCAAAGCTAATAGGGGCTGGAGCACTGGATTATAGAAAAGGATTGTGAGATCCTTGAGGTGGACACAATTTACTTTTTTGCTGCCCACTTCTGACCCCTAAGAAGTCCCATCTAAGAGCAATATCTGCTTTTCAGTTCCTTTCCTGTGCTTGGATAGCAAAACAGAGATACTCGTCAGGAAAGCAGGAAAAGGACTTCTGTTAAACTACCATGTAATATTTCTAGTTCTCTATGACTCATTCACACATTGGAAATTACTAATACATAATAAAACCACAGAGACTCAGGTACAATGTGAATTCAGTTAAAGATGGGACTAAGATAAAAATCTTTGAACCTGAACCCATAATTTCAAGGCTAGTCTAGTGACTCATAAGAGCATAATACAGTGTGTCGTGTTAGTCTTTCTACTCAACTGCATGCTTTAATTTTGATTTCCATCTTGAAGACTTTTTAAAGACTATTTAATTTTCAAAACAAGACTACCTGACCATCAATCAATTACATATTTTATGTTTACTTTTGACCAGAGTTTTGGACTCTATTGATAGAATTTTGATTTCTCTGTAGCAAAGCAGGTAATCAATTAAGGCATTTGTTTCATCTTTGCTCAATAACAACAAAATTGATTGTCTTTCAGCTTAATTTTTAAAATGTCAGAGAAACATTTGAAAAACATTATCTGAATTACTATTTCATACAGGGTGCTGAGCACTTCATATATTGTCAAGGTAAAGCAATAAGCTATGTACTCTTGATTGTTTTTCTCAGTACTTAAAGAGAATTTTGACTTTTACAAAGGCTAACACTTAGAACAATTATTGCATTGCTTTATCAATTTATTAAATCTAAAAATAATCTTTTCTTATTAGGTATGGTGAACCTTAATACAACAAACGTCAAAGAAGCAAGGAGCAATTGACTTCATTGTCATGAAACTTTCACTTCACAATCTGCACCATATTTGTTTAAGATCCTTTCATATTACATAACCATAAGCTGGTAGGTTTGTTTCAAATGAGTTTTTTCCTTTGGGATTTTTTTGTTTTTTAGCAAAAGGCCTTTTCCTTATTCAGATTTTTCCAGTGATATAAATAAATCTTCAAATTACTATTTCATTCACTGTCATAAAATTCTCTCTTCACATACTTTTTCATCATATGTTACTTATCTCAAGACAGATACTTTATCAGAAAAGAGTAATCAGGAACACAACACTGGTAGCACAGAACTGCAGTACAACCCCACCTGAAGAGCTATGCAATTTATTATAGAAGCAGGTGGACAACAAAAAGCAATTTTCAGTTTTGCCCCACATTCTTTAATTCATCTACAAAATATTTGCAACTTTTTATAGTTATAATGCTCTCTTATGGTAACTGATAGAAATATCAGCATTTGAACACATAAGGGATTACACCTGAGTAACGGATTGCACATGTTGGACTCATCAAAAGTGTCTTTCAGAAACAAAAGTTTTCAATTAATGGATATTTATATGCTATATATCATATCGTTGTTGTCCACAATATAAGTTGTCAAAATATCACTCACTAGTAAGAAGCCTGATGTATTTATGCTGAGATTCAGATTTGATTTTTTCCATAAAAATCAGATGTAAATTGTTGAATACACTTATTTCACTCAGTAGTGAGATAACGTTATTTGCTTAATTTTTAAAATGCAAATTTAATTCCTAGATTGTACAGTATTCAATCACACTGTATGAATTTTTTTGCACCTGAATGGACACAACAACAATAAAAATGGTAATTACAGTAATATTTCCTAAAATATTTATAAAATATGCACTTGAAATTATTTTATATACATTTAAATCAATATATATATGGATCTATCAAAGGAGTACTTCAAAGGAACAGTGCTTGTTTACTACTTTTTAGTAGTTTAAGAAGATGACATTAAAGAAAAGCTAAATCCTCATCCTCTGAAGTATTCCAGTGGCTGTTTTAAAAAATTTTGACAATTAATATACTAAGGGTGGTTTTCAGTAAAGGCAGAAAGCAAGCCTAGTTATTCTCCTGTTTGAGCTTTTACCAAGACCGTTTCTACCTTTTACAGACCCAGTAATCCAAAACCAGATAAATCTCAGTATCACAAACAGGATTAGAGTTTAACACCGAGCCTTCAACACTGTAATATGAGGCTCTCACTTCATAAGGAAAATATTTCATCTCATTAACTATAACAAGATGTCTATTACCCATCAGCATTTAAAAGGATTTAGGGTTTCCATATCCAAGGTGTCTGGTTAATAACAGTCCCTAGAGATTACATTAACTAAAAATACACCAGTTTAGTCTTCTATTAGTCTAGGGAGAGAAAAGGGCACTGTGATTTATAGGATTAAGGACTGAATATAGGTTAACTCAAAATCTTGATTATAAGGCTTTTTATGAGAAATTGTATCACACCCTTTCAATTTTTTTCATGTGATTATTATTTCACCAAGATGACACTTTTGAATAACCAACACTGTGAATCTCCTTTTAGCTCTGCCTTCCTGAGAAAATCATTATGAACTTCTGGAAAAAAAAAATTCTTCAACAATTTCCAACTAGCTACTAAACAGATACCATGTATTGACGTCTTTACAGCATCACTTGTTATATTTACAGGAATACTTCCTCCTCCACAATGATTTAGCCTGGTACTGAAACCTTAACGTTCATCAAATTCTGGCGTAAATACCTTCATGTGAGTGCATCTACATCAAAACTCACATACCACTAGGCAACTAGATGAACTATTGCTAACACTTTACATTTAATCATGGAAAATGTGCATTTTTTCCAAAGCCTTGGCTTCTCGAATAAGAATGCCTGTCTTTAAAAAGCTTTCAGTATTCACAATTCAGAAGAAAGATCCAAAAATGTTGCACAAATTAATCTTATGTATTTCTTGCACACCATTATAAAGCAAGTTAATAATCTTAGGTGTCCAGAATCATGATTAATGTTCAATATCTGGTTTCGACAATCCTCTGCATTGACCATGTACTATTACCAAAACAGTAAAAAAACAACCCCCAAAAAAATTAAAGGATGTGTTTGCTGGAGGAAGAACTGTGATTTCTTTAAACAGGGACTATACAGGTTCATTTCAATGTTTTGTCTAGAAATTTCTGGCATATCATTTCTTGAAGAGCCCTTACCAAGGCACGGTTAAAAAAAAAATCACTTAAAAAACATCTACTTTTTTCTTTAAACATATGTTACCTTCACTTAAAAGATAATGTAATAAATTTAACTTGATTTCTTCTTGATATTCCTTGTTAGCTCTTACTCATAAAGCTGTTTTTCTTCCTAGGTGCTAATAAGGAGTTTAATTATTCACATAAATTAAGTTATATTGACAGCACTACAATTTTCTTGCAGTTCCTTAGAGCAAAAAGGTTCTTTTTCAAGTTTTCTGGAACCTTGCCTGTAGTCTTTGAGTGATAATCAGTCAGCCTGTGAGACTGTTTCAATCATACTTTGGAAACCTTTGAATCAATTTTATCTCTTTTAGTCCACTCAAAACATAATTTGTTCAAGCATCCAAATCCATCTTTCTTTAGTCTGATAGAAAATATTTGTGGTTGATAATAACTATGTTACGTATATTAAGAATGTCCAACTGCATAAACTGGAGAAGACTTGAACAAGAAAATATTTATTAGTTTTGTTTTCTTTTTTTTTTTTCAGAGAGCTTTCCTGGATGGTTGAGCAGCAGACAACACTTTACTTAGTTTTTCTTTTACTGCTAATGCACTATTTATTGTCTTTTCTGTGCCCCAGGTAGTTATATTTAATTTTGTGCTTTGGCCTTTCTTTGACTTAGTCCATGTATGCTCTTAAAGAGAACTCCACTATCAAGAAGAGTTTTATTATTTCTATACAATCTCCTTGCATTCAGGTGGTGGTAGGAAGAATAGCTGTAAATGAGGTGGAACAGGAAACTCGATGTCACGTGAAAAGAGGAGATATCCTCAAACCCTTTGCATTTTATTAGTCTGTCAGCACCTCCAGAAAGCCAAGACCCTTGTACCTGATCAGTCTGTCAACATCCCATCATGGGGACCCTTCATTGAGCATTCCACTGGATCAAAGGCTGGTTCAACTAACTCATTCATGGACACATGCCAACAGCATGAGTGACCTCCTCCAAGCTCTCCACAGATGAGTATGTTACTCTGTTGGCAAGTGCCAGCACCCTTGAAAGACTCACACTAACAGTTTATGGAATAACCCTGTTTATTAATATAATAGAGAATTGTGACAAGTTAAGGTTCAAAGGTTGATGGTGATAGTACCTGACTGCAAAAATGTATTCAAAGCAATATATAATAATCTCTAATTCCTAACAAAACCTGGTTCAAAATAATCAATCAGCATGAACAGAGAATGGTTCTTACCCAACAGCCATTCCTGTGGGGGAGAAGGTGAGTTCAGCCTGTCAACAGATCCCAGAAGTTACAATGGAGTCTTCCCTTTCTGCTCCCCATTTTAAGCTTCTGATTACACTCTTTTTTAATGTCTAGGTGGAGCTTGAGTGACTCTAAGTCATACATCATGTTTACTGGGGAGTGCTTGTACCTTGGAGGTAACATCAGTATTACCCTTGTAATGGAAGTGTGCATTAGTATTACAGCTGTGATCTCACCACAGTTTCTAGTTCAGCAGCAAGTCTTTTTTTGCCCTGTTTGACAGCTGCTATGAGGCTTAGCTGCTACAAGGTACCACTGAGTTCCCCCTGTTGCAAGGATTTCAGCAGTCTGGCTATTGTGTCTCCAATACACTCCAACCTCCTTTTAGTCCCCCTTAGCGTGTGTTTGTTGTGTGTGGGAAGTCAGGCATGCTCCTATCCAGGGAGTAGCAACTGTATTTCAGGCAGGGAGTGGCAACCAGTTTCACCCATTTTGCTACTGTTATAACTTCTGTTAGAATGTGAACATAACTTCCTGGTTTTCTCAGATTTTTTTTCCCCAATCATTTTTCCACACTTGGTAAATTGGCTCTATACATACCATAAAATTCTCTTTCCTTCTGAGACAAGATAGTTGCATCCAAGCTGCTTACTGCAAGTGGTGCTTGGCCAATGCCAAACCCTAACCTCTGTATGGCCAAGAGCTGTGACAAACAGCCACTGGAATAGCAAGAATAGCAATTTAACAGATCTGGCTTTATGCAGATCACCATACCCAAGTATTCTGGAGTGTTAATTAGTGTAGAAATAGAGATGGTCTTTACTACAGTATTTCATGTGAAGAAAATTAAAATTGAGATCACAAAGTCTTTCTTTTTTCTTTTTTTTTTTTAACTTACCAGGCATTACATCTTTCAAGAAGGACAAAGGACCACTCTGAAGGCTTCTGATTGCATATTAACAAATCTGCACTGTTAGATTGTGGGATTTCTGAGGCATATTCTGGAAAACCAGGGCTGAATGGTACAAAATAACTTATTATTTCCAGGTTCAACTTACAAAACCACTTATCTTATAAATTGAGAATAGGGACACTATTTACTTTTGATGTCTTAAATCAAATCACACATCCTAAAGGACCTCCTAAGGAAAAGAAAAAAAGGATCTTAACATTTAACTTCAAACAGTTGCTTAAAGCTAAGAAATGAGACTATTGTAATACCCTTATGGTTTGCTTCTTTGTCCTTTTCTAGAAGAAATCCTATAGCTAGAAAAGAAAATTAATTAACAGAAACAAAAAGCATAAGGATGCAAGCTCTTTCATCCACAGTATAGCAAACCCATTATTGTCATCAGACAGTAGAACTGTTTAAGAGCAGAATGGGTTCTGTATGTGCCATAATGCAGTTCATAAAAAGTTTGTCTTTCATCATTACTTAACTCATAGACAAACAGAAACTAGCTCTGGACTTCAGCTTTAGGGGGAAAAAAAACATACAAAGAAAAACGGGGGAGGGGGGGGAAGTCCAACCCCCAAAAACTAATTTACAAGTTACATTGAAGGAATGGATAAACATAGGTCAGAGTCCATACTGCCCATTCCATTTGCTCCATGGTCTCCACTATCAGTGATTAGACTATTGTAGCCCTACTACTCCTTTAGAATAGACTATTACAGCTGGAAGGGACCTGCAATGATCATCTGCTCCAGCTGCCAACCACTGAACCACTCATGTCTCATTAGGTATTATAAAAATTCACTGGTTTTCACAGTTTTATCAAGGCAAACCTACATGATTCACACATTTCTGCCACTGGTCCTATGGATAATATAGCTTTATGCTGCTGATATCTCTAAGCAGCCTGATAAACACCTCATGGTTAAAGCTCAACAAGGTTTGAAAACCAAGTTACCTTTAACTACAGTATGAACCATCAAACATGCTGAGAGTATATAATGTTTTTCATCCCAGTCTCCTTCTACACTCCCTCTTCTCCCTTAACACTTCGAATTTACATATCTGTTCAAAATCAAACTCAAGGGAATGCTCAAGCCTAGCTGCAGGGAGATTTTTTGTTTGATTTGTTGATTTATTTTCAGGGAAAAAAGATTAAAAAAAAAAATTCCTTGTATTAAGAAAAAAGAATTTCACAGGGGTGATTTCCAAAATGGGATAAGCACTTCTGTACGCTCAGGAATGAACTTTGCCCTTTGAGAGCGTTTTGCTGTCTCCTCCTCACAACCATCTTCAAAGGCTCTCCAGTGAACTGCTTGACTTACGTGAACTCTACTCAAGTTTCCTGGACAGATGAGTATGGATACTAAACATAAATTTTAGGGAATATTGGGCACCTCAAATTAAATTTTGCAATACAGTGTTTCATTGTCATTGTCCTTTGTATGAACTTAGTCCATGGTACCTAAATACTTGATTTGCATAGATACAGGTTTATAAATAGAAAAAAGTGCACTCACACAATTGTCTGAAAATTGCTCCGTATCAATAGAAGTTAGGCTCAAAGAAAGTGGCTGTAGGAAAGAAAACAGAATTGAAGCATATGCTCCAAGTGCATTAAGAAAGGCAGACATAAAGATGCTAAAGGCAAAAAACTTGGGTAAAAAAAAGAAAGCACCCCACAAGGGGAAGAAAAAGTTTTAATAAGTTAAGCAAATGAGATTGAAAATGGTGTTAATTATGCCTAGCATCATAAATGGCAATTTAAAAAAAGCAGAAACTGTGGATGCAATATAGTTGTTGTAAGTTGTTAGCGTAGCAGGAACTGCAGCACATCCCATCATCCAGGAACGATTACCAGCTGCTGCCATCAGGGAAATCATCCTTTCTTCACTATGCTACTGTACAAAACCTATGTCCAAAACAGCCAGATAAGATTATGAGGGAGACTGGAACTCAGAATACTTAAGTTCCACTTTATTGTTCTTTCTCACTTTTTTGCAGTCAGAATCCCATCACATCTTTTCCCTCCTCTGGTACCTTTCTGAAATATTTCTTCCCTAAACTCCTGGTCCATCCTATCTGCCTTACTGTTATCATTACATTTTATTCTGTGAAAAAAGTTTTGGAGAGATTTGCAGTAATTATACATAGGGAAAATTAAACAAAACAAACTATTATATTTTGGAAATTATTCGGGGGGGGGTGTCAATAAAAATACATATTTAGTGACTGGAAAAAAGAGAAATGGAGAGGGCAGACTGTGGCAGAGGATAATCTGCATTCTGGAGCTGGCATGGACCTTGACAAGAGTAAAAAACTGTCTTTTCTCCTATTTTAAAAAATGAAAATCCTTTTGAGGACTATAATCTATGATGGTATTTTAACCATTACTCAACAAGATATAGAAAAGTATAACAACATAGGGCAGGATGTCACTGATATAATCAGCACCATTAATACCATGATGATTTGACATTAAATACAATTAGGAGGGGAGATTTTCATGCGGCTGCTTTTTTGCTGCTATTGTTCACTTAATAATCTCATCTTTGATAGGCATGTTTACTCATACAGACTTTGTGTCTCTGTGCTACAGAATGGGAATCTGACATTCAGACACAGATCCAGCTGCTTGCATTTTGCTCTAATGGGGTTACAGCCCTTTCAGATCAATTTATGTTCTCATATGGCATTATCTTAAGGAAGATAAATTTGTATTCTTGCATTAAATCTACTTTCTAAGACTAGCCATTTATTTTTTTATATATATCTATATATGTACCTATATCCATAGGAGGTTAGCAGATAATGGTTGCCAAAGAGCTTTTTACGCGGGGGGGACTGTGTTTGAAGATTTACTCAAATAATTACGAGAGATTGTCATAGATAAGCATAAATATGAAAAAACATTCAATAAAGAATTTTCCCAAAAAAATCACTCACAAAAATAAGCTTGAGAAGACTACTGTTGAACACAGACATGCATAATTTATTTGTTTTTCTAATAAGTTAGTTAAACATTGGTCAGGAATTATACCTGCTGCTTGTTTACATTTTATCAATAATAAAGGTTAAGGATGTTTATGTGTAGTAATGCATATAACATTTAATAGCCACAACATGTAGATGAAAAGAAAGAAAAAAATATTAAAAATAAATGCATACAAGAAAAAAAAAAGTGAAACACACAGGAAATTTTGAGAAGTTCTTAGAAATAAAGAAGTCTATGAGAGAGAAGGAATAGGTTGACTGTTTGGCCTTTAAGTACAACAAAAATCACTGAGAGATTAAACTCTCAATCTCAGACTAGCAAGAGTCAGCCTATAAAAGCAATTCAGAGCATTCTGATTACTCTGAGAGAAATTAGTCAGGCAGCCAGGGATTTTCAGAGCACAGCTATGGGCTTGGGCAATGATGTAAAGCTGGCTATGTTGCGCCTGCAGATCCTCTACATTCCCTTCTGCCACAGAATTTCTCAACCAGCTGAAAACTATTCACCTGAAAAACCTGCAATCTATTCCCATTTCTATCACAGATTTCCTCTATGACTGTGGACTTCTTGGTCTACATGGTATGTGTAAATGGCAGAAAATGGGAGCATTTCACAGCTGCCAGGTTCAGAAGCATCCTGAGAGGTAGGTGAGACAATGTGGATCTGTTGACCCTTTGTGCCTATCATTCAGGCTATCTCAGGAGGAAACCAAGCTTGGAGACCAAGGGTCACTATAAGGGTGAGGAAACCTGGGTGTGCTGGCTCTGCAGCCTTTCCTCAAGGCCATATTTCAATGCATACTTTATGGGGTAGTCTTTTAATGACCTTAACCACTTCTTTTTCCTAGTGCACCTTATCTTCATTGCACTGACATAGTGACAGTGTAGATGGGACAGGTAAACCAGCTAGACTGAAAAAAAAACATTTTCTCTAATGTGTTTTAAAGTTAAAGCATGTCCATGGTCAACCACAGAAAACAATGTGCCAGCTCAGTCAGGGTTGAAATAGGGTGTTTACAGGTCAGGGTTGGGAAAAGATCACAACTAAGAGACCTTAAGCTATGCAAAGACCTACTGCCACAAAAAACCTGAGTGCCTCTCCAGCACCTATTTTCCCCAGACACAGCAGAGTGTCAGTTATTAGTTTTTACTGTATGGACAAAATGTCACATTAATAGGTAGGCAATAATTCAGGGACACAAAATGGGGTTTGTTCCAGAGGTTGGAATTTCCTTATTATGACTGGTAATCGACTAGACTAGACTAGACTAGACTAGAATATTTCAGTTGGAGGGAACTAGAAGGATCACCCAGTTCAACTACCTGACCAATTCAGGGCTGAACAAAAGTCAAAGCATTAAGGGCATGTCCAAATACAGTGTTGCATATTTTCACCATTCCAACAACATGACTCTATAAATATTTGAAATGCAAGTATGAAACAAAGACTGGAAAAACTCCTAAATTTTTCAGGACAATTAAGAGAATTACAAACTACTCAGGTGCTAATCACATCCATCCAAGTTTTGTTTAGTTGCACTAAGATACCATTAACACTCACACTGACAAAATCTACAGAAGAATTGTGCTCCCCTGTCCTGTTAGCGTCTAAAAGGGACTTACTGTGTTACATAAGCTGGATCCAGATACCTACACTATGGCATCCACACTGCTTTAGCTATATCCTAATTCCATCGAGCAGTATGATGCTCAGTTAGGCTAGAAAGATGTAATTACTTATCTCTAAATCACTCCTGGTGATATATCAAAAGAGTAATTTTGGTTTTGGCCTTTGTTTGCCATTACATTTTCTCTTTCAGCTACTCCAAGAGCAAGAAGCAATATCAAAGCAAAAAAACCCAACTTTTTAAATTGCAATAGAATAAAACAAACATCCTAATGTAAACATACAAAATTCAAAAGAAATTTTTTTGAAAAGCTATTTTCTGAGTTGGTTAACAATACCATTTTACATGTTCCTGAAGAAAGTCAGAGCTAGGCTTTCAATCTACTTGTTACTGAAATCCACAGAGTACTGACGGTTTTCAAAGGAAAATAAACATCTGTATAATGTGAGCAGTCTCTCATCCTTTTGCAAAACCACACAATTATGTTTTTCCTTTTTTTTCTCCCTACCTTCATTCTTTTCAGAGGTGTTTTAAGTAATCAAGTTTTACAGGAGGGGAAAAACATTTCAAGACTTAATCACACGGTTATATTCACTACGCAAAGTCCCTTTGTAGATGATTGTTTGTCTGCACAAAGGTTGAGGTTTCCAATGAGTTTTGAGCTGCAGGATCTGTATTTCTGTGACAAGTTATGCAATCTCGCATCATGGCATACGGACCCATGGTTTGGCAGGTATTAGGAATTGAATAGGTATGCCAAATATTCTTCAGGGAAAGGGAAAGAAAACTGCTTTCTTTCAGAACACATCTATTTGTATCATATTCAGAAGAAAGTGATTTCTGAAGTATTCCAAAGTATTAAATTTTCATTTTATTGCATTTGCCATAAGGAAAATTTTGGAGTTCAAAATATTATTAATTCTATTCACTAGAAGCATTTTGAACTGTAAATTTTCCTAAAACTCTTTAAAAACCAAGAAGAAGGATTAATAATCATAGTAGAACTATGACCAAAGCTGTATTTTAATGGATAGGTCTCTGTAAATGGAAAAACTCAGTTTACACACATAGAGGCATGCACCTATATATGTGTAATTGTTAACTTCAATTAAACTTTCCCCTTTTAAAATGTAATTGGGACATCAAGCACTGCTTTGAGTAGGGTGGAGGTTTTTTATCCTAGCAGCCTAAAATGAGATCTAACAATCCTACTACTTGAATGGTAAACAGTTATTTAGAATTTCTACCAGCTTTTCTCCAATCTACCATCCAGTTCTAAGCAATTAACTACCCATTATCTTGATTAGACTAATTAAAGTGAAGATGAAATTATGCTTTCAGTAGAGTGTGTCATTTGAAAGGAATTTGCCAATTCCCCATTTCACTCACTTTTTTTAAAGGCAGCTGCTACTTCCACTTTTACTTGTTGTACATCCTTCATTATACTGCCATTTTTCAGGGTCTTTTTTAAACAGCTGACATTTTTCACATGTTAAATAGTTCTAAGAGTTTAAGCTTTAAATTCATAACTAGACATAGGATTACATTTCCTTACAAACCCAGTATTTTTTCCACTGGAAAAAAAATAACTGGGTAATGAGAATATGTTCTGTTAACTTGAAATGACTCACATTTGCCACTGTCTAATAGCACCCCATTAGTTGTTGCTGTGGATTGTTGGCTGATTCTTGTTGACTTAATGCTTTGAACAGCTGAGTATTTCCTGGGAAAAGGTGGACAAAACTGACTTTGTAGAACTTTCTTTCAGATGCTGAGCACCTGGACTCGTATTGAAAAGACTGTTTTCCCTGTTTCAGAGCAGCTGCTCAATTCTTTTGCTGCCTTTAACAAGATCCAAAATCAGGTGTCCCCATGGTCCATAATGCCTTATTTCAAAAGGAAATAGCTATCTATTGTAAAATGAAAAAATTGGAAGAGCTTTGTTTGATCTTTGGCACAAAATAGCAATGGTTTTAAGTACAGAAAAATTAATGTGACAGGCAAATAATTTTCTTCAAAGTTCAATTTTTTTCACTATGTTTAGTAATAACTGAAATATACAGATTACAAGGTTCATGAATTGTCTATACTAGTATAGTTCAGATCTTCAAATTACACAGAGTCTTAAGAAAGAGATGTGTTTGCTAAGTAAAAGTAGTTTTCTATTGCTCTCTATTTCATTTCCTTGCTGTTATTTTCTGTATTGATTTTGGTCTTGCAGTCTTACTTCATTTTACCATGATATGATACATATCTCACATCAGTTTTACCCTCTTCTGTGTTTAAAAATGTTTATGCATTTAAAAGTAAAATCTCAAAGGATTTTCTAAATATAGGTGGTGTCCAGCAGTTACATTAATTTACCTATTTGTCTCAGTGAATTTGAGTTATACTTCACCTTTCCAAAAATATTTTCTGTTTGTTTTTAATAGTTGCCTTAGGTAACCTCAAGTTATTTTCAGACTTCTTGCCTTCTTCTGATTTTGAAGTCTCAATAATTCTTTTTTTTTCCCTGTGTTTTTAGTTTTTGATTTATAATTTTGAACACTGACCACTGAGACAAATTATTTTATTTTGCTTTCCATAAAGTGGTTTGATTGGTTCCTGTGGTATCTCTGGTTAGCATATTATGTTAAATAGGTTTTCTGCCTTCAGATTAAGAGATTATAATGTATTTCTTAGTTTAGTATGATACAGACTCTACCCTTTGAAGCTTGTAGAACACAGAATTTATCTCCCTGATTTATCTTCTTCCACAGGGGGAGGAATCCTGTTGAGGAGAGGCAGCAGTAAAATATCTTGAGTGATTTTTTTCCTCCTACCTTGAAATTTCCTTCCAAAACCAGACGTTAGCAAGGCAGGTTTTCATGGCACTCACCCGCTACTTCAGTGGAATGTGGGGAAGCAAATGCGGGAAGATCCTGAGAGTGTTGACACTCCAATTCCCACTCGGTTCTTGTTCTACTGAGAATGGCAACCACCTCATGTTTGCAGCTCTCTCTTGCAGCACAGAGCTGAAATGACAGTTCAGCTGAGTTGGTGACTGCTTCTGTAATTTATCTGGTAATAAAGAAAAGACAAACAGAGGCACTTTTTTTTTCTCTCCTCCCCAAACCCCCTGCATGTTCAGGCATGAAAATACCTGGTATCATCTTTCATCAATGTTTAACACAGCCTCTCCTATCTAGTGTTGCCTTCCCTTCTCCTAGCTCAAGAAGTGCTCTCAAAACAGCACCCAGTTTCTTTCTCCAGCTTCTATTATTTACTGGTATTGTCTCTTCTTTACTGCAGAGTGCAATTTCTTGAAGAAGAACAGAGGGTTCCACCTGGTCAAACATCACAACAGAAATCTAGTGCTCTTCTCAGTCATGTCTAGCTTTTTACAAACCATCCCACTAAGCACAGCTATGTGAATTTTAGTGTCTTTCATACATCCTAGAGCAAATAAATAGTTTTTAATTGCTGCTTAGAGAGTTCGTAGTTGACAGTTCTAACTTCAAAAGCATTTCTGTAGAAAATGTAATCGTTTTGGAACTAGAAAAGTGTGCATATGGCATAAAAATATCTAAGTTTCATTCAGATATAAATGGAGAAGAAAACATTTCAACACTTTTGTATCTTTGTAAGTTGGAAACTTTATAGATCTTTTAATTTCAGATAATTCCACAACACAGCCTGGAGCCTTTTGGATAATTCAAAGGAATTTAAGTGATACTATAAAATATCCGTGTTTACAAATGTATTATTAAAAACTTCTAAGTGAAGTAGTTTTTCCTGTAATATTATAATTTTTAATGAGTAATAGCCATTATGATATTTATCAAATGGCAGAATTAAACAGGAATTCAGTGTTCTACAGCCATATATATTTAACAAGGACCTTACTGCTTTCTTTCTGATACTTCTCACAGGACATGTAAGAGTTGCATGCCTTTTCAGCTAACGAAAAAACAAAGTAAGACATAAACTCTCACTTGACTGAAGATAAAAGGAATGAAAGTAAAATAATTAACACACTCTTCTTGCCATGTAAAGCTTTTGAGCACGCAGAGATGTTCTCCTATTAAGTGTTTCTGGAGTAAACAGAAATTGCTGCTTATAATGCATGTTAGCCAGTTTAGGTAACTGTGTTTATGTATGATTTATACCAGTTTTAACTAAGTATTTAGGCACATGGGTTATTTCATTGTTCTTATATTAGGTCGAAAGTGCTTACCAAACTTCTAAACTTTCCTTTTGGGGCCAAGAAAAGAAGTTCTTTCTGACTCAATGTGCCACGAATTCAGCCAACCCAGTGGATTTATTCAGTGAAATGACCTAGAGCTGACTTCTTCAGCTGACTGCAAGACTGAAATTGATGGATGCCTCAAGCATCCATCAATTCAGAGAGACCTGAACAAGCTGGAGAGATGGCCTGATTCCAAAGGGATGAGGTTCAACAAGGCCAAGTGCCGGGTCCTGCACTTTGGCCACAACAACCCCCTGCAGCGCTACAGGCTGGGCACAGAGTGGCTGGAGAGCAGCCAGGCAGAAAGGGACCTGGGAGTTTGGATTGACAGGAAGCTGAACATGAGCCAGCAGTGTGTCCAGGTGGCCAAGAGGGCCAATGGCATCCTGGCCTGGATCAGGAACAGTGTGGCCAACAGGTCCAGGGAAGGGATTCTTCCCCTGTACTCAGTGCTGGTGAGGCCACACCTGGAGTACTGTGTCCGGTTTTGGGACCTTCAGTTCAGGAAGGATGCGGAGGTACTGGAGCAGGTCCAGAGAAGAGCAACGAGGCTGGTGAAGGGACTGGAGCACAAGTCCTGTGAGGAGAGGCTGAGGGAACTGGGGTTCTTCAGCCTGGAGAAGAGGAGGCTCAGGGGAGACCTCATCACTCTCTTCAACTCCCTGAAAGGAGGTTGTAGCCAGGTGGGGGTTGGTCTCTTCTCCCAGGCAGCTCTCAGTAAGACAAGAGGGCATGGTCTTAAGCTCTGCCAGGGGAGGTTTAGATTGGATATTAGGAAGAAATTTATTGCAGAGAGGGTAATCAGATGTTGGAATGGGCTCCCCAGGGAAGTAGTAGATTCACCATCTCTGAAGGTTTTTAAGATGAGACTGGATGTGGCACTCAGTGCCATGGTCTAGTAACCACAGTGCTGATGGATCAAGGGTTGGACTTGATGATCTCGGAGGTCTTTTCCAACCTGGTTGATTCTATGATTCTATGCTAAACACATTCTCCAGATCAAGCATGGTCTTATCTCAGTAGGGCTTAGATCCTTTTTTTCCCCTCCTGAGATTTTAATTTCATATTATAAAAGAGTTTTAAAATATTTTAAAAATCAAGTTAATAATATCTTCCAAATGAATTATTATTCCATAGACAAAATTCTTTTCAAAAATTCATTGAGAAACAGATTTATTTTTTGGCCTGTTGACACATTTTCTCAAGGAAATTCTCTATTTCAAGTCTTTTGATAACTTATGTCATAACTGGTAATGTATTTGTCTCTGTCTTCATACCACCAAGGCTTGATTGCTGGTAAAAAAGTCCTAAAATTGCAATGGAGTTTTAGAACTGTTTCTTTTTCCTGCAAATGATGCAACCATAGTTATTTGGAAGCATAAATTCGAAAATATGAAGTTTAATGAAAAATCCTAATGAAAAAACACAGATATATTCTATTCATGTCTCAGCACCTGCAAAAAGTTTTCTGGCATCTCTACGAGTATCTTCCCATTACTCTATTAAAATCTTTGAAAGACAAAACAAAACTGTGGACTCCCTGAACACCCTCAGGTGTGGGAATAAGAAGGAATAAAGGATTAGAAAATACATTACTTGTAAAATTGACTTCTATATAGTTCTAAACTGACTTCTTACTATGCAGTTTTGTAGTTGAGGACATACCAAGGGCAAAGGGGCTTTCAGAGACTCATTACAGGATGGCTCTAGTTTAAGGATTGCTCAGTCCCTGCCATGGTTGTGTAACATCTGGCCTGAAACACCTAGGGATTCAGTCCCACTGTCACAATCACTTGGATCTTCCTTACAGGTTCTCCAGTCACAGTAATATATGTGGGACTCAGTATATTGAAAGCTGTTGAAGAAAAAGTTTTTTACAAATTAAATGCTGTTGTCTAGTTTGCGTAATTCCACAGAATATCTGAATTTATTATAAAGGAACTACATTTTTAAAAATTATTCTACTTTCACACTTTTGGAACATCTTCAACCTCTGTTTTCTAAAAAAGAAAAAATCCACCATATTTTCTCTTCTATCACTGTTGATAGGTCTTTTTCTTGAACTCCTATGGGAAGTGTATCAAACATCTTTTACATACCACGTATGATGGCATCATTATTGCTATAGACAATATAGACAAATGTCTTGCTGACTGATCTAGAGTACATTAGGCAGCATAAATTTATAATGCCCTCAACAAATGATATTTAGAGAATCAACCCAAGCTTACAGTTGAATCTTCCAGCTATTTACAGACATTTTCCTTTCTAACAAAGGAAAGAGCTGAAGAACAATTCTAGACAGAAGGTCAATTAGCTTTAACCCCCAGATTCTGCAGGAGAGCTTTACTGTAGCTATAATAAAAATGTCATGTTTGGAGCTCTATTAAATTTATTAACAAAGCACAGTGCTTAGGTGACATAGACATAGAAACACTTAGACATTTTTAAGACTCCAAGATTGTAGGTAGTGCTAATAAAACAGGAGCGTAGTCTCTGATAAAAAATTATTTTAAACATTAAGAAGTAGACAGGTTGTCTGAGAAGAAATATCCTTTCATTGGTTTGCTCTGGTTCACTTTTGTTTGTACAGAGGAAAGAAAGCTGAAGATTTGGGTATTTTGTGAAAGTTTGGGGTTTCTTAGTTTCTGGCGGTTGTTCATGTAACATTAGTTAGTACTTTATAAATACAGCTTATTCCTCTGTAGCTTGTCTTAATTTTGTGTGTAAGACAATAGCAAAAAAAGTGATTGCCCCTTTAAAAACAATTATGCATCAGGCTTATTAGAATACCATATAATGAGGTCATAATACATCTGTTCAATACTTTCACTTAAAATACAGATATGTAGTCACCTTCTCTCATTATAAATGGAGCTGCATGCAAAATGATGTAAATGTTAACACCATTTCCTTACGTCTCTTCACTGCATTGCGGCAGCCTCTGGGGTGCCCATGACATTTAAACACACTTTCTTTTCATTTGACTCTTGAGAACATCCAACTACCATCAAGGAAGCAAGCTGTAAACAAATTCACAGAACAATGCACTGGCTTAGCTATTTAGAAAGGTGAAGATATTAAGAGCACTAATACATTGTAATGGCATAAAATCCATATGATGGAGAGCAAAATGAGCATATGCCAATTAGAAGCGTGGTCTAGTGGTAACACAGTGCACTGCCTCATGGGGAACAGGGAGTAGCAGTGCCAAGGAGACCAGAGATCCCCAGGGAAGGAAGCACTAATGGGAATCACTAATGGAAATCTGAAATCTTGCTGACTGAAGCAGTGTCATTGACGTGCTCCTGGAGAAATCAGTCTATTTTTAAAAGAGATGGTAAGCAAAAGAACTGTGATGTAGGCCCTTTGAGGTACAAATGTTAAAAAGGAGTTTTTAAAAATGGGATGTCTACTAGTCTCCAAAGTAAATATGTACTTTACTGTAGTGGGAATATTTTTATTTAGAATATTTGCATATTGATAGTGGTAGTTAGAATTGAAACGGTCTTCATTTGGATAGCATGGGTTACAATTTGTCCCACAGAGCTTGCAGTGGGGACATAACTTCCTAAGGACTGATAGCTGTCATTTTCCTTTCTTCTGCATTTTCTAATTTCACCCACCAATGGAACAAGTAGTGTTTTATTCATAAAGCAAGGTCACAGAGAGGATTTTCACAGCTTAATCTTCCATAACATTTTAACAAGCAAGACCACTCTTTATCCCTGTTCTGCTTTTGTTATATTTTATCTCACAGAAATATCTGTAGATTCAAAATGTCTGGAGAGGCATTTAAGATGAGCAGTTTTTATTAATTTCATGGAGTCTGACAAACTTATGTGCAAAACAACAATTCTGTGTTGGCACAAAACCATAAAATCTATTGCTTTTTTTCACTAATGTGCAGGATTTTGTTGCAGAACCAAATATAGCAGCATTCACATCCTAGTTGTCATATTTAAAATACAGAGAGCCTGAGAATTGCATTGCATTCAATACACTGAAATCACATCTTTGATCTGTTCTGAAGTTGAACAAGCTGCTTACAACCTTTTATAGGAACATTCTTCAGATGGGGCAGTAAATTCCATGGACCTGTCCCTCATTCAGTAACGGTGCTGCTGTGTTTCCCGAGTAGTTCCCCGGATTTCATAACTTCACTTCCCTAAGTACTCCTTGGTCATTATCTGTGGGAGTAGTAGCTCTGTGGGCAAGTATCAGAATTTCTTTACCTATAAATGCACATGAAGGAATCTTAAGAAACATGACCCTTCTGAGAAAAAAGAACTTTGCTCCTGTGGCCAAGAAGACAGCAAGTTCCATTCCCAAAGGAAGGGATTTTCCAGAAATCTGAAATCGAAGTGGTCTACAGTGTCTTCTGCCCCAGCATTATCACTTCTTCAAAGTAGCACCAGCTTTTTCAGACCTGTGTGATCAACAGCCTACTCAGATGACCTGTACCTGAGCACAGGTGGAATAGTTCTGCAGAAAACTCAGCAGGAAAGGCTATACGATCCTGTTCACCCAAGGTCTGGTTCTGAAGGACAATGATGATTTCTCCTCTGAGTCTAGCCCTATTATTCTCTCTCTTTGTCTCTTTCTCTCCTCCAAGGATCTGCAGTCTGGAAAAACAGATAAATGGAGCCAACAGAACACAGCTTTGATTCTGGAGGGTGGTTATCTGGGTTAATTGCTACAGTGGGAATTACCGGTGGGAAAGGGCACACATAAATTGCTGGTGATATGATCTGAGATAGAGTTTCTGGGCTGTTTGTGATTCACCTTTAAAAAGATCTTTCAGTAGTACAAAAAAGCATAGTTTGTGCTTCTCCTAAGACTACTTAAATTATGGGTAAGAAGAACAGACATCTCAAAACCCCAGTGCTATTATCTGTTATGTCACACAGGAACCACTTTAGCAGAATCTTCAGGGAATGACATCAAGCCAGTTGCTTAAGGATAGGTTGCATTCCCTTAAGTATAGCCAAAGAGTAATTTAGAAAAACAATACAATCTTTTCAGATCTTTTCTTGGTCCCTCTCCTGCAAACTGTCTGGCTTGCAAGACTCATGAGTAAAAGGGGCAATAAAAGCAGATAACCCGTGATTTATATATTAGATTCTTAAACAGCTGTCTTTGCAGTGAGATTTCCCATTGGAACCAATACAGCTAAAAGAGTCTGTCTTAAGACAATGCATAACTTGTGACAGCAAAGGTTCTGCACGTTTGGTAGGTATAATTTGCTGTTTTTCTGACATCCGAAGTCAAAATGTCACATCAGAGTGACAGTTCCTTTGTACTTACAGCTAAATGAATACAGAAAGTAAACAACAAACCGTTAGGCTGAAAGCAAACAGAAGATGTTTGCTGTCCTCTCATAAAGCTCCAAATCAGTATTTTTAAATGCCAACAAATAAGGCACATATGTAATGCAGTTAAAGATAAATCAATACTGACCCACTTTATGTTTTACAGAATTTTGGTGAGCTTTCTCCTGAAATGTTAAGTGAGGTTTTATAGAGAGATTTTTGTTTTAATAACAATTTTCTATATTTATTATTCATGTGTCTTAAGACAGTAAGAGATTATACAATAAAGAGATTAATTATTGTGACAATGGTACTTAAAACAAAAATGCCAAGCATTTTTAAAGTGCTGATATTTTGATTAGATTGATGGAGAGAAAAATAAAATAATTATATGGGTATTATCTTACTGAATATTATTGTTTATTATAATGTGGAACTGTACACATAAAGTGTACACATCATCAATAAGCTGATCACAGATTTAGACAGAGTATCACCTCCACTTAACTTTTCCAAAGATCTGACATACACAGGTGCACTTTTGACATTATTAAGAAACTAATTATTCCTAGAGAAAAGCATGCTAGAGCTCCAATGATACTCTTTGGACTACCAATATCTAGCTTCAACGGTATAGGTTGTTTTTCTCAGTTCCAAATGTTAACATTAGAAACTGAAAATGCAAAGGTGTTTTTTGTTGTTGGGAGTTTTTTCCCCCAAATCCACCTGTTCACACAGTGATGTGTCGACAAGAGTTACCTTCTAGTTTGTCTTCATCCAAAAGGAATCCAGTTCAGCACATTGAGTGTGCAGCAGGCTCTAATCCAGCCAGTCCAACTGGCTTCTGAAAATAGCTCCATGGCACTGAATATGTAACTCATTATCAAACTGGTAACAGCTTAAAATGTTAAATATCCTAAAAGATTAAATATCCTTTGATATCCTTAAAATACTAAGGAAAGTCTTTAAGATCATTGGTATGTATCTTCTCTGCTTTCACAAATATAATCATCCGGAGGGGTTATAAGTAATTTTGGAACTTGTCCCGTGTAGAACTACAATTGTAAACTGATGAATATGAATAGGTTTTCTGCAGATAAATTCACCAAATGAAATGGCAAATTCTTTAACTGTACTCAACCAGTTTTTATTTCAGTTTTGAATAAATGGTGAATTCAGAGTGATATGAAATTTATAATGAAGTTCACACATAAAACAAAGTTATTCACTAACGTGTCTATTTTCTTGACTGACAATGTTCAGTACATGCAAAAATGTGGAAGAAAAGACTGCTTATTATTCCCAATAAATACTCTAAAGATCATCTCAACTTTCTGCTACTTTCCCTGTTTTTATCTCCAGTAAGAAAACTATTTCAAGATTTAACAACAATAGGAAAGATGTTGATTCTTTCAAGACTTGATTTATAGTAATTTGTAACTATTAAAACACTTGCAACTTTATTATATAATAAAGTTTGGTATCTACAAACACAAAATAAAAATCTCATTGATTTTTGGTATTAGTCAGAGAGGTCCAAAAGAATTTATAAAGCAATTTCTCTTAAAGGCAGCATAATGATTGGAAAAGTTATCTAAATGCATCACCTCAGCAGAAACTCACTGATTGCTACATAGAGACCCAATTTAAGAGCAAAACAGGGTACCAAGATTAAAATCTCTAGCTTTTGAAAAGTAAAACTGAGAATTCTTTGTAAGTTAGCCAAATTATAAACAGCCTGTATAGAACTAGGATGCCATTTTAAAAATTATAGCTTTAAATGTTGTGTTTTCCTTTAAAAACAATCAAACAATTTTTAAGACAAAAAGTGCTGAAAAAATATACTCAGCATATTGCAAATATTCAAAATATAGATGCTGTATCTTTCATGTCACTTTTCCACTGATCTGAGAGCATATCGAGATAAATTTAATCAGTTTCAAGACTAATTTATAAAAAATGAGCTGAACAATAAATAAATTGAGAAAATTACTGAAAATTAAAATTAGATCCACCAAGCCTTCACATGGAAATCATGTGCTTCTTTGAAAGTCTGGTTGATCCATAACTTCCTCTGTGTGTGTGTGTGTGTGTGAAATACATTCAGGAGCTCTAAACCAGCCTACAGTTCTTACAAAACATGCAAAGAGGAGAAGGATATCACTCTGGCTAGATTGGTTTTTGTGCTATTAGGCAGTTCTCCAAGGGTAGCTCAGCCACTCCCTTCCCCAGGGCCCAAAGAGCACCTCTTGTCAGGGCTCAGTCATTACAGAAAGTGTGTTCTCAAGAAGACTTGTGAGATCAAACTGTGTGTGTGCACACTGATTTTGATGTGTCTTCAGACCAGTGACATTCTTTCACTTGTAAATATGTATTGCAAGTAAATATGGGATATTAGTAAATGAAATAATTGTAAGAATTGCTGGTATTGTGGAGCTTACATCTGCTTTCAACTATCACAAATCATTTGTAGTGTCAGTAGTTTGGGTTTTTTCCTAAGTTTTAATTCAGAGCCTTTTTCTGGCTCAGCTTAGTACATGGAGCAGGCTTGCATGCCAAAGCTGTGATTAACTTTGTAGATGTAGTGGAATTATGGAAATGCATCATGCAAAAGTGCGTACTTGCCAAAATTATTCCATGACCTTGTGCTTTGCTGAGTTTTAAATAATTCAGTGATGTATTGAATGAATAAATTTGTGCTGCTTGTTACTCTAAACAGTCACTTTCCTTGCCATTTTTAATAAAGCCTCACTTTCTAATATTCATGAAATATTGCATTTCAATTAAATTACATACGTACCGAGGAAATAGTTTTCCCTAAGCTGTTTAGTGTTGACACCAACTGTCATTTGCCTTTTCTTTTTGCACAATAACCATGAAGGTTTTATGTACAGGCAATATAAAGCACTGTCACACTTTAATGAGAAACTTTTTTGATCATGTATAGCACAAGAGGGAATAAGCCTAAACTATTAATAAACCTAAGCTATTAATGCAGGTTAAATAGCCCTTACTCAATTCAAACTTAAGTTTTCTGTTCCAGTGTTTCAGGTGCTCAGTAAAAACAGCAGAACCAGGTTTATGAGCTGATTCAGTTTGGGCTGAATCTGGTTTTAAAGTGCAAAGATAACAGAAGTTAAAGGTTAGTGTTTTAAACAGCATAAGAAGGTAAAAGAATACGCAAATATTAAGTTATAACAAATTGAAGCAAGAAAATACTGTTCTCCAATTTGTCATTATTTCATTGCAGGTAAATTGATTAAAATTCTCATGGCTAAGGGCATTTCCCTTTTAAAATGAGACTCCTGTCACCTTCTTATTTATAGGAAATAATTGAATATTTTTAAATTAAAATAAACTTATCGAGCAATAGGATGAGAGGAAACAGCCTCAAGTTGCAACAGGTGAGGTTTAAACTGGATATTAGGAAAAAGTTCTTCACTGAAAGGGTTGTCAAGCATTGGAACAGGCTGCCCAGGGAAGCGGTTGAGTCACCATTCCTGGCAATATTTAAGAGACATGTAGGTGTGGTACTTAAGGATGTGGTTTAGTGGTGGGCTTGGCAGTGCTGGGTTAACAGCTGGATTTGATGATCTTAGAGGGCTTTTCCAACCTAAAGAATTCTATGATTCTATGATATGGTCCTCCCCAGTCTCCCCGATTTAATTCCCCACCATGAATTTAATTCCCCAAAATGAACCACGATTTTTCAACAAGACCAGTATGATCCCATGAAGTACATGTTGCAAATCACCCTCTATGACAGATGCAGAGACAGAAAATTTGTTACAGAGCTCAAACAGACCCTTGTTCTCGTGCAGAAGCTGGAAAGGCTTCTCTGTTTGATTTGAAGACCCGAGCCATTGCTATGGCACAGCTGCAATGCGCTCACTGTTGCAGACAGCAAGTACCACAGATGTTTATTCCCAGAGGGCAAGTGAATAGATATTATGAAGAAAAAGCAAATAGGAAATAAATGTCCTATTAGTACATGCTCAAAAGGCCAGTAAACTCCTCACAACTCCTCTTTGTCATTTCTTGCTGTTTTCAAATAGCAGGGGCAAATGTGTTCCTGAGCTTCACCTGCTTGATGAAGATTTTTCATTAATGTCTGTAAGCAAATGCAGTAGTTACTACATGGAATCTCCAGCCATCTTAACTTCAAATCGATCCTAAAACACTGATAATCATCACCTGCTAGTGAAGCAACTGCCAGCCCCATTTGTCATAATGTTTTCAGCAAATTATCCCAAATTGTTCTGGTTGCCTCAGTGTCAGTAGGAGGCCACAAATGTTTGCCCTGAAGCATTTACAACCAGTCTTACAAAGACAATAGCAGAATTACTGCAAAGAGCTAGACAAAAAAAAAAGTACATTACAGTAGCAAAAGCTTTTGATTAATGAATCTATTTCACAATATATAGAAGAAAGTTTTAAATAAACAACCTAAACATCATTTATTTCTTATGATTTTAAGAAAGGAGGTTGTCTGCAGCAGAAATACTCAAACTGCCAGTGCAGAAGTCTAAAGTGAGACAGATCATGAGCCTTCTCACACAAATGTCTTCTGTTTGATGCTTCTGGGAAAATGTGGGAGTTTTCTTGGCACCTAGTTTCTTGTCTAGGCATCACAATTACTTATGTGGCGGATGACAGAAAGGCTGCACAAAAACATTCAGCATTTTTTTACCTCTATCTCCACTTTAATGTCCTGTAAGTAAAGAGGAACATTTTAGTTGATTTTAGCAATTTGAAGTGCTCAAGACTGAAAGAAACAAATTGACATAATGACCGAGAATATCTCCACTATAGACAGGATTTATGCTGCTTCCTTCCCTTTGTTCTAAATCAAAATGCAGTTTTATAAACAATCGATCTTTATATCAGCAAGACTACCTGGAATGAGACAAAGCTATGATTTTTTTTTAAGTAACGATATTTCATTCCAAATCAACAGGATATCTATCAATATTTAAAACCAAAGTAATGCAAAGAAACATATACCTAAGAATATAATTAAATTAAAGTTGAAGGTAAACTAGGTACTTGATTTGTTTTCTTTCCTGAAATCACAAATTTGAAGGATTTTAGAATCTACCTTAGTCAAAACAGTACTTTGAGTTTAGACACTATGTTTCTCATCTTCTAAACTTTTACATCAGATCACTAATTTTATTTTCAATTTTTGTAACCCTGAAATAATTCCTTATTATCCAAACACCATAACTCATATTGCATGCCATTCATATTTACACAAGAGATTTAAGCCTTACAAGAATCACTGTTTTCTCTAAAACTAATAGTCAATTGGGTAATCTTTAAAGTATTCTCAAAGATTTCTGGTTTTCAATACATGTTAGGTGTTTGAAAACCAGTATGATGTCCTTTATCACTGGTGGAAAAGAATTGTGAAAAAAAAATAAGAAAGACAGATGAAGAAAAAATCCACTTAAGCAACTAAGAGCAGGTACTGGTAAGTCACAGCACTAATGCTTATATCTCAAGCACCGAGTCTAAGCTCATCCTTTTCCCTCAGTCTTCCCTTCTTTCAATCTTTGTATACATCATTGAGACTGTGAAATTAAGTTTTTCCTTGACATAAATGTCTTTGTGTATATGATCATTTCTGTGGGTAGTAAATCCTTTTGTGTGAGTACTCTGGAGTGGAGCGTGCACCCTCCTTTCTCTTTGGTTACAGACTCGCTGTGCACAATGCCTACAGCAGCCCCTGTCAGCCTTTTTGTGCTGTCCTCCATTATAATATCTGTCAAACATTCAATGCAGCTTTGCCTGGTGTATGGACTGATGAGTCCTAAGTGCTGGGCTATGAAGATGTGAAACGAAAATGCACTCTGAGTTATCTAGGCATGAAGCTTCTTTTCGATTCCTACACAGGAACTCATATCAATCTACTATGTTAGTGCTGCCCTCAGACCTGTGTTACCCATAGCTTTAAAAATGTACAAAAGAATATTTTCTCCCATGTAAAATTACATTAAAACCCAATCTTTTCCTTTTTCAGAAGTCTGATGTGGAGTGCTGGGACCAGCAAGTCACTAAGCAAAGAGTCTCAGCTTCAGGTTCTATGATACATGCCAAGTGAACTGCAAGGGAGGAGGGAAATCCGAGGAGATTGGCAGCCACACAAGTCAAACAAGATGGTGCCAATAGTCTCTACATGACTTCCAATTTAGATTTGCTGTTTAAAATTTGTTCTATCATCTTGCATTTGTAAAACAACCATCTTTGTTCCTGGTAGTCCAGGGCTTTCACAGTGAACCTGAAATAATTTTTCTTACCTCATAAATAAAACTGTTCACATTCTTCTTTGTTCTTACTAAAAAAAAAACCAAACATCCATTTTCAATGAATCTACTGATAAAAATTTATTATGAAATGAGGACATAGCATTCCCAAAATTTTTTCACCACCTATAACCTTTCACCGAAGGTACTTTGCTACCTTCAAAATCTCTCTAGTCACAAAACAGCAAGCAAGAAACAAATAGTACAGACTTATGTAAGTTTCTGTCAAATTAGAGGACTAATTTATCTTCACAGTTCTTTTCTGCATTCTTCCAATTTACCAATATAAATAAATATAAAGTGAGAAAACTTGACTTCAAAAGTGAGATTGTTTAAGCAATTCCAAACATGTTAACAGAATTAATAATAATTTCGGCTTCAAAATTTTGATTTTTTTTTGCTGTTTCTATTACTAATAGTTGGTTCTCCTCAGTTGGAAAATCTCCAAAAAACACAAAGAAAAAAGGTAGAACCAAATACAAATATAAAGAAGGCAATATAACTCATATCCACACAGCCCTGCAGTACAGTACTGCAGTAGCTAAAAACAGGCCATAAGCTTCATATCGAATTTTCAAGGCCTTAGGACTGAGACTTGTCAGATCTGCTCTGTCTGAACTTCTCTTGACCTTCTGAAGCTTTGTTTTACTTGGTTGAGCTGCAGCATCAATGTCTCTGGCTGACTGGGTGCCAATTCATACTACGTGTGTTTGTCTTCGAATGGTACAATCACAGATTACACAGGCAGCTAACTAACAGTGAGTTATGCTGCATAGTGTGGGATATTAAAGGCTCTAACCCACTGAGGTAGTGCAGAGAAATCTGCACTGGATTTCCAAGAGAAATGCCTTGGGACATGGGGACGCCGGATATGGAACAGAGGAGTGCAGGCATGGGAGATCCCATGGCTATAAACAACTCCCCATAGTCACTCAAAAAACATGCACATCTAGACTTGGACACACCTGGTTTTAGGGACCACAACAAAGAAATCATATCTAACCTAAGTAAAAGGCAACACACCTAGTAAATTTGGGTATTATGTAGAGCTATGGTAGGTGTAAAAGCAAGTTAGCAAACATTAGAAAATTATACCCAGTGGATTGTGAAGGGAAAATGAACAATTCCTTGACATGCACATCATATGCCTCATGGTGAAGGACTCGATATGTTCCCTTCATGTGTCCCCTTCATGTTGTTTCATCAGTATGAAACCTCCAACCTTATGGCCCAGAGGAGTTGGAGAAGGGTGAGCATAGCATGAGTAAAAGAGATAGAAACTAAGTTTCTGAAATATTTTCTGCATGGATGTGTTCTTTCTTGCTCACTTGTAATTGTATCTGGACTAGTTATAATTCTTTCATTAGACCATTAACATTTTAATTCAATTATTTAAAATAAATTCTTGGGTTTATATGTTACATGTGTTGCATGTGTTTCATGTGTTTCCTGTGCTACACAAAGAGGGACGGATTTGTATTATATAAACAGTACTTAAGAACTTTTTATTTATATGTTTTAATTTTCTCAGTTAATAGTGAGAGGTTCCATAAGCCTGCAAAAGATCTGGCTTCACGTTTTTATGGCAGTCACATCCTCTAATGGGGGATGCTTTCTAAGGGACACTGGAAGGATCTTCACAAATTTCCTCTATCGATCACTAGTGGAAATTTATGTATGGAGGAAAGATGAGATAAAAGACCATTTTCTTTGATAGCAGAGACTTCAAAAAGACTTTTCTGATTAAAAAGCTCTGGGGCCAGAGAATGCCAAATGCTTCCTTAGCTCACTTTGACTTCACAGAGTTACATTTTTATAACAGAACAAAATGGATGAAGAAAGGAAGCCCATGTAAAGTACATCTATTTTATATAAGAAAAATATCCGTATGCACATAATCTAATATGGATTGCTAAGACAGGTATTTTTATTTAAAGATCTGGGCTATACTAAAGTAGGGGTTACTTTGGAGATGGAATAACTAACATCATCAGTTGTAAATGTAAAAATATAAGGAGGAGATAATCAAAATAGAGTGTTGTACTTTGTGTAAGTGCTCTCCATAGTATGACTCTGCAGTTAGACAAATCAGAGAAAGAGCTGAATATGTCAAGGATGGTAGCAGCACTGCAGAATTTAAATTCTGACATATATGTCATGATCATGGAGGATTTGTAGAATACATAAGTCCCAAGGTGATGTTTGCTTGTAACTCAAGTCTGTGTAAGATGAATATTGTGGCATGGTGGCACTTGTTAAGTCAAGTTCAATATGTTCATTTTCATGATGCTCAAGTAAGACATTTGAAAGGATTCAGCATGGATCCTGTGCATAAAAGCAGATCAGTGTTTTCAACATATTAAAAAAAGCTGCTTGTATTTGATGCTTTAAAGTCTTCAGCATAGTCTCAGTATTTGTTAAATTTTTTGTCTAATTTACAAAGATGAGCATAGCTAGGACAAACTACTATATCACTGACTCACATAACATTTGAAGTCATTAATAAAGCATGACAGAGAATGCAGCATCTTAATGTTTGGAGAGGTACAAGTTCTACTGACATGTCACTTGTGTACTGGAATCTCACAAAAAAGATGGAAATGATATCTGAGATTTCTTACATTCTATGTGTTATCACTGCCCAGGACATCTGTGCTGCTTTTGGCTGGGGTGGGAGTTGATTTTCTTCATAGTGGCTGGTATTGGGCTGGGTTTTGGATTTCCGATTTTTTGTGTTTTCTGAAAACACTGTAAATAATATAGGGATGTTTTTGTTGCTGCTGAGCAGCACTTACACAATGTCAAGGCCTTCTCGGCTCCTCAGCCTGCCAGTGAGTGGGCTCAGGGTACATAAGGAGTTGGGAGGAGACACAGCTAGGACAGCTGCCCCCAACTGACCTAAGGAATATTCCATACCACAGGATATCATGCTCAGCACATAAAACTGGGGGAAGAAGAGTGAAAGGTGTGTTGGGGGGTGTGGTGTGTTCAAGTGATGCTGTTTATCTTCCCAAGTCACTGTTACACATGATGAAGTCCTGCTTTCCTAGGGATGGCTGAACACCACGCCCATGGGTAGTGCTGAATGAGCTCCTTGCTTTGCTTTGCCTGCATGCACACCTTTTGCTTTACCTGTTAAACAGTCCTTATTTCAACCCAAGAGTTTTCTCAATTTTACTCTTCCAATCCTCTTCCCCACCCCACTGTGGGGGAGAGAGTGAGCATCTGTGTGGGGCTGAGTTGCTGGCTGGGGTTAAACCACAACAGCATTCATAGCCTTTCATGCTTGAATACCACCACGAAAGGCATTTGTCCTTGTCTTTTAATAAAGTATATATACGAACAGTTTTACCAAAGCAGGCCAAAGGTTCTCTGATTTCCCTACCCAACAGTGGCCACTGGAAATGCCTAAGAGCCAGTTATGCACACAGAAAAACTTCTCCAGCATATTCTCCAAGTGTCTAATATCTCCATATTCAAGTTATCTTCAACCCAAAATACACATACTGTGACATTTTTCTATCTAAGTATTTCTCAGGTTTTACTCTATCCATGTGGTGTATGGTAAATAGCAAATCAAGAGCAGCTGCCCAAAGATGCAATTGTCTGATACCAACAAAAGAATTTTTGGTTTTACTGTTCATTTCTTCCTTATATTTCAGTGAATTTTAATTTTCAGTATGCAACACACACTCTTCGAGGATTTTTTACAGTTGTAGAAGTGCAATATCAAAGCACTTATAACACACATATTTAAGCATGTTCATATAGTTTTTTACATTGCATATTGAAGTTAACATGCTTAACTTCCATCTGTGTTTGGTTAACAAAAACCTCCAACATGGTAATACCAAGTCATACACAACCGCAAGCTAAAAATTCATAGGCACAGTAAAAATAAATATAAATAATATTTTAAAAAAGTATTTTTTTGCAAATAAGAGGAGAAAATGAACCATTATGAAAGTTTGGGAATTTTCAGGGGCATTTCTAAGTAAAACACCTTTGAATTGAGTATTTTAATTAGATGTCCAATGTGGTTTCATCATTTGAACCAGTCTCTTTTTCTCTTGAGTCTACAATGTTCATCTTAAAATAAAATAATAAAAAATTATTGGCTTGTCAAAAAAGTGTATTTTAAAACAATTCATGACAATAAGCTCTATGAATTATTATTATTTTTAAAGCTCAGTCTTACCCTTTTTACATTCAGTGTCATATATTCAGTTTATTCCAGGGGAGTGAGAGTGAGCCCTTGATTCATTCATTTGCATATAATCTAACAGAGCTACATGTTTTTGAATATAAAGTAAAATCAGACTGGTTTTTTTTGCAGTTACTCAGGATAAAGGACTCCCAGGGCAAAGAACTGATGAACAAGGTTAGTTTGTCAAAAATTAAATTACCATTGTCAAAAAAAATCCCTTAAATTCTTTCACAGAGTGAAGTCCAGTAAACATTTTCTCTATGAACCCTGACTGTTCAGTCGACTTAGACAAAGCTTCCAAAAGTGATTATCAGTGTGATACAAATAGCTTATGACCCATTCCAAGATATAAAAGCCTCTCATCTATTCTGTGGTCCAATAAAAAACAAAATATTATTTAAAAGTAATAACTAAGCCAATATAAACTCAATTCTCTCCTTTTAAAAACTAGATCGAGTACAGTTCTGTATTCTATTGCTCAAGTGTGTGTATACAACCACAGAATTTAAAGAGTGGAATATTTATTATTATGCTAAAAACAACTAACTAACTACTTAGACCAGAGTCTATCTTTCAGTGTGTGAATGGAGCTACAAAAGTTGGTCCCTTGCATAAACATTTGTCTCAGTCCCATCTAAAAATAAAGCCCACAAAAATTAGGTGCAAGAGTAACAGTTCTTTATGACTTTTTTTCATCAAGCAAATCAGAAAGAAATGGAAGTGTATGTATGCATGTGTAATTCATTTTTCAGAAAGTAAACCAATGTAGGGAAAAGTCACATAATAGGATGTTAGTTCTACTTAACTTTAAAAAAAATGGTAGCTAAGGTTGACGGAAATTGAGAGTTACACAGATTAATTAACAGAGATTGATAAAATTAATTAAATTAAATTAATTAAAAATTCTCTATAACAGAGATCACTAAAGGATTCCATTTTGTTCACCTTTAATTAGAGCAAGTTTAATGGTCAATTAAAAAAAAGAGAACAGGAAAAACATTTTAGTTTCATTCTTTGATTGGGATTTCATAAATAGAAATAAGTAAAAAAGTGGTTTTAAAAATAGAATTTTAGTTCAATATATTATGTGGGCAGCTGGATTTCTGATAGAGACAATGTTGTTCCATTCCTCCTATTTGAAAATATTCTCTGCCTTTTAGATATCAGGCACATGCACTGTCTTTTCAAAGAGCACTGGAGGATATCATACAGATGAGATGCTCACTGATATCCTGGACAAGCTCCACTGGTTTTTCCAAGTACTCTGTATTAGCACTGAAGAGTCAAGGAAAGTCTCTATATCATTGTTAGTTTTCCCAATGTCCTCTGAGCAATTTATACTACTTGTCTGTTGAAACACTGCAGTATAAGGAAGACAGAAATAACATGCATCTAAAAGAAACAAGACACTAACCTCAAGCATCTTGTATAAAACATACTGAACTTTAAACCCAGCACTGTAAGCTCTGTTGCCATTAAATTAATAAACAAAAAAAAACCCAGAAAAACCTCAAACCAGGTGTTACCAAGTCTAGCAATATCCATAATACTTTACATTTTTATCAGTTTTATTTCTACACAGAAGTGTGGGAGTTGCACTGAAACGGTGCAGAGGTAAATGAACTGTCCTGGCTTTCGTAAACCCTCTCTATGAGCATCCCTTCTGCATCTTTTCCATGTCTCCTCACCACCTCAAGCATTATCCCCACACACACACCCAGCCCCCATATTTTGCATCTATTTGAAGCTTTTCATCCTCATCTTTGAAAGGCTCAGAAGCCTGTTTAATTTCATTGCTGCCCTGAACTCTTTCATTTTCTCCATTTCTCACACATTTACTCCTACCCGACCAGCCCTCTTGCCATTCCTGTCTCTGTGTGTCAAATTAATGCTACAAATCCTTTTTTTCTCAAAAGATATTGGTTTTTTATGAAACACACTGTTACTAAATCGATATGCACAGGCATACCTATATAATATGTATGTATATACAGACACACCAATCTTGGTAAACTATCTGTTTTCTGTCAATTCAATAGATTAAACATTATTGATAGGTTTGTAAGTATGCTCTTAGACAAAGAGTTTGTCTACCCCCTGTTCTGTACAGAAATAGAAATTCCAGTAGCATTCAACTGATAATTATATACTGAATTTAATAGTAGTCACCCCAATGTGCCCTAGAAATTAATCATGAAAAGGATTATTCATGTATTGCCCTAACATGTGTCACTCAGCCAGAAGTGACACCTGGCTTAACTGAAAGTATTGATTTGCTACCCTGAAATTAATTTTTCTTCAAAAGTCATTTACAATGTATTACACAGCACCAGTCACAGAAGCTGGAGCATTTGAGCTTTAATCAGCATTTAAGTTCACCCCTGCTCTTCTGTCCTCCTATCATTCATAGATAAATAAAGACATTTTCAGGAGCCCTTGAGGAAAGCATGGCTGTGACTTTTGGAGTCTGCTCCACAGCATACAGCAGCTTTTATCTGATGTGATGATGTCTCAGGCATCACTGAAATGACATCAGCAATAGACCCAATAACAATTCAAGAAATTATCAAGAAAACACATGAAGAATCTGGAGCACAAGCTTAGTTTCCATAAGTCTGCCTGTGGCAAAATAATATCGTGAAATCATCTTCTATATAGGACTAAATTTTTTTTAACTAGGTCCCCTGGGGTCTAGACTGGTGACTATATTGAACAATCACAAATTATCTAACTTCAGTATGCTGCTTGTTTTAGTGATTACCTAGGTAATTAAATACCTTCATTACTTAGTGTTTAAACTTTTCCTTTTTAGGTTCTAACTTCCAAACTTGCAATCTTCAGACCAACACATATATGAAGTTTAATTCTCCCTACATCATATGGGAAACCTAGATACCTAATTTTGGGCTTTGTCAAAAATTTTTAATAGTTATTCTCTGTAGCATTCTCCCCCAAGCTCTGGTCTCCCACTCATCAAAAAATTATTCCTGGTTGTAGAGTGCTGTGGTTTTTTTATGTGTATCTTTAAACTTCCTTTAATGACTTACCCATGTCTGTGCTTGCCTGATCATTGAGATCACAAGCTACAGTTGGCAAACATGACTTTAGCTTACCATCAAGCCAGATGCTAAAAGCTGATTTAACAGAGTGTGTGTTACAATCAACCATATTTCTCAAGGCAAGGAAAACTTACAAGAAATCATATGCTTTGGAATGGTCTCATTCTGGTCACTGATCAGGTGTTTCTGGATCACAGAGCTGTCTACAGTGATTATACAGCAGCATTCAGTAAACAAGGAAAATACCAGGTGCATATATACCATAACAGCTTTGAAAGTAAATCTCTGATACTAACAGAAAATATTTATTTCCTAAGAATATTTGCTCTGTGTCAATGCATGTTGCGCTGATAGGACCTTTATTCAATTATAAATTCTGTTTCCTTTATCACAAAATAAAAGTACACATCACAGTTATTAGTATAAGAAATTTCATTTTTGTAGTAATTTAAACCCAAATGGTAACTTGTTTTAACAAGTAATAAAATTAATTTCTAGACTAACTACCAGATTTTTCTTAGTCATTCTGAAGTAGGATAAAATCATAAAAGATAGCTCAATTAATAAAATTATCCTATACAAGTATACTTCCTCACCTGGCCCATAGTTGCCATGATTCTGAATTTCACAGTTTGCTGTGAGTCAGGCAGAGTCAGTGCAGGGACAGTAATACAGGATAAAAACATGCCTGTCATGAGCAACCTCTGCAGAAATTGCTCCTCGATGCTGCTCATGTCCTGGTTAATTCCCACCCAAGAGTGGACTCAATTGCAAATTCCCCTGACAGTTCCACAAAAATAAATATCAGCAGTTTCCTCTTAACTTCCTTGGAGGCAAATTGAACCAAGACAAGCTTCAATCTGGACCTTCAACCCCAGCTGTGATGGCAGTGGGTCGTAAGGCTTAGAGGTTAAAGCCCAGCACTTAAACCTCTAATACATACATAACACAGGCATAAGTCAGAGAGGTTTGAATAAAGTTGCATCACTTGTCTTTTTATGTCTTGAAACATTCTTGAAAAACAAACAAGAAAACTCCAGGAGATAGAAACAAGGATGTTACAGAAGCCTAATTTTTAAGCTGCATTTTTAAGTAGTTAAACTCATAAACTAATACACTTGGATCCTTATTTTGCTTTTTTCCTTGTGTTTTTTGTTTGTTTGTTTTTTATCTGCAGAAAATAAGCACATAAGAGTATTTCCATGCACAGACTATATGTTTTTCTGGGTAGGATACTTGTATATATTCCAGAAGGCTGGCAGGCAATGACAGAAAGGGAAGAGAAGAATTTCTGATATAGCCCAGCACGAAATAATTTACCACTTACTTCAAATATTCAGCTTACTTGAAGAAAATGAACAGTGTCTGATTATTCCTAATGACAAATTATTCTGTGACGCTGAAAGAAAAATGTAAAAGCACAGGTAGGTAATTATTCCTTAAAAGCAATCCAGACTCACATTTATAAATGACAGCATTAATCACATGCATTCACTATAAGTGAAAAAAGCATGATGAACTAGAGCAAATGTTTTTCATGCATGTGAAAACAGAGTCAGCAAGCAGAAATTTTCAGAGCATGATTTCTTATTTAGAATTTCATAACGATCCGTTTTTATTAGCTCTAAATGCTTTCAGTTGTCTTTTGATTTTTCTGCATCCAACTGCCACTTGGAGGAGATTACTCTCTATTCAGCAGTGAAGACATAAAACTTAACATGGCTTCCAATGCAAATATTAGGTAGCTGACTTGTTTCCAGATATTTACATTCTTTAGCTAACCAACGTCGTACAACAGGTAGGAAAAAAATATAAAATAGCCCACACACAATATGAAAAAAAAGAAATTTACATCAATGTTTTCTCCCTCTCCCTTTGCAAATCAAAGCAACTCTGGTGTTTTCATCTATTATACTGCAAGCGAGGTTGGGTAGGAAGCTAAGTATAGCCCACAAATTTCTCCAGTTAAGCAGCACGTTTTCCCTCATGCTATTTTCATATCTATATTTTGGCAGATTTCACAGCTGATAGTTTCACAGCTAAGTAAAGCAAATAGCAGAAATTCAAGCATGTGTAACAGAGATGAGGCAATGCACCAGCAATCTAAAACCTTTAAAAGTTTTTAGCATATAATTTTGAATTGAAACCCTTGAAGATCTGACAAATGGGTTAACGACAACAGTTCTAGAATAATATCCTTCTGTGAAGCCAGTTTCCCCCTTATTATCTATTATTCCTCCTAAAAAAAATGCTGGCAATGAAACAGTTGTGTAATTAAAAGATAGTGATGAAGGTAAAAGACCAACAAAGCCTGTAAAACTGAGTTTTCATTTATGTCATCATTGGTAGCCAATCATCATTACAGAGGATTGTTATTTCAAACATCTAGAAAATAGGCAGCTTCTAATAAAATTGTATTTTCTGACAGAAATTTTGCTGACAAAATGCGAAATTCTTGTGCAAATTTTTAATATTTTCAATACAAATACTTAAAAAACCAGCCCAATCTGTGTTCCAGCACTTAAAACAGAAAGGTTAGTAAGCAGTATAAAGCACTCTACCAGAATGGCACAGGCAGATACTTGAGATAAGAGTGTGGATTCCATACCCTTAAGAAAACTAAAGGACAGCAAGTGTTTTCTGTGTGCATTGCACATGAACTGACATAGTTGGAGCCATTGCATTTTGCAGGGACTAAGGGACCACTCCAGAGAAACTAAACACGCTTTCAGATGTATATTCATATACCTTTAGGGACACAAAATTCTAAAAATAACTGACAAAGTGACTGAGAGTGTCTCTTGAAATATCTATCTATTTTGCCTGCATGCTTACCCAACCAAGAACAAGGGAGCTGTGAATCGAGAGCTGTGAAGCTGCAGTTATTTTGAGAGGGGTGTTAACCATGACCACAAAGCCTCTGCATACGTTCAGCTCGTGTGCACAGCCTTGCATGAGCTCCTGGTTCCTATAATATTGCAAGAACCTGGGTCACACACACCACATGAGTCAAGCAGACCTGCCAAAACTAGGATGAGTTTGTTTAATCACACCCTACTTCATGGATCTTCCCCTGCTCTAAGCAGTATAAAGACAAACAGGACTCCAGGCAACACAATCCTCTACTAACATTACCTGAATTGTAGAATTAGCCCTCAAACATGTAGCTTGACATAAAATCTGCATCCCGAATAGGTTAAGAAGAAGTAATGAAGTAGGAAAATGATAGGAGAAGCAGTCCTATAAAGGAAAGGACAACAGTTTATTTAAAATAAATAACCAGATTATACACACACACACACAAAGCTACAGCTATGTGCTACCATCGATCTGTCTGGCAGGAAATACAATGAGACCAAACAACATTCCAGCTAAAAGTTCCAAATGCAAATGAACAACAGTCAGTAGTTGAATTAGGTACTTCTACCAAGGGTGAGGTAAGTAACCATTCTGAATAATTTATCCCTGTATCAAGAGTCAGTTTGAAATAAAACCTTGTACATTTCATTTAGCAGCAGCAGCAGCTAATTGAAGGAATATTCCTGCTATAACTATTTTAATTTTGGGGATAACAGAATGAATACAGAATTTGTATCTTGACTAATACTGTTTTTATTAGGTGAGGAAACAATATAAATTGAGAACTTGTAAGGGGCCACATACATCAAATAACTGAACAGTTTCTATCTGAACTGGACTATCTTTCATTACAGGTCCTGAGAAAGGAACGACTGAAATCAGTTCTTTATTCAATATGCAAATTCTGGTCAAGGGAGTCAACGCATAAGGAAAATGTGATTTTTGACATTAAAAACCTGTTGTGTAAAGTGCTGTTTTATTATACAGTTATGTGTGCAGAGCTATATACAAGCAATACCAAATGCCCTTTCACTAAAGCTATATGTAGGAAAATATTTTAGCAGGGAGTTGTGATAAGATAGCTATAATTACTTTACTGCCCTGAAGACATGTAGGTGTGTACCTGTCAGAGGTTATATTTGTTAATGAACATTTTTTTAAATTCTTTTTGCATTGGTTGCAGAGAAGTAGTATAATTACAGAAGAAAAATTATGATTCTTCAGCCCAACTGAGCAGTTTTGATAAACTCCCATGCAAAAACCCTCTGAAGGAAATAAAGTGTAAGACAGCTGCCATTACTGAAGTATAACCAAAGGCATCTTTTTTGCAGACTCCTATTTTAAGATCTGAGGCTAATTTTCGGATTTCAGGTTAACTTTCAGGTCCCCTAATTAAATCACAAATCTTTGTTCTTTCTAATCAAGACAGACTTCAAAAACATGTCCATATAAGACAACTAAAAAGGAAAACTCAAGTCATTATCCTGAGTCAATATTCAATGTAGAATAGTATTTGACCAATATTTAAAGCATGAATATTTGACACTAGATACACAAACATGACTGAAATTGATATTTTTGTTAATATGTACACTGTAAATGACAGGTGTACATATAAACTTGATACAATTTATTTGCTATTTCCAATCAGCATTTATGCATTTTGAGTAAGAATATCTGGCCACAATGGAAGATGTTGACGTTACCTTAACCTCAAATTCAAGAACAACTCTGACTACTCAGCCAAGTGAAAAGATAGGAGAATTTTCTGTGTTTGTTAATGATTACAATGATGTATTGAATTTCACATCCTGCTAACAATAAGGTTTGTTGATTAAATAAACATGTATAATTGTTAAAATGTATCTCTGAGTTACGACCCTTTTAAGATCATTGCAGTGCTCTTTCCATGTCTTAGCAGAGATGACAAGAGTGCTCACAAAGGACTTATGTCTTACATAGTAATATCTGTGTTAGGTCAAATACAGTGACATGAAGAAAAATCCTCCTCAGCAGTGCCACAAACTGAAAAAAAAAAAAAAAAGTGACAGAATATATTCAGTACCATCTCCACTGGATCAATTTCTAGGTCAGTTGTTTGTCCTTTAAAAATGTCAAAGCAAGACAAATGTTCACAACTGTAGTCATTTTAAATAATATGCTACAGTTGAAATCTAAAATATGCCTAACTGGAGGTTCTGAGATTGAATAGAAGAATAAGTTTGTCCAGCGTGAGGAGAGAAATGTAAAACAAGAATACAGATTCTTCAGATGGTACTATGGCTCTGACACACGTGTTATATAGCAGGATACAGCAGAAGGATCACTGGTGATGTCACGTTTTCAGGGCAAAGGATTTGGAGAAGGGGTCACTGCGGCCTGCTGCTTTAAACCATGTTTCTGCCATTCATTCCATACACTACTGCAGAGCTTCCATCCATTTAATGAAGTAACTCTGTTTGGGATCACTTCTAAAATAAGTAATTTGAGCTTTATTAATTTTTATTGCAAGAATTTCCTTCACTCAGACGCACACACAAAACTTAATTTTAAGTCCTGAAACAATCTATAGTGAAACACAGAAGTTTCTCATTGAGGCAGAAAAGTGTTTTCGTTTGCCCATTCTAATTGTTCCATGAAGTTAAAAAAGGTTAGGCTTCCACCAAAGGCAGGTTCTACTTTCAAAAACTTGGACACAGAGTTCTGAAATATGCATACATGTTCAGTGAGGTAATTTAAGCCACGTGCTAAACAGTGACAGTTTCCTCGTCAAGATATTAGCACATACCTAGTCCTGTAAAGAATAATGAGACCCTCGGGAATTAATAAATCCTTCTGTCTAGTATTAAACAACTTTACTCTTACAGATGCTGAATATCTCACTGACCTAACAAAAATGCTCAGCTTCTTTCAGCATTTTATGTTATTCATTTTACTGCCTTCATACTGAGGGATACAGGACATTTAATAAATACATGTATTCAAAGCCACTTTCTTCAGCCTCATGATTTTTTCTTATATTTGTTTTCATGGTGATCTGCAGGTTGCTCTGGCTTACCCCAGGTGAGAATTAATGCTTTGGACCACTCTTTCTCCCTTCACTCTCTGTCTTTGTAAAGCTGTTCCATGCATCCAGCTTAATTGTTCCATGAGGATCACCACACAAGGTACCACAAAGTACAAAAAAACATACTTTAGCTCACTTTTTATGAAAAAATATCTCCACGTAGCAATGAAACCTCAGCATCTGACTTAAGCTGAGAAAGGATTTCACAAAGAAAAAAAATGCATTACATAGCAGGGTAAGCCAAGTGACACAAAAGACACCTTTTAATATCTCCAAATAGTCTGTACCAAAAGAGACACAGACAGAGACTGTTAGGATCACTATTGCTAGACAGGAAGAGGAAAAAATAAGCACTGTTTTACATTCCTTTTTCCATTAACAAATCCATTAAGCATTGACTTAAAAGCAGAATTTATAACAAAAATGGTACATAATAATTTAGAGAAATAAAGTATCCAGCATCGAATTGTGCCTGTGTCAGAGTCAGCTTACAACAGTTTAATGTCTATGCACAGTGTAACATGTGGATCCTGAAAATTATATGGCCATCCTGTTCATATCCAAACATGAATAACATCAAGCAGGATGATGATTAAACAATGAAGTGATATTGTAATGTGAGGTTTCTGTGCCTCTGGACAATATAAACAATGCAAGGAACTTGCCAATACAATAACTTGCATTATGTAAGCAAATATTTTACATGTTTAATTAAAGTTAGGAAACAGTATTAGCTTTGTATATTTACCCAAAAAGCAACCAACAAACAAATCTTATCTCTACTATTCAAGTGGAAAAAGCAACAAATCCCAAACATTCTGATCAGTTTTAAAAATCAGCCTGTTTTGAAAAAAATGTTAAATTGCAAGCTTGAAAATTTTATACACAATACAGAGCTGGGAGCATTTTGTTGTCTCTTTTGATTTCTGATAAACTGGGCACCAGCGATGCCAAAGTTGGCAGAAAATAGATTCTAACAAGAACTGTGAAAAGGTCAAAACTGACCATCTGTTTTAACACAAAATGGAAAGGATATTTGATAAAAGCTGTGAACGCCTTCACACAGGAGTCTTTGTATCTTTTATGTATTGAAAGAGTACATAAAATCACATGAAAACTGTCATTTTGAGAAAAGTTTACTGTAGTTTTTCATTGGCTCTTTGATTAGCACCTGAATTTGAATGAAAAGTGTGTTCCAATGCTCCAAATCCTAGCTGTTCAAAAACTCATTTGGATACACATGTAGAACAAAATAGTTTGTGAATAATGCATTGCTAATAACTAGAACAAGTAACTTTGAAAAACCCAAACAATTAATAAATCGTGCATCCAAGATTGTCTATTAAATAAAACATTAAGCCTTGTTAAACTCCACATAAGATAAATTTTGCCATCCATTTTAGCAATCACATGGAATACTTACTGTTTTCTTGCTTTCATTAAATTATCCCATTTTCTACATCCTCCTTCCATTTAGTATCACCCACTAATGTGCTGACAGAAGAAAAAATCAACTCTATAAAGAAACAGGATTTGCATTAAACATGCATCAGCTGGAGAAGAAACAACTCTAGTTTCAATTACTTCTGGATCTGAACCTGAGATCATACCTTTTTAGTGCCATTCTGCAAATTTGGCCTTTCCAAGATGGAATTCTGGCAACATGTTCTTGTGGAAGAGGGTGCAGTGGCAGCTGTGGGTATAGGCAGGGTCAGACTTAGGGGACGCAGAACAGCTGGACACCTCTCTCAAGCCTCTTTCCAGAAACCTCAGAGGAAGGTTCGAGACCAAAAACTCTCACCCAGAGGAGACCAGACGAAACTCTGCCCTGGCATCAGGAACCATGATAGATCTCAGTGTCATCCCTCTCACTCCCTGCCAGATTACCTGCACAAATTTCTCCTCCTCCACCCCTAAGCACAGCTGTGATACTGTGCAGATTGAGTCAAACCCACTTGTTTTGGCTTTGAGATGGCAAAAAACAAAGTTATCCATCACTTTCTGCCATTCAGGTCTGTAATGTTTTCCCAGATATGTTGCCCTGTGAAAACATGTGCCTACTGTCAGTGAGCTGAGAGCAGCTTTGCTTTTTGTACTTTAAGATTCTTTGGAATATAGGACAGCTATCATTAAAATTATCTTAGATCCTCTTTATACCTATTTAGAATATAAAACTGGGTGTCAAAGGATGTTTGGCTGTATTAAAAATTAACTAAAGCTATCTTAATCAATTAATTAATCTTTTTTATTATTATATCCTCTTTTTCACATATTTTGGCATCACTGTTAATTTATTCAACTTAGAACTACTTTGCAGCACGTAGAAATACTTTGTATCACTGGAATGTGTTAAATAATGAAAACACTCATAAAACATTTAGTATTTTTTTTTTTCAATTTTTGACATTTGACTGAAATTGAAATACCTCATTAAGGACAGCATATTGCATAAGATACAAATGCACATAACATAAAATCTCATGTTGAGGTAAAGAGTGCAGGGTACTATCAGATTCCTTTCTTCAGCCCCTTTCTACTTCTCATGGCACCCTACCAATCAAAAATATTTTCCAAGCAGTAGGGTGTAAAAAAATTTACTTAGTTACAAAACTGCATTTTATTTGAGGTTCATATTTATTCTATTATTTATTTAAACACATTTAATTTTCCTAGATTACTATTACTCCCATTACTACTTCCTGTGGTATTGGGGGGTAGATATCTAGGCTTCTACGACTTTATGCCCCAAGATCATGAGCTGTTATATTTATAGTTATTTAAATATCTTACAATTTTTAAAGTATGCAGATGCATCTTTGAAAATTGTACATTGTTATATTCTGATAATTGACATTAATTATTCTATGTCAAGTCTGCAAGCCTTCCTACATTACCACATACATCTACAGCACTTATATATATACAGTTTTCTTCTATGCTCTACAAAGGATTCTTCAGGTTCAAGAATATCCATAAAAAAAGCCCTCTAGATTAAGATTTGTTAGAGTAATTTGATTGGGGCCTTTGGTTTAATCTCTATTAAATACTATTAAGACTTCCTCCTAAGGGCAATGTTTTCATATAATGAAATCCTGTAAACACAAGGTCAGGCAGTGAACCATGGCTAAGCTCAACAAAATTAAATTCAGGAAATGCAAGGTTTTCCTTTTTGTTCATGTAATCCTTGGATAACCCATGGTCAATGCTACAGAGGAAATACTTGGCAGACATGTGTCCTTACATGCTTGTGTAGAAAAGAAACTGCAATCTCATCTAGATGGCCATGATGGGACTCTAGTCCCCCCTTGATAAAGTTCTCTTTCAACCTTCACATCCAGGCTTTTTGAAGGAAACCACTGGGCTAGAGAGTGGTTGACGCATCTCTTATCTTTCCTTGACAGTGGTGTTGAGAGCAGCCAAGACTGAAAGATCCACCTTTTGGTCCTGGCCTCAAAAATATCAGAATGGATTCATTTCCAAAAGTACGATACACCAAGTATGAATACAAAGTGCTTACTTGCTATTAAAATATATATTTTAAAACACCTAATATTAACTTTAAAGATCAATCACACTAAGGCAAAAAAAGAAATCAACTCAAAATCTATGTCTGAAACTCTTTATTTCAGCTATCTTCATTATTCTTAGAGAACAAAATTCTCCAAGTCTTAGGGAAGGAAAGTATTTCATGTGCTAACTTGGCGAAACGTGATATGAAAACTGGCATTTTCACAATGATGGTTGTAATCCTAGCTGGAAATAATCCTTTGGTTTTTAATCATTCAGAGTAGGAGCAATGGCAGTCCTCAGACCTGCCCTTTGATCCGTTTACCTAATTTAGGAAAACAGTGTGCTCTACTTCTCCTTCATGAATAGCAATTCAAAAACTGAGGAAACCACTTCTGTACTTAAAATTCTTCATTTTAAAAGAGATTTTCTTGGAAGAATCAAGGAACTTGGCTACTTTTCTCATACATTCCATACTTGGCAGAAGTGAAAAGGGCATTGTGACCTGGCAAAAAGAACCATTAGGGGTTTTTTCCTGCATGTTCAAGAGTATGACTGGTTTAAATAGCCACAAGAATCTAAACAGAAAAAATTCCTCTCAAAATTCAAAAGGAAATGCTTTAGGATAGACTTTTTTCAAATTCATTGTTTTTTTCCAGCAAGCATTCAAAATAATTCTAGGTGTTCTGATCTCTATTGCCACAAAAAAATATCTCCATTTTATTTCTTAAATGTTTCTCTATTCATGGAATTGTGTAAGAAAGAAGGAATTCTTGGTTTTGAACTGGGAAGAATATTTTGTCCACATTAGGAAAAACAAAACTTAGGATGACAAAACAAAAGAACAATAAAGCTTTGCATAAAGCTTTTGAGTTTTACCATTCCTGACTTTTCCAGTGGCAGGAGGGGCAAAAAAAAAAAAAAAAGAAAAAAAGTCAGTGTTTTACAGCAAAGAACTTGGCAAAAGGTACTCCAAACTGGATAAAATTTATGCTGTTTTGCAAGGTAATAAATCCAATATCACTGAACAATGAATTATCTGCGTTAGGAAGTAGATGCAAATGATACCTTTTGTACATCAGAGATTTTGTACCTTTAACTAACAGTTTTGAACTTCACTTTTGTCTTAGGCTATCCCTCTTTCCCAGGCACAGAGAAATAACCATCATGGCTCAATTAGGAAAAACCATATGTGGGGAAAACACATTTTGGACATTAGAATTCAAATATAGATGAGACATCTCAGAGATCACTAGTTAGATCCATAGTCAAAATTTTTTTGCCTGCTCTTTGGAGAAAAAGGAGAGAATGGACCAAACCTTGGGTGCAATGATGGCTTCAGCATGAGGTGAGAGCCATGTCTGGCATCCTTTCATCAAGAAAGCCATTCTCTAAATGTTTAAAATGGGAAACATGGCACGGGACGATCCAACACTCCTCTTGCACAACCTTAGATTGTTTGGGCTTTTTCTTTTGACATCTTGAGGGAAAGAGAATTTGTGGTTCACGTGCCTAATCCAAGACCTTTTTTACTAACAACGGAACTTCTCTGAAAACGCCACATTACAGGGTTTGGAGTAGAGTCGTCCTCTGCTGGCAGGTAACGGAAGTACATGGATGAAATAGGACTTGCTCTAGGAGATTGATATTTTGCAAAGTACTCAAGTTATCCACGAAATATGGTGGCAAAACATTTAGCAGACATGTTTTTCATAAAGTTAACATGCTTTGGACCTCTTCTGCCTGGTAAACTGGCTGAGGTTGAAGAGAAGACTGCTTTTAGTGACAGATAAATAGTATGAATATTCAGTCTACTTAGATGCACCAAGTCCTTAGTAAACCCATCCTGGTATTTTTTTAAGGGGCTGAATCTCCAAAAACACTTAGCAGCCAAAGTTGGAATCTAATTTCTGAAAGTGTGAGGGGAAAACTGTTCTTTGCTATCATGTCCAAGGAGCCTGGAATATTCAGCAGAATTGAAAAAAAAGTTACTGGTTTTAAGTAGATATGAACAACTTTGCTGGAGGCAGGATCCAACCACAGGGCTTTTTCTTCCTAACAGGCAGACTTGGTAGTGAAACAATAGTTAAAAAGTACAAGTTATTGCCACACAATTCCTTGACCAGTTAAAAAATAAACATGAAGACTAATTAAACCTCCTATCTTCCCACAGATCTGAGACAGTAAGAATTAGTCCAACACTGCCAATTATCTTATATAATATTTATTTTTCCATAGAGGAAAATGTGAGGTCATGGCAAATAATTAAAATACATTTTAAGCTGATTAAAATATGTATTTTTTGCAACACCCACGCAAGGAGAAACTTTGCTTCAGTAGAAAAAAAGGCAATCAGCTGTAGGCTGCTTTTATGTGTGTAGTATGAGTTGACAGTACTCTTTGATCCGTGTCCTTCAGGCAAATTTGACATCTATTTCACCTGAGGCAGGCACAGATCTTTTGAAGGGGCTCTCGATATGATGAATGACTGACAGCCAGAAGTCGTGTCACCATCCTCCTCTGCCTCTTCAGATCCGATTTGCAGGCCAGGTGAATCTCATGACATGTCTCCTAGTAAATCAAGAAGTGAGAAGAAATGCCTGAAATAGTTCCCATCGTGCTGACACCATAAAATCTAGATGATGAGTGATTTTGAGAATCTCAGGAGAAACTCAGCTTAGCCTTACATTCATTTTAGAATAGGGTAGCAATTGTGAAGAAAATTCAATCTTGCAAATAGCATATTTAGAATCTGTGCAGAAAAAACACCACAGTGCCTTTAAATAAAATCTTTTTCCCCTCTTAGTTCTTTTATATCTGCTTTCATACATGTGCTGTATTTCCCTTCAATAACTTTTTTTAATGTCACAGCAGTTTATTTTAACTATGAAATATTTATTTCTAGAGCATATAATTAAACATTAGTCTTTTTATTACACACCCAATTTTACTTCAAAAAGGCTGTGTGGCCTGTTGGTGTAAGATGATGACCATTTTTTAAGTGCCTAAATAATGAAAGTAAACCATGGACATAAAACCAGAGCCACTATCAGAACACCTGCGAGCTAACCATTCCTAATTATTACCTTAGCAAAGTTCTCACTGTGGATGTCTCTCACTGTGGATGTATCTCGCTGTGGATGACCTTCTTTATTTATTTGGTTTTCATTCCATGCATTTTACAGTAGCAAAAAAGAATCTACCTACAAGTAAGAGCTAATCAATTAAGAATAAGTAAAGGATAAAATATTTCTGGAGGCAAACAATCCCTGCCCTTTCCCTATACAATTTGATTTGCTATACATCTGAAAACATTTCCACTCACAAGTCTGCTACATAAATTTGAATCCTTTTTATCTTCCAAAGACCAGCTGTGCAAGGTTTTGTTTTGTGAAAAATCAGCATAAAAATGAGAAACTAGTTATCCACCTATAAATATATTTTCTGCTTTTGATGAACAGCAAATTGTTTCACTACTTGTCCTAAGGAGGAAGGAATATGGCCAGATACATATTTAAATAGTGTGGCTCTGCATTGTTATTAAATGGAACAGGGAGTTACATTTTTATTTTTCATCTGGGCAGAACAAGGAATGTTGTTCGTCTCCAGCCTTATTTTACTGATCTTTGTTTTGCCAAAACTGAAAATTCATTAATTTTAGCCAGACTGAAATAATGTGGTTGGTTTGCAGTGATGATGTTTCATGCAGTGCTTAATAATGAGTATCTGACTGGAGATTAAACACACAGCAAGGTAGTTGATCCCTTCATGCTAAAGAAGAATAGCTAGGATATGGAAGTCTCCTCATAAACTTCTACATTACAGGGAGCTCTTTTGGAATATAATTTCTACTAACAAATGCAAAAAAAAAAAAGAAAAATTTTCTCCAAGAATAAATCTGATACAGACATATAGAAATAGATATACACATACTCTCATACACACACATATATATACAGGCATAAATATACGCAAACCTATATTAAAAAAGTCCAGAGCAAGATTATATAGATTGTTAGAATTCACAGGCATGTATTAAATGAGATTTTTTAAAAAATATATGATGCACTTACCATAGGGCATGTTAACAGTAGTTTTAGGGCTGTGAATGTACATCATTACTATACTGCAACACATTCCCTATCAGAAGAATACCAAAGGCCCTGCATAATTAAATGATCTCTGCAAAAACAAAGGCAATAGAGTGGACAAACTGGCAAATTATTTGATAGCAAGAAAAAATACCTCGCCTCAACATTCATACCATACATTTTAAGTGAAATAGGAAGGCTAAAAATGTAGAATTAAATTGATTTCAGTAGATTTGAAAAAGAAAAGTGATTATCTTATCTGTGGAATACTAGTGAAAGAAAAATGTTTAATAGAATTCAGGGGCTATAATGCATCCAAATATGTTAACTGTATTTTTTACTTATATAATATGATAACTCATTGACTTGCAACAGGGATTCCCACTTCTTCAGCCATAATAGAAAAACCTCTACCTTATCAAATGATAAAATTTGCTCAGTCACTATTCTTTTGACTAAGATATATTTTCTGTTCCAGAAACTTCAATTTATGGTCTTAATCTTGAAAAGAAAAGATAAACCAAAGGCAAAACAGCAAAACTCATCTGAAGTAAAACCTAAAGGTGGGGTTTTGTTTGTTTGATTTTTTTTAATTATTTTGGTTTTTTGTTTAGTTTTGTTTGGTTTTAGGTTGGGTTTTTTTGTCTGATGGTTTTGGGGGGGTGGAGAGGTGTTTAGTAACCATAACCTGTGTCTTTTCTCTCTCTGTATCCTGACTAGAGGTTTATCTTTCTTCTCTGGAACAGCAGACTCATGAACCCAGTGAAAGGACACCACGTAATGTATGAAACAACATCAGAAGGTAAATATAATCAAACCACCCATTTCTTTCTCTGGATAGTTCTGTGGATTAAAGTTGGCTACATGGTAAAATCCCTCATAGCCGTTCTCCCACTTCCTCTCCCCAACAGGGAAAGCAAATATGATGGTAAACCTCATTGATGAAGGTGTAGACAGGGAGACTATTAACCAATCACTATCACGGGTAAAGGAACCCCATGACTTGAGGAAAATTAATGTAATTTATTGCCAATTAAAACAGAATTGGATGGTGATAAACAAAGATGAAAATTAAAACATCTTGCTCCCACACCAACCCTTTTTCCCAGGCTCAGCTTCACACTTTCATTCCCTCCACCCCAAGTGGCTTAGGAGGATGAGGAAAGGGGGCTGTGGTCAGTCCATTACAGCTTCTCTCCACCACTCCTCACACTTTTTCCCTCCTCCAGCATGGATCCTTCCACAACCTGGAGTCCTTTAGCATAAAACTGCTCCTGCATGGAATCCTTTCCACAGGCTGCAGTTCTTTCAGGATATACCCACCTGCTCAAGTGTGGGCTGTGTGGGAATCTCTGATGGATGCCAGGAGCAGCTCCTCCCCCTCCTTCTTCACTACCCCTGGTGCCTGCAGGGCTGTTTCTTGCTCTTTTTCTTCCCTTTTCCTCAGTCTGTCTGGCATTTTTTGCCATTTTTTAAATACGAGTTCCCCGAGGCGCCACCTGAGGGGCTGACAATATATTACTGTCATATTCATGAAAAATATTTTAGGAATTTATTTGTATTTGTTAATTATCTACACTTTGATGTCAGAATGGGCTCCATTTAGCTCGGGTTGTGGCTCTGATGGTCATATCTAATAAACTGGTGTACAGTAATTTTTATCTTCTTTTTCCTACTGGCATGATTTCAGAATATTCATTTCAAATTTGAAATGGATTCATCCCAGCTGCCATGAAACCATTTATGCCTTAAAGAACAGCCAGAATTTCCAAATTGCTTGGAACCTGTTCAGGTGGTTGGCAAACAGATTTCGCTGCAGGTAGCAAAACCATTCTGCTGAATACAAAGGCCAGGCCTCTACATTTATTGGTTTTATACTTCATAATAAAATTATAATTCACAGAGATGCTGAGCAAGAGAAGTAAATAAATGTTACCATGGCTGTGCAGGCTTCTCTCTATGGATTGCATCCAAGGACCCTTGGATCCCACTCAAGGCCTTATCTCTGATGTTTATTTATGCATAGCCATTTCTAAGGCACTCAACACTCTAGTACCATAGTCCTTTGAGACACAACAGAACAAGCCTTACAACATGCTTGAAAATAAAAGAAGGGTCATTACACCATTTTACAAGCAGAAATATGGAGTCCAAGTACTCAAAGAGTACTCAAAAATACAGGGACTTCTTTGCTCAATCACCTGAGAAATATAATTTTATGATTGATCTAAAGGAGAAAGGAAATTAACTGGGGGGCAGGGGTGGTAATTGGGGGAGGGTTGGAAGTTAGCTTTCAGTTTATTAGTCTGTTTGTCTTGGAGCATGGACAGAACACTGTCAGGGGACACGCTCATATATACACACACACAAGGCATTGAAGCACCTGGAGCAACAAACACCACACTGTTCCCTTTCTGTAACCCAAGAGCTGCCTATTTGGAGTCCACTGTGGCTTTTCATTATTTAAATCTTATATTAGTTATATCAACAAATTCTGGTTACTTTAAAACCCAGAGGTGAAGTACCCTGGATGTGAATTTAATCCTACTGTCAAAATCTGGATATCTCCATAAGAGTGTCTTAACTGTACAACTACTGGTTGTTCTGGGGGTTGTTTATTTAATTATTGTTTTTTGAAAGAATGAGAAAGTGATATATAGAGGCCAGGATATCTGTGTGGTTGCAAATCTCTTGTAAGAAACATCTATGCTTAATATAAATGATTCTACACTTATGTATTGTTCTTTTTTCTTTTTTTTCCCCCAGCTTTCAACTTTGCCTGGTTTAAGTTTCATAGGATCATTTCATTTAGTGCTTATTTTTTCCTAATCTTTCCAGATCTTAAGAAAGCTAGAGTATAATTGAGAAGCTGAATTTGAAAGAACAATGTATGACCCACGTTTTTAATTATGGAAATTGAAGGACTTTTCCAAGGTCATGCAAAACAAGGAAATCTTTAATCAGTTCATCAGATCTACTCTTTTACAGTCTTCCCACAAGTCTGCCATATGTTATATTCAGCCTTAATCACAGAATTCAAAGCAGTATCTTATTCTTTTTTATACAGGTGATGCATTTAAACAGATGACTAAAGGCTCCTGCTTGATTTCAACAAACAAGACTAAAAAAAAGAAATATTTTTGTACGTGTATTTGTTTTCAATACAGAAGCAGAACAAAAATACAAACCTGAGATTCTTATGACAAATTGAAGAGCCTTTCAAAAACTTCTGCGGGTCAACAAACTTAAGATATTTCATATTTGTTTTGAGTATGTAGCTGAAGACTTAAAAGCCTCTCTGCACATTACTATCCTGTCATCCCTTATACATTTGTCTCTCACCATATACTTATCTTTTTGTGTTTTTATTTTGTCCCTTTTCTAGGTTAAACAGAGCAGAAGTGAAGGAGTAGTCTGAGAGTTCATCAGATGCTAAGTTTGTGAACAGTTCAGGAGGTGACTGAAGATGTACTATACTCAGGTGCAAAGAAAGTGAAAAAACAAACAACACACATACGATGAAGCTTTTAAAAAAAAACCCTAGACAACATAGAAAGTCAAGTGAATGAAAATAATCTCCTGTCTCTATGAACTTACAGTCAATACAATGCCTGTATTTGCCTGTAACTGTAAAGCAAATATTTCCACTTTCAATTGTCATTCCTCTCTTGCAACAGACAATAGCAGAAACAGAGAACAAGCCTTATCTATGAAGACTTTACTGGGATAACAGCTGCCATCATGCACCTAAGTGGCTTCCAAACTGACTCTTGAATTTCTTGTCTTTTTATCCCAGAATAAAGTAGTCCAATTATTTTTAATTTTTTTGTGCAAAAAAATTAATTTTTTTTGCTAAAAATTTCTAGCTTAAAAACATGCAAAGATTGCAAGTGCATTGTTTAAATGTAATTACTTTTCCTTTTTTTTTTTTTTAAAACGTGGAACTGATCTTAAAGCAGAATTTCAGTTCAGTACAGAAAAAGTATTGAAAAGAAAAGGAAATATTCTAAAACAAGACAAAACATTTCAAACCACACACTACCTTATGGGCGTGGAAATCTTAAGCAGTTAAATAACAAAGTCAACAAGATCCCCAAGATCAGAAGTCAGACAAACCAGGAGGTGTGCAGTACTGAGAGAGCAAGATATTAGGGAGTTTTATATCATGCATTTTAAAAACCTCCAAAATGCACATTAGGAATAACTCTGGAAGAGGTGGTATTTTAGGCCAAAAAGCTTTTTTTTTTCTTTATGTGTACAACAAATGCTTTAGCCTTTAAGAAAAAAAAATACCTTGGCAGAAGAAACATGCTGGCTTTCATGGGTTTCAGTACTTATTATTTTAATGCCCTTCTGTTAACCTAATTGTATATTGTAGGTTCTTCTAGATCTATTCACAAGTAACCACAGATGTCAGTGTGAAGGTGGGAAAGCCCGGTCAGGCTCTTAGGCCCTGACTGACCCACAAAAGGGACCATTTACTTATGTAAATGAAATTAAAATGAAAGCAGACACATGAATTTGTGTTATCTTCACAAAAATATGATGTCATATTTTTTAGTGATGACTGTGAACCAGAATAAACAAACTCATGACTTCAGGAATTACCAGCTGGCCACTACAGCATCCTTGTTTGTTAAGTATTAGAACTAACAATTTAATATAGGTTATGTCAGTGTTTAGCTACAGGGACACAGGAAAGGATTTTGCTTGCTCAGTACTGGGCCTTTGGAAAGGTACTAAGTAAATAAAATGAAAGTAGGAAAATATTGTCTTTTGTTCTTAAGGAAATGGATTATTTTTTTTTTCTTAAGAAGCCCATGAGAGGAAGCTAAGAGTGGGTATTTAATCTTTAAACACAACATGGCCTTGAAACCACGTTATGATATATGTAAATATGCAGTGCTGAGGTGAGTTTCTGTGTACCTTAACACTTTACCATACATTCCAACTCACAGATGACAAAGCCCGAGGCCCTTCACTTGGTAAAAGCCTCACAGTGAAGCAGCATTTGTTGAGAGAACCTGGCTTAATAGCCACAAAAGATTAAATTGAAACCTGTGTATAACTAAGAGCAGCAAGAATCCCAGATGAACTCATTTCCCACTAAGGAGGTGTTTACACAGCCTGCCTAAAGAGCAGGGAGAGGCAGCAAAGCACACTGAAGTTCTCCAGTGTAAGCAAAAGGGACGTGCTACTCGATGATACTGGCAGATCATAAAAGGCTGGTACACGGATCAATGTAAACTGGAACAGAGAGCACACCTGACATTCATTCCAGGCATCACTTCTCTGTGGAGGTCCCACTTGAGGACAAGGTCTCACTACACTACAGCTGATAGTTTCATACTGAGAGTTGTAAAACTGATATAATTGCAACATGGACTGAAATATCGTAATCAGTTCAGAGCCAGTCTCAGGCTGGTGTAAGAAATCTCAGATAACTTTGAAATTAGGTTTTGGTAGCGATATTAAAAAAAAAAAAGCCCAAGTCAAATTATTTTATGGCATCTATGGAGGTTTACAGGGTCCGCAGGAGGAATTAATAAAAATGACCTATGGTGTTAAAAAAGATCAGTTTCAAAGTACTTCTAGAAATTACATTAAAAAAAATGCTTTGCGGTTTTACAGCAAAAATAATACAATTAATCTCACCTAACTTAAGGGTTGTATAAAACAGATTATGGACACTAAGTTAGTCATTTTGTATTTTCTTTGTGGCCAAATGGCAAGAAATAGCCTCTTTAAAGATGCAATTAATTTAGCTTCTTTTAGATATCTACTTCAGGATGCAAATAATTACCTTGAATGGTACTGATTAGAACTCTGCCGATTACAACAGACACTTGGAATGATTAGCTTAGAGACAGATTCCGTCAGAGATTAAGATGTGTAAAAAATCTTACGAGAAGGCAAAAGAAGGATTTTTAATCTAAATCAGAACAAATCAAATTAAAATTTGGGTGCATGGAATGAAAACTCCTGACTCTTACCCTGTGACCCTGTGTCCATGTGCTGTCTCAGAAGGCTGCTGGGGCAGGAGGCGGGGAAGGCTGGAGCTACGTCCCTGAACTGGGTGCTGCCTGTGGGATCTGCCATTTCTTTGAGTGAATGTGACAATTAGTAGCTGCCCTTGAACAGCTTTTTGGACTGTTTGGTTGAAAGAGAACAGGTGCTGTCATTGCTTTCTTCTCAGGACGCATTTATAGATCCCAGCTAAATACCCTTTCCCACTCATGTGATGATACTTGCCAGAGCTCAGAAATTAGCTTCGGAATACCTACAAATTAGACACATCTAAATTCTTTTTCAGACTTGTCCCAACACTCCAGGTTTAGTAATGTCATCCAGATATATATCAGCACAAGGATGTAAAATCTTTAAAGGTGAATATTTCCTCAATAGACGAGTCTGCAGATTCAAAATTTAAGATATGAAGGTCAGGTTCTACTGAAAATCAAAATGTTTTCACCTTGACGAGTTTGCTCTCAGTCTACAACATGCAGGTGTGACCACTTTGTTTTTACTACAAACCTTTTTCCTTCTAATTTGTTATCCAAAACTGCTTAGATATAATAATTATAAGCAAAAATCTGAAGAGATCCTTTGAAAATATATTTTATATTAGATAGCGTATGCAAAATTAATCTCCTGCATTAATAAAATTTCGATTAACACACTATTTCCAGGCAATTGACACCTAATAAATACCTACTTTTCTAAGGCACTTCACTTACTGTATAACTGATTCTAATTTTAGTGGTCATTTCTTAATCGTTTAAGCAGGTATTTTTAGTTATTAACAATTTACTTTCCTATCACTAAGCTGTAAAAAAAAATCAGTTATGATACTAAATAATGTAAAATTATCATTGATACGAACTTACAGCATATTTCATGTTTGATACATTTTCTAGCTTTAGGTGCATTATTTTTAGATGACTGGTTGCTGGGTAATCATCATTCCTCTGATATTTTTCGAGCAAGGAGAGAAGTTTCTAAAGCAGTTTCAGATGGAAGAAACAAGGTTTGTTGGCAGAGGCAATATCTTTTATTAGACCAGCTGATATAGTGGAGAACAATCAGGCAAAATTTCTAGCACACAGTCATGTAATCAATTCTTTCTGGAAAACACACATGAGCACAAAAGAAGAGTAGAATTTGAAATCTTATTTTAACAGCTCATGTGTGGATTAACAGGAATGTAATTTTGAAACAGAACAACTTTAAAAGATATATCCTCAATTTGCAGATTTATGTATCTATGAATAATAAAGATTATTTTTTCTTAGAATAAGGCATTACTTTCTGTTACTGTACTTCCAGTAACATCATGGAAGTATCCAGATTTTAGTCCTAAAAAAAATAATTTTTCTAGATATTTTCAGTATCTTATATATAACTCTGTCATGTGCACGCAGGAACAAATTTCAGGATCATCAAAAACAGAGGGGGGGAAAAAGCATATACAGACATCTGTGTCCACATACTAGCCACTTTATCTTTTTCTATAGATTCATACACATATAAGTATGGATATTTGACACAATAATGCTTCACCTTGCAGCATTAAACCTTTCACACTGTACAGAAACACAAATATTTCTAAAAAAAAGGAGAAAAAACAACAATGTACAAGTAATATGGGAGATTGGAAGAATTCAAGGGTAACATGACAATGGATGCAAAAATGAAAGAAACTCAGAATTAAGGTTGGCCTAAATATGTTGACATTAGCTTCAATTTATGACAATTAGAGCTAAATATAATAACTTTGTCCTAAATGCTAGCTTAACTGTTCTTTATATTGTGGTGTCATGGAAGAGACACATGATTACAGTACCAGCTTGAGTTTCCCAGAGCAAACTATTTTAATATTTCTTTCCTGTAACTTTTCTATCCAAACAGAACCACCACTACAGCTTTCTGTTCTGTCTGTATACGTTACCTACAACAATTTAAATGAGAACAACTCCCAAAAGCAGGACTAAATCCCAGATAGCTTTGTCTCCAATATGGTGCTCTAATCCCATAGACAGTTGCACACCTGAAAGACAAGGATCATCATCTTAAGAATGGTCTATACTAAGAGGGTGTCATTCAGGTTACAGCATAAGCAGTGGATTATTTATACTATTCTCCATAAAAGAACAGTGTTGTAGCACGTAAAATTATCAGAACTAAAGAAAGCAGATCTTCAAACAACTTGCAATTAACCTTGTACATCCTTGCCATAGGATTTTGTGATCACTTAAAGTTTACAGAGGGTGAAGAAAGTTACTCCTTTTCTGTTAGTAAGTGTGAATGCTGTATTCCTTCCCCCACCACACAGGAAAAAAATCTCCAAAGAAGAGCAATGAAACAGGTGAAGGGTCTGGAGAAGAAGTCCAATGAGGAGTGGCCAAGGGAGTTGGGGTTGTTTAGCCTGCAGAAAAGGAGGCTCAGAGGGACCTTATTTCTCTCTATAACTGCCTGAAAGGAGATTGTAGCCACGTGGGGATTCGTCTCTTCTCCCAGGTAACAAGTAAGTTGTGCCAGGGCCGGTTTACATTAAATATTAGTAAAAATTTCTTCATTGGAAGGGTTGTCAAGCACTGGAACAGGCTGCCCAGGTAAGTGATGGCATCACCACCCCAGAGGTTTTTGAAATATGCATAGGTGTGACCCTCAGGGACATGGTTTGGTGGTGGGCTTGGAAATGCTGAGTTACTTGTTGGAGTAAATGACTTTAGAGGTCTTTTCCAACTTAATGATTCTAGGAGTCTAGGATTCTATGTAATAAACCAAGGGCTCCTAAACATAGATTAGTGGGTCCCTGAAATTCCTTTTTCTGGAAGGTGGAAAGATACCTGGGAAAACAAGCACTGTTCATTCTTTAAAAAGCATTTGCTGTAATCTGCTGTTAAACACAGGACCCCGGGCCAGATGCATCTTTTGATATCCAAACAGACAGTCTCATCTTCTTACATTTTGATCTTACAAGCTTGAAGTGCTTTAACTTAGTGCTTCGAGTGCCCTGTAGAGGTCAACACATACACACTTCTATATATGTATGTGTATGTAGATATATATATACTGAAAGTATTAAAATTCAAATGTATTCCATACATGGGAATGCTAATTAAAAAAATAAAAGCTAACTGGCTTAGTACATCTCCCTTTACATTCAAAACCAAGAAAAATAATGGGAAAATTAAATAAATCTTCCTGTTATCAACACCCTCTGCAGTATGTGGTAAACTGCAAAAAATAGCACTCAGCTGTAACAACAGCTGAAAGCTTAGTAAGCCAAACAGACTTTGATAGTAAAATTCCTTACCTTCAATCCTACATGAAGAAAGAGTGTGTCCCTTTATTACTGGGGTAATTTTAATTGACCCTTTTGTAAAAAAGTTCTCTATATTAAAATGCGATGAACTTCTTTTGAGAATTCCAACAGCAACATAAACATCAGGGAAAACAAACGGATCTATGCTTATTTAGAAAAATATAACAGTATATTGATGCACCTAGAGAGCAGTTTAGCACTACTAATAATGAAAAGCCAAAAATTAAAGCACTAGACAGAAAATTAAAGATATGGGAAGTTAAATTTGCAAACATAACATAAATAGAGGAAAGTTAGCATACAATTAGAGTTTCTAATTTCTTTAAATGTCTCTCAGGTTGCATACCAGGCAATTAGATTTCATTGGGCTTCAATTTGCTGTTGGGAACAGTTCAAAGTGTAAGACTTTGGGAAGAGTAAAGGGAATTATGTTTTTTTAATTAATATTTGAAAGTTACTGTAATATGAACACAGATTTCAATCTACAAAGAAAATTACGCTAGCCTTTCTTTAAAGAAATATTATTCATAGATCAGAGTTCCCTTGAAGTATAGTTCTGTAAAACAATATAGCTATATATTGAAATGCTGGAAAGAAATTCTGAAAACAAAAGAAAAAAAACTGAACCCAAAACAGTAATGAACAAGGAAAAAAATATCAAACCAATAGTACATTTTTACCACTAAATAGCACTGAAGAACCAGAAAATGCACTAGTATTTTTCTCCTATTAGTTCATGATAGTCTTCCATAGTTAGACAGTTATGAGCATTCTCAGACATCTAAATTCTAATCAGTAGTTGTAACTACTAAATTACAAACTACGCAAAGTCTGATTGCCTTTCACCGCAAAAGTAAGTTCATATGAAAAACGTGCATCAATTGCATAGTGCCCAGGAAGAAAGGAAGTAAACACTCAAAAGTTTGACTTTCTCTATCCTTAAGGCTCACTGCAGAATTTAGAATCTATGAAATTGTCCTTGCTTTCAAGAAAAGAATGAAAGTATGAAGAAAGAGCTTAGGCATTTTGTCCATGCCGAACTTTCAAAAGTATTTATTTTTATTCATATTAGCATTACTAAGTGGGGAAGAACATCACTCACACTGATGTAAATCAATATGAGTGGTCAAGAACTAAGATCTTTCTTTCTAGAAAAAAATAACATGCTATTGAATTCTTCTGCTTTCTTTTTTTTTTTTCTGAGAAGAAGAAACAAATTCTAAACCATCTATCTAAAAAATAAATTTCATAGCTTACTTGAGACATTGTGGCTTCCCTACAAATCCTCAATTAAGGTATTAGAGAGCTGGTCTGAGAAATAGAAGGATTTTAGCCCAGTGAATATGGTTTTACCATCACTAGTGAAAAAACCATACATTTGTATTGATCCAATTGGGGCAAGTGTGGAGCAAAATGACAAGTTGGGGCTGGAGGAGGCTCTTGGGATACTTAGTCTAATAGGTAACTGATTTTTTTCCATTGTGGAGTCAAAATGGTTACCACTCCTGAATTCCAGTTGGTCTGTGTGATTGAGGTTCAAAATAAGCATACAAAGTCAAAGTAAAAAAAGTCATAATAACATCATTTAAAAGCACTCAGTCCAGCATTTGAAAATACTGTTCAATTTCTCTTCTAACTTCTATTGAAGAATCTCAAATTATATAAAAAACATAAATTAATTAAGTGACTGATGATAAGGTATAGATCATAAGTAGTAATTATTTTTGAAAGTATAAGAAGATGATTTTTAATTTTATTTTTTTTTAAGTCTGAGACATCTTTTGTTTCCAAAGCTCTGCAGACTCAATCTTGAGAAGACCGACTAATTAGAGTATTGCTGTTTTATTATTCTGGGATAATAGGAAAATATGACAAATACTTCGTCTTTTAAAAGCAGAAGAACGTAGTCAGAAGAAGAAGTAAGGTTGCCAAATACAGTATCGAACAAGATAAAATTAATTCAGCTTATCAGAATTATATAGGAATAACACATCCATTTACCTTGCAATTTTCTCATCTGAAACATAAAATGGATAATTAGCTGAGAAAGCAGTGTGTTGTATTATCTATGTCATTGCATCTTGGGATAACAATTCAGTATTATGGCTTTGACCAATGTTATAAGAAGACTTCCATAACACCATTTTTAAAAATGTAATCTGAAAAGAGGTGTGTGAAAGGAAAAGACAAGGAGGTAGTTTTTAATTTATTTCATCTCTTCCATAATACATTTTACTGTATATCTTTCTGGAAAGGAGGGATTTGGCACATGATACAAGGGCTCAGTAGGAAATCCTGGATTTTGAACTCATCAAAAAGAAAAAAAAGAGACACTGTGTATTTTAGGTGTCTTAAGCAGTCAGCAACTTCTCTTTCAGCCCTCAAATTATACACTTTCCTACATATATACAAATCGAATGTTCATAAATTATAAACAAATACATCATACTCTTATAGATAATTTAGTGCACAGAATTACTGTAAATCAGTAAAAAAATGACATTTCAGATCATTCCATCCCTGAATTCTTATAAATTAGGCTAAGGAACACTTAGTACTCTAAGGAGGTCAGTATGATAGACGCTGTCAGCGAATGCCTGTCAGGTTCAACTCCAGGCAAAATAAAGTTAAAACTGCCATTTCTTTCTAAAATCAAGCTTGAGTAGACAGAGAAACCTCATGGCTACTGCCTGTATGTTTGAGTTCCAGTATTCATCTTGTTTCTGAGATGAGCCCCCTTACTGAAAGGCTATGGGCTGATTACCAAGACAGAAGAAACAAGTTGATTCCCTCCAAGTTATTCTACTGCTCAGAAATTAATTCAAGCTTCAGTGGGTGAAAGTGAGAGTATAAACAAAACTGGTCAGGGAGTTTCTCTAACAGGGTGGGAGGAAAAATTATCTGTAGGTCCCTAAAACAGTGAAGATTTTATATTTTACCCACTGAGTGTTTACAGCAGAAATAATGCAATGATAAGGTTTTTACCTAGATTTCCATTATATTAAAATGCAAACATAATGTAAGAAATAGAATTGCTGTGAACTTTTTCCACAGAAATTGGAAAGGAGCTAAAGCCACTCCTTGGATCCATCATTTACTGTCTCCTTTATCTGTAAATGCATGTGGTCAATATTTCAGTTCTAACCCAGTCCTGAACAGTCAACAAATGGTAATAAGTATTGTAATGTAATAAAATTTACTTAGAAGGCTGGAGAAATGTGACAATTTAGCTATGTAATGCAACTTCAACTGTTTAAGTTCTATCATTTACAGCTCTATAGCTTTTGGCAGAAACATTTTTCTTTTTCCATACACCTTTTTGTTTACTGCATTTACTGCATGCTATTTTCAATGTGCCTTTTCTCATAGAGCAGCAGTAATCATTTCCTAGAAAAGGCTTTTTTGCATCATACCATCAACAAGAAATTGAGACAATCTCTATTGTATACTAGAGGATAAAATCCCAGTGTCTGGATACATCCAACACAAACACTGGGATAAGCATCCTGGATGGACCATGCCTTCTAACTGCATGAAAACCTGGAAAAGAACCAAACCCTTCAGTATCTTTCAAACAGTAACCACATATCCTGGTTCTGACCTGGACAGAGTTAATTTTTTTGTAGTAACCATGATGGAGTGGAGCCTGGAGCCATGTGGGCATGGCTAGGAGGTTATTCTATACCACCTCACATAATTTCCATCTTATAACTTTTTAATTAATATTGTTGCTGTTACTGTTTTTTTTCTTATCACATTGTTGTTTCCAGTAAATTGTCCTTATCTCAATCTGTGATCTTTGCCTTTTGTACTTCAAGTTGAAGAGGGAGGGGCAGGGAGTGGTGGTGTGGTTTTAGCGGGACTACAAAACTGGAGAATAACATTCCAAAACCACGACATCACAATACTGAGTGGTTGACTGTCTAATTGTCATATGGAGTTAGTATGTACATAGGATCATAGAATCATTTAGCTTAGAAAAGATTTTTAAGATTGAGTCCAACCATAAACCTGACACTGTCAAATCTACCACTAAACTGTGTCCCTAAGTGCCACCTCTACATGTAATAGACCAAAACATATAGACCCACATCGGGGAATTTACCACAATACTCCTGAGTCCTGCATTTAGATAGGTACCAAATAAACTCCAAGTGAACTCTGCTGATGGTTCCATTCCAGTTAGTAATACTATAATCTTGTTGTTATAGCTTACTTTCAAATGTATTCCATTTCTTCTAACACCGTGAATAGTGCCAAGCTCTATTCAACAGATTATATGAACCTCAAAATAAGGATGTGGAATGTCTCTTCAATGAGGTAAAATTATTTGAATATCTCTGCAAAGGAAGGAGCATTTAAGCAGCATTTCTCACATTCTCAGCAGTAGTTTTCTCCTTTATTGCCAGTTTATGTCAAAGACATATGGTTTAGAAGATGAGTCTCCCTTAGGAATACTTTTGCTTTCAATAAGAATTAGCACACCATTTCTTCTCCAAACTCTTTCAAGGCTTTGATGTCTTAGCTGAGACACAGCATTCTTTCATCTTGACATTCAGTAGAGGAAAACATGTTTTTTATTTATTTATTTATTTATTTCAATATATTTAGAAATAGCTTAATGTAATTAGATGTCATTTCTAGTTTGACATTCATATTTCAAAGGTCATATTCTCTCCGTTGTAGTGGCATGTATATTTTTTTAAATTAAAAATCAAATCAAACAAAAAAAGCCTCCTCTCTTTTGAGATTATCAATTGCAGCTATATTCTGCATTTTTAAAATGCATAAAAGGTGCAAAAAAAACTCAGTTCCTCCAGTAGGTTCAGTCAGCAATAAGGGCTGCAAAGGTTTTCATCATTTGAATTTCACACATACAGCCCTAATACAATTGAAATGAGGAGGTTTATAACCCAGCCTAGCTAATGGATATAGATCTATCTTGGAACTTAAACATCACTCTGTGTAATTTTCAACTTTCTCATCATCATCAGACTCTGCTCCTGACGTGGACTCTGTGCAACAAGGTAGGAAGTGCAGCTCTATGAAACGTCTGCTTCTGCTGTCTTGACCAACTCCATATCCCTGGAGAATCCCCAGGCTAGTGATAACTCTGCTGCAAATGTCCAGAACACATACTTAGTCTATGTATTTAGTGTACTGCACCTGCTTCTTTAATATATTTTTTCCTTCTACACAGTTAGCAGGCTACCTACCTAAATATGAAAGAGAAGGCCTTCCTCTGTTGATATCAATTTTAATATAATCTAAAATTGCATAGTAAATGTTGTCTTAATGCTATAATTAATCAAAACATAATAATTTGCTTATGACAGGGAAATCATTATATTGAAACACTGTTGTTCAGTGATTCAGTTTTAAGCAACTCTGAAAATTATCATTAAAAATGTTCATCATTAAGTGTAGAAATTAATTTTAGTAGTATATCTAGGTGGCCTGGCTTTAAGAAAAGAAAACATGATATTGAGTATTTTATTCAAATTAGTTGTTTTGATATCTCAGTATGGACATATAACGATTTTCTTCCAATTTAAATATATTTTATAATTATATATGTTTCATTTGGCACTAAAAGTATTGTCTAATCTTGTTCATTATACACAAAAATGAGATCCTCTTTTAATATTTCAATTGGTTACAATTTAAAGAGGTACAGTGTCTAAAAAGTAAAGATTTTATATTTCAAATATTTCACGCATATTTCCAAGAATTCCTTGGGAAAGAAACTAAAATGTTGAGCTAAAATTATTCATGCCAAGTTTGAAAAGTAATTTAACAAACACATTTGAAGTTTCATTTTGTAGCTAGTTCACATCATTTTCTCCTAATATAGATTCATTCCTCCTTTTAATATAAATTCAATATTCTTATGAGCAGAGTCCTATTAAGGACTCCTTTCACTGGGGTTTAATTTTCAGTAACTCAAGAAATATTCACCAGTATTGTCACTGCAAACCACCAAATCCAGTTGTAAATGAATGAATCAATACTATTCATAGAGAACCCCAGTGTCCTACCTTACATAGAGGTTTATCAATTTATTCCGTATTCTATCATCTCCCATTTCCAAGTATAGTATTCCATCCATGTTTAATCAAAAAATTAAATTACCATTTTAATAGATTGAGATATTATATCTGAGAGTGTGAAAAGATAAAAGCAATGAAGAGCTCTTTTAGATCCATTTTAGATCTATGCAACTAATTTTAGATCATTAAAAAGTGAAGGAATCAATTACAACCAGCAGAATCAGTATGTAGCAGTTTATGAAAATGCAATGAAACATTCAGGATAAATAGGAAGCTGAGAAAATAATTGATTATATACCATAAAGTTAGTTGGAACCTTGCAGGTCTACTTTCATAAATCAAATACTTTGTAAAAATTAGATTATTATTTCCAATTTTCATTACAGTTCATTCATTAGAAAAGAAAAAAAATCTCAAATTAAGGTCAGAATACTGTTACCTCATGAACTGTAATAACTTTCCTTTTATGCTCATCACTGGCAACCATAGAAAATAGACACAATCATTTGAAAGACACCTTATGATTAAAAAAATGACCTAAAACAATGTAATCTAGAGATGGATTTGATCAGAAAATCAGAAATGGTGTCTCAAGACATCTTACCTGTCTCCATCATAACTACGTATCTGTTGCATGTCCAAATGAAGAAACAGAAATGATTATATACAAGACATGGGCAGGCCTGAAAAATAGGAGAAAATACAAAACTCAGAATTTGTGACACAACCACTTGCATGTGTCTAAGCATTTTCTGGTCTAACTGCACCTCTTCTCAGTTTTAACATCATTTTTTTTACCAAATACATTTTTTTTAATTTGAATTTTATGTTTAAATTACATGGTGGAAACTGTTCATGGGGCTGAGAGAAGGGTCAGCCCTTAGCATAGCTTGTCCATGATCTCAGTGAAAACTCAGAGGTCCTCTGAGGTCCTCAGGACCTCTGAGGTCCTGACACTGGAACAAGGATGAAGTCCTCACATTGTTATGCCCTCCTCCCATGACACACCTCTATCTTCACAGAAAACACAAAATACCTTCCTCAATTCCTTCTTCATTTCTAATCTTGCACAAACGATTTCTGACTGTGATGATGAGTGTTTATGTCATGAAGAGAATCTGACCACAGGTATTTCTCCACATGGATTTTTGATCATTAAGCCACATTTTATCATCTATTTCCATGCTTCTCTGTGATTCCATTCACTTTCAGGACATGCAGAGAGCCCTAGGTCCTCTACCCAGAGTATTCCTGATCTGTCAGCACTAGATAACAAATGCATTCATGTGACTGGCACCGATACCCGTTGGCATATTTCCAAATAATTTTATGTTCTCAAATCCTCATCACACTGACTGATCTTTGGACATCCAGTTTTTGCATGAGTGGCTATTTTCAGCACCACATCAAGAAGATTGACAGCCTTACTGCTTGTCATGGTGCAGTACAGTAGTTAACTGCCCTGGGATAAGGTGACCCGAGGCTTCCCAGATTGACTTAGCTAGTGTCTGGTCCTGTTTGCTTTTTCAGGATTTTCCTACTGCCATGATAGGGTTTACTGGGATACAAAGATGTCCTTGGTTTTACTCTCCCTCAGCCAGTGTGTGTCACACTGTTTTATTGACTTAAATCTTGTATCTGTACAAGCATGTCTTTATACATTTGTAGCTCTGATCTCAATAACTAAACTCAGCTGCAAGTCTTTCCTGTAAACTCAGATTAATTTATGTTACTAATTCCAATTTACAACAATGCAAGAAAACCAGAATCAGACTTTACGGTTGTATCGAACTGCAGAATTTAAGAAATAAAACCACATCAAAAGGTATCTGGATAAGAAAACGAAAATGTTAAACAAGAGGGGGGTTTGCATACTATTTGCACTGGTCACTTCTGAACAGCTGAAGCTGAGCAATCTTGTGTACTTAGGTTTCAGGAGCACAAATATTGGTGAAGTAGAAAACAGAAAGTTCAAGATGACACGTAAATTGTAAAACCTACAGCTTGCATATCACCTGCTCTATCCTCCTAGCTGTCTTCATCTTTCCAAACGATACAGCTGGAGGATGTTCTGCCTTTAGCCTGGAAACACTCATGTTCTCTCCTTGATTCCTTCTTGAGATGGAGTCAGTGCATGTTTAAATTGTTATGAATCTCCTCATAGGAAAGAAAGAAGGTAGAAAACCCCATTACTGTTGTTCTTGCCATTGTGTTCCTTTTATTTGATTTCATAGGAAGTTCTTTGAAATGGCTTTTTCTTTATTGTCCATTTCTATTTTTCTATTTTTAAATTTAAGCAAGTGTTTTACATGCCTATTCTTCCAAACTGACAAGACTTTGACAGTAATTGCTAAGATTATATGATTCATCATATAGAACTCTGTTCCCCGAGTACTCAAAATAAGGCTTTGCATAAGCTATTTTCAACTTTGAGTGGTCAATGAAGAGACAGTTTAACCAAGATTTTTTAGAATATACAGCCTACACAGCCAGATTTTATGATATTTTTTCATTGTACAGAGTGCAACTCAAGGATGCTGCCTAAATAACACTTCTGCAGCCTTCCTTGGGCAGTGCTGCCACAAAGTAGCCTGAAGACCTTAACATGTATGTTAATCTGTATCAATCAGAAATAAAACCAGAAAATATCCAAGTCTACCCTTTTTATCACCTTTCTCCAACTTCTTTGGCAAAAGGAGTAGCGCACAGCATATTAATCCATGCATTGTTTCTGGGCTATTCCTACATAGGAAACATCTTTGTTGCAGTGTTTACACAGCTTTTCTAGCAAAGGCCATTTGTGATTTAATGCCATAGAAATTTATTTTACTCCCCTTTAATCCTGGCTGTGTTATACAAAAATAAAATGTTTATAGTATACCAACCTGATAAAACCGGGATAGGAATCCATGTTGCCAAAATAATTGTTTGGAAAACCCAAAAAAGTCTTTTCAATTACCTGCTTTGGTACAAGTGATTGTAGAACAGTAATCCCATGAAAGACAAATCTGTTACAGCTGGCAACTGGCCCTGCAAGTTGGAATGGCTGTTTGTGACCTTGCTGTCAGCTTCATACCTCTGTGATATTAAAATGCAACTGTCTGTAAGAAGCAGTATCCCCAAGTTTTCTACAAAGAAAAAATACACCATAATACATTTTTCTGAAGCATCCGGTGACCGCTTGGAAAATACTTATTTTAACAAAACATATTGTGGGTCTAGAATCCGACTTATGGACACACATACAGAAAACTGGAAGAAATGAAAATTTAAGAGGGCTAAAGGAGTTGGCCTGAGTATTGTACATGTAAATTTTAACTATGTGTTTTGTACATCTATAACAGATACACAGATATACGTGGAAAAGTATTACTTAGGTAGATGTTTATTTACCCACTTTTCCAGTCCTAGAGTGTCATGTAATGGGGCACAGCATCTTGCATAAGAAGAGGTGAGTTAAAATTGCTTTGCTTTTGCATTAGTTGTCAGTGGGGTGTTCTGTGGGCTCTTCTATGTTCTTTACATCTGGACGTTTACTGGGTGTAAATATATACTGAGTACACATCTTACTATTAAGATATATTTTATTTTTCACTACCTGGTAATTCTTTGGGTTGTAGTGTCAAGGATTGTGAAACAATTCTCTTCAAACTCTATTGTTGCATTAATAAATAAAGAATGATTACTCATTCCTAATATATGCCCTATAATAAGTACTATGTAGGGCTGACATTTGGTTGGAGGTAGGATGAGCTGATTTAGTCTTTCTTTCAATAATATCTTGAGAGTCAAAAATTACAGTTGGTGAAAATATAAGTTATATTCTGTTGTTTCTTCAGGCAAAAGAAAAATCCAGGAAAAAAAGGTTAAATATGACAGAAAGCCTGTAGAACTGGGGCCTTAAAATAAAGATGCAGAGTTTGGTGACTGACTAGGCAGACTGTACCCATACATTTTATACAATTGCTGGAGAAAAGGAAACAGAAGATACAGGTGTAATTACCCATTCCTGACATAAGTATTTAACTTTCTCAAGGGTAATAAAACCTGATGTAGCACTCTAATAATCAATGAAGAGAATAGTAAATACTATTAACGTAAAATAATTAGTATTCACCAAGATATAAAATTATTAGATTACCTTTTCCAATCCTATGCTTTTTCTAGACACTAATATAACACAAACAGGTAATACCATATAGTAATGTTTATTGTAATTTCCCCTTTTTAAGGAGGGTAAACAATTCCATAATCTGGAGTTTTTCACAATACATTCTGTGATATTTTTTTTGGGGGGGGGATGTTTTTGTTTGCTTGTTGGATTTTTTTAAATGATCTGAAAGCTATGCACACAGGAAAGTATACATCATGAATATTTTTTTCTCTAACAAAAATTCTGCGACTTTTTCCTCCATTATTTTCATTTTTTAAAATGCAGGTAGAATAATTATGGTTGGCTTATTTTTAGCAGACCTCTCTCATCAAAAGAGAGTTAAAAGTCACATAAAATTAATACAAATAAAAGTACACATATTAAATCTGAGGCATTTTTTTCAGCAAAAAGCATGTTTGGGAGGAAAAGTCACAAAAATATATGTAGTCTTTCAGTGAATGGAGCTCTTATCTTTTTTTGAAACCTCAAAACCAGTTTAGAATAACTTTCCTACCTCCTTACATGTCTGTCTATCTCAAGGCACTCGGTTGAATCAAGATTGTAGGCATAGAGTACTGAGAGTAGAATAGACAATATCTCAGTACCAAACAGGGATATATATTGCAGCTTATAGAGGACTCTGTCTTATTTATGGTGACACAAAATCCTCACCTCCAAGGGCCAAAAGGACACAAGCTCTGCAATCTTAAAATTACAGCCTGTGAAAGATTATTGTCAATCCTGAATGTCAAATCAGGATTACTCTGTTGTTTGGGACCCTACAACCTTAATTTATATTTTTTTCCCCTCCATTTCTTTCTTTCCTAAAGTTCTTTTAGAAGAGTTGGAGCGAGGCAAGTCATCACAGAGAAGATGGATAATTGAGAGTCATGCAGATGAAGCAGTCAAATATGTAAATTAAATGCAAGGCAGCAAATGGATGTCATCTGAATATGTACTGCCTAAAAGAGAAAGGAAGAAAAATGCATAGAAGCTTTCTACTTCTATGCTGCTTTTAGAATACAAGTCCCTTGTGGCAGAAGTAGTGCAAGATTTTGGTCCTCAATAAATATTTATGGGAAACATTCCTTGGTTCCTGCAGTTTTGTAAGGAACAGCATTTATTTTGTACCACTGACATACCTTTCCCACTCTGTTTTCTTATCTCTCACAGGTCTAATTCTGTTATTTAGTATGTATGTTGGTTTTAACCAGCTGCTCTAAAGACCAAATTAAAGCATCAAGTTTCAATAGATAGCAGTAAATACAAATGTTAGAAAGTAATTCTCCTAGTGTGCAATAAAAAAATTTAAATGCAGAAAAACCTTTAAAAATTATTTTTATTAATAATCATGTTTATCATAACATATTTGGGATAAAATCTGGAGAAGAACAGAAGACTGTATGAATAAATGTTGAGATGGGCATCTCAATAAGGATGAGTCAGAGTCCAAGGAATTGGAGATTACCTGAAACTTCTAAGACTATACCTCTTCCTTCACATAGCAAAGCAGATATGCTGTGTATGTAGAGAAAGCCTGGCATTGCCACGGGCTATTTCTCGCCAGCTGATTGCCTTTCTATATGCACAGCAGCCACTTCTGCTGAATGGCTTGATAAGGTGAAGACAGAACTGCTGCTTTCCAAATCCTAGAATAAAAGAACTATTGGCAGGAGATTAGTTCAAAAAAAGATCAAAAGAAGTGCCTCTTTTCAGAGTAGGAAGTGGTCTGACTCGTATATCTTTTCTACATAGCATCACTGTCGTTATTGTCACTGTCAAAGACAGAAAATCAGGCTGGACCACGGGTAGATCATTAACCTGACTCTGTAGGGCATCTCATGATTACAACCTCTGCTATTTTGGCTGATTTGTGATGGAGAGCAGTTATTTGGGGATGATAGAAAGCTGTACATCAAAAACAACACTTCCAATAGACTGTGAGAACCTAGGTAAGACACATGAAGTGTCTGCTTGCCCCAAGGCTTTCTGAGAACAAAGGCTTTATCTGTTTTTCTGTCATCTTTAACATTGTCACCCATCTTGTCATCTTTATCTAGATTTTATACCTGTTTTTCCAGCTGGTTCCCTGATAGGGCTGTTTGCTGTAGAATATTTCTACTGTTGACTGCCACTATAGTTACATTCACAGTTTTCCCTGGCTAGTTTCTTTACTTAAATATTGTTAAGGTTTATGGCTTCACAGAAATTATTAGCAGCTTATAGATAGTGGAAACCTTCCTGTGCCTGAGCAGTTATAATTTTGTCTTGTCTTAGTCCGTGTAAATAACACTACCTAGTGAGAAGTCTATCATTATTTTTAACTTCTATAACACTTTCCCCAAAATTTAAGATATATAATGAAAATGGTCCTTTTCTTTAAACTAAGCAGTTCAGTCTCCTTACCTTCATAAGTAGGATTTTCCCATTTTTCTTCTTCTCTTTAACAGAAACATCTTCACTTTGAGTTTCTGTTTTCTTAAAGCTGAGATTCAGCTGAATACTTTCCATTACACACTCTTTGCTTGCAAAAAAAGCAATCATACACCTGTGGCCACAGTTGTCTTAGTTATATTAAAGGTATACTCTACAGTGCAGCTAATACTCTCTCCTCTCTCAGACAAATATTTTCAAACAAATATCTATTCTTTACTGCCAGTATTAAATAAGGTTTCCTCCATAGTCCTACAGAGATGACACAGCAAAAATGCTGTCTAGTTTGTACCCTTTCTGCACACCAGCAATATCAGTTTTCTCTTAGATCCATCTAGGGGATGGGTCAGTCCCAGAATGGCCACCAAGAGTAGGTGTAGAACTCAGCTGCCGTTATGAAGACCCTCAGTTCAGGTCTTCCCTCTCCCTTGGAAGCAAATTGAAGTTTACTCCCTGTGCAATGTAGGGATAAGGCACTAGGAGTCCAAGAACTAAAATGTTTGCTTTGTGTGAAGCAGAGAGGAAGAGGGAGAGGCAGGCTGAAGTAGGACTCAGAAAGGGTATGAACATAAAAATCATTTCTAAATTATTACTCTGCTGGAAGAGAGATGCATTGCATACAGTTTAGGTGGAGTGTACATAAATCATCTTGTGTTATGAAATATAGGACTTAGGTACACTTTAGATCTACCCTCCTGTTTCTTCCCTCTGATAATTTTCCCCTCTATTCATCCCTATATTCAGCAGATTCAGTGCAGCATGTGCTGAAAAAGGAGCTGCTATTTATCAAATTAATCTTGAACATGCTGAGTCCCCAGCCTGCTTATGGGTATGTGAAAAAGTACACACAAGTGTCTCACACTTATCTCTCCCCATTTATTCCAATTTATTCTTAAAGGAGCATTTTCCCTGACAGTTTGCCACTCACCAGCAATTCCCAAATAACAGTATCTGAAATAGCTTTTTCCCCTCACTTAATGCAAATATAATATAAGATCCTGATTGACATAATTTTGTGTTATTTTAGATAAACACCAAATGGTTAATAACTGTTGCTACAGAATTTATGGGCCAATCCAGTACAATCTTAATCTTCTCTAATTAACCTTGGTGTGACCCAGAATTAGCTTTTGATTTACTGCAGCTTACTGAATGCTTTGGGGTAGAATAAGTGGCAAAGAGATCACAACATTAATGTACACACTAGTCTGTAAATTGAATTAGCATTATGGCATTAATTCTCATGTTATTTACTTGAGTTTTGAACTGACACATGTCCATTATGAGCGCAGTTGTCTTAACCCAGAGCAAATTTACCTAGAAATAAAATCAAGCCTGCAATGCGGAGTTGAAACAATCCAACACTTGCACCATATAGACTTTGCATTTTCTTTCAGAGATAGGTGGGTTATTTCCAATACCTGCCGATCTCTACTTTTAATCAGATTGCATTTCTGTACAATTATCATTTCAGGCTTCTGTTGATTGCTTTTGCTAGGCATAATGAGGAGAAAGAAACACTATCTCATTGTGCAGAATATTGGATTGGTTGGTGTAATAGACTCAGTTCTATTTTTTGCCTTGCTCTTTGAAAAGTTAATTTTCTCTTTCATCAAATAACTAGCAGACTACTAATAGCATATAAGGTTTTAGAGGGATTTGCATTAAAGAATGCAGCTGAGTGCCTTATCTACTTTTGAAACCAGAGTGACATATGGATGCTCTTTTACTATTGACTACCTAAGATAAAGTTTAATGCTTGCTGCAAGCCCCCTTAGTTTTAAATTCATGGAATGAGAACGTGGATTAGCTCTCCCTGATGCACACCCATAGCATGGGAAGGTGGTGATGGTGCTAGTACAGGCTTTGCAAGCATAAAGTTGCAGGTTCAAAGCCTCATCAAAGGAGTAGAACCCTCCATTCCAGTCTGCAGCTCAGAGAAATCCTCTTAAGTCATATGCCATTGTATTGGGTCCTCTTTCACAGTGAGCGATAAGTGCCCTGGGAGAGAGCTGAAAGCATTTGACAGACAGGATGCATTTCATTTGGTGGATGGTGCCTGGGCCTCTACTTACCACAAAACATGGAGATACAACAGCAGAGAGACTGTGACTAAGATTTTCTGCAATCAAAGTAGCAAGTGAGGGACTACACAGTATGACCCTGCCGTGTGCCCTGTTGTTTCAAGGAAGAGTGCAAGGCTGTGCCTGGTACACAGGCTGACTGTCCCACTCAGAAACCATGATCTGTGTAATACAGCTGCCACCAGTTCTGAACACCCCAAAATATGGTGGGGAACACTCCAAAAACATGGGTACTTCAAGGAGTAGACCCAAAAGCTACCTTAGACTGAGAAGTTATGCAACTAGTTTCTCCCCAAGAAAACTAGTGACTACAATAATTTGGGGTACATAGTATCAATCAATTGCTACTACTTTAATAAATTCTGATCCCCAATAGAGAAAGAATACTCCCTCAAATGGCATTTGAAAGTCACACATTTAATAATCTGATGGTTCCTGAGCTGTGTTACACCTACTCACACTCCATATATTCTAACAAATTTGAACACTTTAACTTCAAACTGAAATAGAACACACTGGAAAAGCCCAATTCCTTATCTCTCTGAGAAATGTAAAGAATATTGCACTAAATGTATTTGGGAGTAGATTTCTTTACATCAGTCTCAATGCCATGCCATGGTATCTGGTTTAGACATTCTATTGCTATCCTTAGATGAGGTCTAGACAATGTTCAATCATGCCTGGATAAATAGTTCTCATTCTAGTCTGCTTACCCCTAACCACAATCCTAACAGACTCTAGACTTTGCCTTGGTCCAGTGAGACCTGAAAGAATGAAACACAAGATTTTTCATGGATTAGTCTAATAGCTATTGTGCTAAAACTACTTTGCAGACTCATAGTAATTGTTTATTTGAATTTCACCAAAATGCACTCTAAATTCGTTTTACCAAACTCATGGTTTATTAAATATAGCACTTACATCATCCCCAGCTCCTACCTATGATGAGAGCTAAGGGCTCTTCAATGGCTTCCAGGGAAATGACATTTCTTATTTTCTCACAGTATAATGTAATGGCAGCTGTCCTAAAGTAACTCAAGGCTTTCTCCTCTAAGCATTTCCATTCAAACTACATGTTATTTGCTGAGCCCTACTTATTACACAAATGATAACACTTGTCTGAGACCCAATTCAATGATTCCAGAAAGAATGATGCAGTATTTAAGTAACATAAGTAACTCCTAATCTTAAAAAGATTAGAAGAAACTCTAATAACCTACATGTTCCTGTCCACAGCCACTGGTTCTTTTCATCACTGTTACTCTTGTACATATGTCAACACGATGAGCTGTTGAACTCCAAGTGACATAGAAACAGCAACTACGGCAGGACTGGGCAGAAAGTCTACGAAAAGAATTGCAATGAGCACTTGCTTATAAAAAACACTTTGGTAAAATGTTTTTAGTGTTACTCTGTTTTAACACCACACTAGGTAGCCATTCACACACTAAACAAAATCAAGACACGCTAAACAAAACTGAGCCAAGACTGAAAAATTGCCAAGGTGAGATGAAGGGATACTTCTGATCTATTCAGCAACTAAATTAGTCGATTCTCTTCCAAATCTGAGAGAAGTTCCCTTCCATAGCACTCTTATTTACCTTACAGGTTACTGGGGTGAACCTTTACATTAAGGCTATTCCTAAACCCAATTTAGGCTAAAATGGCTTCCATAGTACTTAAAAAGTAGGGGTGATAATAACTTTGTTGATTCTGATATGTCTCCATTGTCTCCAGTGGTGAAGGAAGGGAAAGCTGTCTGAACCCAATGCTGATTAGTTTTCTTCACTGGCCATTGCAGTCATTGTCTGAAAGAAAGCAAGCCATGTGCTCTATTTATTAAAATAATATATACAAGTAAGCATTTATTAAGTTATTTCAGCTTTAAGGGGCCTGACAACAGAAATTATAAAGTAATAGTCTGCATTGAGAAGGCCAGCAAGTATGGGACTGACATTTGCTGTCAAAAATAGTTCAAAACAAACGAACACAGCTAGAATCTTTCAAAGTGCCAATGTTTGAAATTTATTGTCTTTGTTATTATTCTTTGGAAAGAAAATAATGAAACTTTACAGTTCCCTTGGCATTTTCTCTCTTGCCCTCTTGAGTTTATTCACATATGAGCATTATGTTAATTTGACTCAAAGAACATGTATTATTATTAATAATAGCAATTCAATATAAATTAAAGTTAAATTAATTATAACTAATTAACTTTGACGCTTATGTACACAGTGAGAACTGGAGCATTGATTTCTCGTTCCTAGCTTTTAATTTTCCTTTTTAAAGTTACATGCTTCTTTCTTTTGTTAGCTTGTATGGTTTTTTTTTAGTTCTGTACTTAGCTGTTACGTGTTTGGAAACTATTGTCACAGTAATCTATGTTATTTAAAGTAACACAATAATAATAAATGGATCGCTTATGTTTGTATAATAACATTTCTATGTGCTTGTATTTATTGCATTTCACAGGTTTTTAGAGTATTAAGTAATCCTAGATTCACTGTCCCTCATTCTCTATTTGTTTGCTTTATTCCATATAATGTATAAATCATTGTATGATAGCATGGCATAAAACAGTATGAAAAAACATTTCCAGAAAGTAATTATAATATTATGATAATTGTGATGTAGTCTTGATATTATTTATTTCTGTTTCCTTCTAGTGAAACATAGTTTCAGTAAACTTAAATCCATCTACTAGATTTGTGTCATTCTCTGTATTCATTAGAAAATAAAACTAAAAGTCATGCTATTATGAAAGAATAAGGAAAGCAGAGACAAAGCTGATCTATGTCATCATTTCCACTGTAAGCAATATATAATTTAACGCTTTTACCACCAAGATGTTTGTATTTTAAATTATTTCATTAATTCAAGCACGTGTAGAATGTGTATTTGCCACTTTATTCTGTTAGTCTGGCATATGAAAGTATAGTGTTGCCTTAAATTAATAAATTGCTAAATTTATACAAAGTCAATAGCACTTTAGGACATAAAGTGTTTCACTTTTTTTTTTTTCATTTGGAAGATTTGCTATACCTATTAGCTTTTTCTTAGCAAATGCTCCTCGTAAGATTGAACACTTTTCATACCTAAACGCTTTTCATACCATAATTTTCCCTGAACACATTTTCAGTACTTTTATGTGATGATAATAAAAGCTGAAACACTAGTTTTCAGAAATCATATGGCTGGCACAACCTATAAAGATGTTGATTCCAAGCGACATTCAACACATCACAGGATGAAACCATATGTTTATAGAAAAAACAGAGAAGAATTTATGACAACAAAGTCTTTGTAAGAAGTTTATGCACTTGACTAAAAGCTATTGCCCATCTTTAACTAGATTCAGTCAAGTCAGATAGAGTTAGATATTAAATCACACTTTTAGTAGCAGCAAACCAGATACAATCTTGTGATAGAACCAGTTGCCACACATATGTGACTTTTAATAGCAATGAAGATGTCATTTTCCAAGTATAACTGCAATAATGATTATGTTTCTCCTAAGTTAAAGCCTAAAGAGAAGCCATGAAAAGACCAGAAAAACACATTCCAATACATTTGACAGGAAAAAATTTAAATTATCACAGTCACAATTAACTGACATGCAATAAGAAAATTATTTTTAACGGTAAATGACATTTGTTGAATTTTACTACTTTTAATTTTGTGAGCAAAATAATGAGAAGGATTGTCACAACCTTAGACTCTATGTTTTACTATTTTTGTATACTGTACCTCTACAGAACTTATCCAGGGCTCCACATGGAATTTGATCTCCAAGAAGGCAGAGCAGTTAAGTGTCATGCTTTCCAACTCTGAGGAGAAATGCTGATCTGATAGTAAGATAAAGACCACAGATTCAAATTCAACCTCTTTCCCAGGCTGCTAAGAAAAATCACATTATATTATCATAAGTAACACATGCAGCATTCCTCTGAGGTTAAAGAAATGTGTGGCACAGTTTATAAAATGATATATCAGAAGATTGGTGAATACTGGCCCCGCGCCAGTGAAGTCACCAAGCCTAAATTGCTTTGTTACAGCATCTTTCAACAGCAAGGTTTTAGTTATGTATTATCTTGGCAATATATTATTTCTGGAAACTGTCTAGCTTTTCTTTCTAGGAAAAGGACATAGGAATAGCTTCAGTATCTGATTTATATTTAACTAGCAATCAAGTGAACCAGGCACAAAAAGCACACTTTATCCGCTTTAGTAACTGTTCCACATAAAGAATTAATAATCTCCTTCATTTGTTTGGACAAGAGGGGTATACAGTATGGATCTGTATGCCCTGAACTGAAACCACGCCAGGCCCAAAGTGTTGATTTTGGTCCTGAAGTGCTTCTGTATGACTTTATTCTGCTAAATTTGTGTAGTACCCACAACAAAGTCCTGTACTGCAGCACTTTCCATTTTTAAGCTTTTTATTGGTTACATGCAACCCTTTCAAAGTTCAACTGTTTGGATAAGTCCATCCTAGTTACTTCCATTTCCTATATAGATGATTCCTTTGTTTCTGGTGGAGGAACCAGGGAAGTCAATGTGCTGTGAGGCTTCACAGGAAGTGATTTTTAAATAGTTTGACTGAAATTTTTCAGGGAGTTGTCAAAGGGGAGCTTGTTTTGATCCTCTGAAAAGTCACCCAAAATTTGTCAAAACAGTAAAGATTCAAAAGTTTGTGAGGAGCTGGGTAAAAGTATTAGCTTGTATGCTATCACAGGTAGTAACTTCTTTCTCAGTTCAGTAATACCTCCAATGCCTATCAAGATGATACACGCCTTGGAATCAAATTAGTTTGACTTCTTTTTTAAACTGTTCAGCTGTTAACTCTAAGCATTGCTCTCTTCATTCATGCAGAGATTCAAATATCTAGATTTCAGAGATTCAACTGCTGCCTGGGTTTTCAAGGAAATGAAACTCACTCTTCACCAAAGACAAGACTGAGGTAAATATTCAAGGGTATCATTATACTGTTATTTAGAATAAGGATTTAATCCTATCAGGAGTAAAATTTCCAGGCAACTGAGTGAATTAAACAGTCAGTAAGCTTTTGAAATTGCAGGATATCTAGCTCCTGTTCATCCCTTCCTGAGTGTCATTTCCTAGTAAAAGCTGTACTGAGTGATATTTGTGCAGTCTGCAGGAGACCATGAAATCAAAGCTCAGTGTATTGTACATTAGGTGTGATGCTTTCACATAAATGTATTCCTTCCACTGAAGCACATCTTCATAGATCTTTCAACCATGGAGTAACTTCCAGATGGAGTGTAGGTTTCCAAGATAACGTAATAACTTTTCTGGTTAATAATAAAGTAATGTGTAGATGAAAGCTCATTTTTTTCCCCCAAGACTTCTATATATGATTCATTGCTCTTTTGCGAGTGAAGCTGTCATTTTTATGACCTAAAACCAACAGCGATATTTCATAAAAGTGTGAAGCTCATGACATTGACAACCTTTACTTTTTCTGGCCCTGAATACTGTTTTTGGGGGGGTTTAAATAATTTTGATATTTTTCTTCTTGAGAAGTTAAATAAAACTTAAGAAATTTCCATAAAATATCTTAATATACCCAATTTCTAACAAAATAGATAAAAGAGATTTCTTCATGCCTAGTTTTTTGTCTGGATTTTCCTATCTTTTGTGACTGTCATTATAAAATAAAGTAAATTAAAACAAGGAAAAAAATCCATTTTCTTTCTGTGATAGCTTGTATGAATTCATCCTGTCAGATTTTGTAGTTTATAGTGGTGGCCTTAATTTCGGTTATTGTTTTTCTCTCTGTTGCTTTGTTATAGATACATAAAAATGAACAAATATGAAACTAAAATCAAACAAATATTCAAACTTCTAGAGCAGGACTTCACTTTGGCATCTCAGTCTGAGTTTTAATCCTGACAATCCAGTAGGTTGTACCTAGCACAGGTGGTATATTTTACAGTACTTGAAAACTTTTAAAGTCTATTAATGTCTACACTTTTATTTATGCAAATATTCAGGCTTGAATACTTTCACAGTATCAGCTCAACTTCCATGTTGTGTTTTTCCCAATAAAGATCATGAGTTAAGGATATCTCTGTTACGCCCCCTGGGGTTTTGAGTGAATTTGGTTTTTCCTCTTAATCTACAGACACGTGTTTAAAGTTTACTACACTTAGTGGAACTTGAAACAGAGATTTTGATTTTTTTTCTGTTTTTTTTTTTTTTGCTTGTGTTGCTTTAGAACATGGTTTTCTTGAAAATTAATACAGCAACTATTATATTTTTAAACCTAGTCATAACATTTTACACACAGATTGCTTTTAAACTTATGGAAACTTCAAATATAATGAAAAATTCAGTTTGTCATTCATACGTTTACCACTAGTAATGTAGGCATATATTTTAAATGGCATGTTGGCTTAAGAGAGGCAGTACCAAGTATTTTGCAATTATAATAGCTAGGGGCAAAATCTACTCTCAGATCAATGCAGCAGTCTTTATTTGAATGCATTCACCTCAAAATGTGCTGAGTAAGCACATGAGAAAATGTTACCATACACATAGTCTTTAAAGTTATGAAGTGTCCAGAATCATCTAGTGTTTTTCACAGAAAAGGAGTGCAAATTAATGTTTATAAAGCTCTAATCAATCCCTAACTAATGTTAATACACCCTTGAATTGCTTTGATAAACTAATAATGAGACCTCTCTTGATGCAGGCATGAATTGGGACTAAATTATTATTTTCTTGTGGGTCATTTCATTATGCAGGGTTCATGTGAACCAATATCTACAGGCAATACAAATCATCTCACCTCTGGCCTGAACCAATGACTTCAAAGCTTAATCATTGATCCAGTATTCCAATTAGCTCTCTAGGTAAGATAATCCTTTAATTGCAATCAGCTTTCAAGGTGGATAATCCTTTATCATCAGGACAAGCTTGGACTGTCTCAGCTTGATGCCCATTTTCATCACTGTCAACAGCTGCAGCCAACCCACTGTTCCTGCAGCAAACAGTTCCGGGAGCTATTAGTGTTTTTACAGATCTCAACAGACAGTGTTGCTGCACATTTGCAAACAAGTGTTACATATGATTAGTGTCAAACCAACTCACTAAACCAAAATATTCTGAAAGGAAGATTTAAGGAATGAGAATTATGGTGCCATTGAAAAGTACGAACTTCCCTTTGAAAGGAATACTGACTTTCACAAAATAACTTTTTGATTTTTATCTTACTATAAAGTGAAAGTTGATTTGGAAGGAGAAATTAAAAAAGCCACACACTATTCAGTATTTCTGAACAGGGAGGTAAATGTAAGTAGGTCTATAAAATCGAAGAATGGTAGCAAAATAAATGCTGCTATGCTCACATTTTTACACTGGTACATGACTTCACATTTATCATAAAAGATATTATGAAGGAAAATGAACTCCAGTATATGCAATTTGAGAACATTATGCTATAATCTTGATGTTTTCTAAATCTTTTTTGGATGCATCACACAGTTTAAAGTTGACATTTTCAAAAAATCCTTTTTCATGGTGTTCAAAATACTATCATGTACAAAGGAGCCCTACAAAGCTGACCTGAAAGAAAACTCTCTAATGTGTTAGCTACATTAGGCTTAATATTAGTATATGACAAAGTGAAAGGAAGGCACCTGTAGGCGTTTTATTTTGAGCGCGTCATTTAAGCTTGCATTCAAAAGCAGTGTTTAAGTCTGAACTTTCACCCCTAAAATGATTTTTGAGTTTGGTATAAAATATAAGGATAGTAGGCCTGGATCCTTAGTATTATAGCTCTAACACTTAGGGTTAGATAGAACCATAATTAGGATGCTTTAGGCAAAGGAGAAATTGAAAATCATAGTACACCTCATCAGAGAACAGGCTCCCTCCCACCCACAATTATTCTGAATTGCTGTCTTATTCTGTTCCTCACCCCCTTTTCCCCCTGGAGGAATTCCTCTTTCGTTGCTTTGCACAGAGATGAGGACTGGCATGTCATTTTCCGTCATATGTCTGGCTCTGTCCTCCTGCTATCCACTTATGGAAAGAGGTGAAATAAGCCCAGGTGCTGCTTTTCTTTCTCCATGCACCCTGAACCAGTCTCAGCCTGCAAATAAGATGATCTTTGATTGCTCAAGGAATGGTACTACTGAGCTCAGTGACTGCTAATGCTAGTCGTCAGTATTTTCAGTCTCTGTCTGATTATATGAATGCATATATCCTGCCATCAGTCAGGATGTTTTCCTTAAACATTAAATATTTTTTAGCTGAATGCTACTTCCCTCCTCTACTCCATAATATCATTTTCATTATTTACTATGATAGCAACTTTTTAGTTGTCCTAAGGTATTGCATTTAAGGAGAATAAATATTGCAATTATTAAACTATGGGGTTTACATCATAATAATTCAGAAAAAAAGAAGTGAATTTAACTAACAGTGTGGTTGTGCTGCAAGGGAAAAACAATCTGTACCAAGACATCAAATTGGTTTCAGGAAAATAGCTGAAGAGCCCGTGCCAAAGAATGCTGCTGCTGCATTGTGTTTGCATTTCTGTGATGGGCTTTACATAACTCAACATGACATTATATTGGCTAAGACACAAATCTAGTCTTTAATCCAACAAGACGCGCAGAGCTTGCTGCGTTGTGTCACCAAGATCCCCTCTGCCAGGCGTCTGTGTCTCACCCAGCCAAATACAATCTTTAGGCATATTTATCCATTTAATACCTGCTGCACGTTCCCCACTGCCTGTGTGCCCACAAAGTTACAGTATACACATATAAAATGCTCTCCTTGCACGCAAGTTGTTCACCATTGATACATAGGAGTCGAAAGGGCAATTGCGATTTTGTTTACACAGTGAAAGAAAATACGTCTTTCCTCTATTGGATCATCATTGTCTCTTTAATATCTCTGCTTTCTTTCATTTCCCTCATATTTACTGGCACTTAATGAGTTTTTAGCAAGAGCACAGTTAGAATTGCAAGCTGTCCATTAAGCATACCCCCAATGATCTTCTTTTGCAAAATGCTAATGAACAATGCAATTGCAAATCTATGCTGTAGATTTGTAGGTTCCAGCTCTGTGGGCTGTGGAATAATTTTGAGAGAAAATACTAACTTGAGACTTACTTAAATTGCTCAAGTTTTGCCTAAATCTTCACTTCTCAATTACTATTGCAGTCCTTCCTTGGTTCTTTGAGAAAAAGCAAAACTCCTTCCTGAGTAAAGTTAGACACAGAAATTTATTTCTGAGTGCTATGAATAGCAGTATCAATAATACCATCAGGCTGGTTCAGTGTCAGCTTACAACAAACATAGGAGCAAAATAGAATTTTAGTAGTTTAATGTTTAATCCTAAATTCATGTTTACATTCAAGTGTTGCCTTTCATAGACACAATTATCATTTAAAATGACATTATAGAGATGTTTCCTATGACTCTGAGTACATGAAATACTTATGAACTGTCCCTAAAGACAAACTACCTTGACTTAAAAAAGTGTAAAGGCAGTTAATTCTCAGTTCTCCCACTGGAGTTTCTTAAAAAAAATAAGCTTCATATCATCTGATAATATCAACTCTTATCACCCCAGATTCATATTTTTGTGAGTGTTGTTAGTTTTTTCACTTTTTTTTATGACTATTTATATTATAAAGAATGAGTTTCTTTTTCAGTCTGCTATTTTCAGTCCCACAAAATTACCTGACCTTCCTCTTCAATCCATCAAATCATATGATGCCTGTATAGACCATCTTAAGTCTCTGTTCCCCATTTGCAGCCCACAAAGATTCTGAGACAGTTCCTTTGTTTTCCTTTCCTTAGAAACCCCTCTTCAATTTCTCAGGGCAAATCTAACAGTCAGAAAATCCTTTCCCACTTCAGACACTTATACCTTTCTCTTTAAAGTGGGGGCTCTTTTAGCTGCTATCTGCAATTCCCAGGGCTTAGCTGAATTGAAAACTGCAGAGAATACAGTGCTTGAGATGTAATCCACTTACTTGCCTTAAGAATTCTCTCAAGAGTCTCAGTTGGCAATGCCACTTGGGCAACTGGATCAGAGTGATCTAGCAATCCCTAGGTTAGAGTGGAAAATATTAAACTGCTTTGAAAAAAACCAAAACAAAATCCAAAAATCACCATTGTAATCCATTCCTACAACTAGCTCGCTTTCATTTTTTCCAAGTTTTCTGCAAAGAGTTCCCTGTTTAGTCTATTTTGAGGCAACAACTGGCTGTTGACTAGGCATAATCGGATTCAGGCAAAAATAAACTGCAAGAAATGCATCATTTTCCTGTGCACTTATAGGTTCAGTTCCACTTGGTTGGGGAAATCCCTTAAAAGCTTCCCTCTGCTATGAGAAAAAGGCTGAGGTCAGCAGGAGCACTCCAGTGAACACTGCCTGGATTTAAATTGCTTTGGTTAACAGGTTCATTCTCAGCAAAGATTCATCAGCTAAGGATTCTCTTTTCCATATGCTCTGGCAGACTTCATATCTGGTACAGATTTCCATTCTTTCACATTTTCCTCATCTTTGGAACCCTTCTGACTGTTGCCTTTAGATACATATTTTTCTTTCTATAGGAATAAAAATACATATATATATATAAAATTAGATTTTATTTCTGTACTCAAATGCTTGTTAGAAATGGTAAATTTAAATAATAGAGTTGTTGAAAACTTAGGAACATCCAAGAATCTCTGTGAAGCAAAAATTCAACACACACACTGGAACGATAGCAAAACAGGATTATATTGCTTCAAACTACATGAAATGTACTATAAAGCTACAATAAAGAAAATATAAAAAAGACTAAACTCATAAGCTCTTACTAACATCTGTCACTACACAGTATCCCACTAACTTCATAGTACCTCTTCACTCTAAACCACCATCTGTTCTGATCCATAAAACTGCATTTGTAGTATGGAAGAAAAGGCCGTGTTTTTCTTTAGAGTCAGAAAATTAATTTTTATATTTGAGTTGTGATAATAAAAAAATGTGTATTTAAAGTATTGTCATAGCTTACAAGCAAAATAATCTTATTAGCTGAAAAGATTCTAAAATTACATTTGATTGTCGCAGCAACTCCTGGTTCAGGAGTTTCTCAGCAATAAGATGATGACTCACAGACACTTCCATAAATTGGAAGTCTAGACTTCTCTCAGACATTCCCAGATGCAAATGTGTTTATGTTTCAGAAATTTCATTTTCTGACAAACCCATAGGTGTAGTGACCTCTTTAAAACACAGCATTCGAAACATAACTTAGGTCTGTAACCAATTGTACCTAATACCTCTACTTACCAGTACACTTCCCATGGAATGACTGATGAAAAAAAAACAAAACTAGGAATGCAGATGGAAATTTATCTGTCTGCAGAACATTTCTTGCTCTTTGTTGCCTGCAATTATCATATTTGTTATGTCACACTCAAAAGCCAGGTTTGTTTGTGTTTTTAAGATTTGTCATGAAGAACTACTTAATTACTAGGAAACTCTGTGATAATATAAACACTTTGCAAGAGATTAACATTTTCTTCTATTTCGGTAAACCTGAGTGTGCTGCATTGTAAGTGTTACCTTGATTCATGGGCTGGAAAAAAAATATTAGGGTTTATACACTTGTGCACTAAAAAGATAAGGAAGCCAAGGGGAACTATTAACATTTGGAATTAAAGGGGAATTAGAATTGTCACATGAAGTGTGCTTTAAAAATTATAGCTCTGGTCAATGGGAACTTTTTCTGTCTGGGAAAATAGTGTTTCAGCCTTTGGACTTTTTCGAGCACCTGCAGAAGAAAAGACTC